>NC_046304.1:0-315144 GCF_004115265.2 Rhinolophus ferrumequinum
CATATTATATTATATTATATTATATTATATTATATTATATTATATTATATTATATTATATAAGACCCGGTCTTATATTATATAAAATGAGACCGAGTCTTATATTAATTTTTGCTGTAAAAGTCACATTAGAGCTGATTGTCCAGCTACGTCTTATTTTCGGGGAAACACAGTAGAAAGAGCTGAAGTAAATATTTAGGAAAAGAGCTGTTTTGGGGGCGAATAATAATAATGCTACATTGGTAGTTCCTTAATTCAAGTCGTGTAAAAATGTGATTTACATTTTATATTGTTGATTAACAGTAACTTAAAACTGTTTCATGAAAGTCCTCTCCCTTCATATGGTATTTAGTTAATTGATTTCACACGGCCTGTCTAGTGATGTTGTTCTCACATTATTGATGTTATAAGCCCTGTCTATCAAGCCATTCACACAAAAAAGTGTTATGCAACTATTGGAAAATATGATGGCCAACGAATTTCTCTTCACCCCTAAATTTGTACAGGGATTGGGTGTCACATTGTTGTCACCACAGTGTCTATTGGGTTCTGGATATTATTTTAAGCACTCTTTGGACATTTCGTGAGACGATAGCTTTCAGAAGGAAGGTTTAAGTAAGAACACTCTAGACTGGGACACTTGTAATATAGTTTGAAATATTCCCACACATTTCATAATTAAATGGACTATAACTACAGCTACTTGAGTGTTTCTAAAATTGGACCTGATTTCTAAGGAACAAAGTTACATTTAAAGAATTATATACTATTTTTTGTTTCTAACTCTACAACGTCATGAATAAGAAAGTAAATTTGAAAAGTAGCTCTAGGTCATACTTTATTCAAGCAGCTTTTTGGAAATCTTTCTGTCCATACGAATACAGTAATGTTTCAGTCATAGACGGGAAAATCGTTTTGGTTATTGTTTCTGTCAGTAGAATTGTCACATGACGTCACAGTCCCACTTTCATCATTTTATGCCTTTAAGGTTCTATGCTGAAAAATGAATAGCCTAGAATACACCTTAAGATTACTTTTCTAGAAATGCTAGAACGGAAATCTCATTTTAAGGAAAAGTCCATTAAAGTAAAAACAAAAAACAAGAAACATTTATAAAGGACAATTTTTCTAAGAATTGCAAAGTAATGCATTCAGTGTACAATATGACTTGACTTGTTTAAACTTCTTTGTACCAATCAAATCAAACGTCACCCTTTTGAAATTATGTATCATCGGTAGACCAATATCAATTGCACTGTTGGTCAGATTAAGCTAAATAGCATCTCATATAGATGGTCTCTATTATGTAAAATCAAAATAAGAAGCAATTTATTTTATTTATTTTTTAACTTTTTTGTATTTATGCAATCTGTACGTTAAGTCTAGGCTCTAAAGGTATTATTTAAAGAGCACATTTCATAAGATATATATCATTTCTACAATAAAGTCTCTTGTTTACCTTAAATGGTATAATAAGATTTGATTTATTTCAGTTGTTGCAGGAAATGCGGGAAGAAATAACTAGAGAACGACAGAAATTCGGTATGTTGCCAAAATGTATTAATTGAAGTTAGATATCATTGATTTCTGGAATAAAATGTAAATAGTAAATGGCATCCCTTTCCATGTTCTGATAAGAGATACTACATTAAATATTTTCTTGGGCATAGCAAATAGAAAAGGTGAAAGCATAAACATTCATAGTGAAGACAAGGTCGTATGAGTATTTACGACATTGTATATCTTTTTAAGTATCTCAAGAGTCTATGTATCTCTTTTTATTTCTGGTCTGTCCCCTTCCTTTCTTCTGCCATCCCTATGGAACTGTCTACCTGCACATTGAAAACTGGGCTTCATCAACTTGTCATGTTTTTACCAGTGATATGAGGCCCAATAACCAGACTTATCTAGTGATACTTAGGCAATTACAGTTCATATATGGTGTTTCCCCGAAAATAAGACCTAACCGGAAAATAAGCCCTAATGTGTCTTTTGGAGCAAAAATTAATATAAGACCGGTCTTATTTTCGGGGAAATACGGTACTTCCTGGGAGGGCCAAACTACCTTATTTCCCCGAAAATAAGACCAGGTCTTATATTAATTATAGCTCCAAAAGACGCATTAGGGCTTAATTTCCGGTCAGTCTTATTTTTGGGGAAAACCTGTAGCTGTCACCTGATGGGTGACATTTAAATCTCCAGTCATTGACTTTGTCATTAGTTTACCATGTACCCTCAGGAGAAACTCCAAATTCCTGTGCATGGAATGAAAACACCCAAATCAATTTAGTTCTCACCAGATATTTCAGCCTTCTATCTTGCTACCCACCCTCGTCTGCCCCTTTGCTCTAGCGTGTAGCTGAACTAGACCACTTCTCATTCCGTAGGTGTTCTCCCCCACTCTAGTCTTTGCATCTGCGTCTTCCCGCCATCTGGCATCCTCTGTCTTTGTCCTTCAGGAATGAACGTACATATCAGCTCCCCCAGAGAGCAGACAGCCAATATTGGGAGGTCCCTTCTGTGTGTCCCACCCGCGTCTTGTTGTGCATTTGTATGGTACAGGGGACTGTGAATGGAAATTGCCTGTTCATCTGTTCCCTCAGTTTATAGTAGATGATGGGTCTGGGGTGGACCGTGTCATCTTCATCTTGTAACTTCAGTGCTTGTCGTACGACCTTGTTAATAAATGAATGAAGAATGAGACAACCAGAAGCTCTGATACTTAGCCACAATCGCAGTTAAGTCAGTGTGCCGCCGTGGGCAAATTATATTGAATATGATCTCCTGCTGTGCACTGTGGCCTCGTATACGGGCTTTTTCATTCTTCTTAACACTTATACTCAGTTGTATTTTAAAGAACATAATTCTTTCTTTTTCTTTCCAGCTGCTGACTTAGAATCTGAATACAATCGAACACATCCTCCATTACCTATTGATGACCCTGAGAATGCAAGAAAAGAATATGTCCAAATTTTGAATAAAAAGTATATGATCTAAAATATAAATAGTACAAATGTGTAGTCACACAGCAGCCTAGCCAACTGTCCCCCCGTGTCTTTCCTTAAGGAAAGAAGAGTCTGTAAGATTGTGTCTTTCTGGGACTCTCTTCCATCCTTGTGTTTACACCTTATGTCTCTCTGTCTGGTCCCCAAAAGATGGTTTGCAGCCAAAGACGAGTAAGGTATCTCACGGGAGATACAACCTAAGCTAGGCGGAACCGAGTGGGGACCCCTAATGAGCTGCCTTAAAGAAATATGGAAAGGGGCCTTGCCTCCCCTTCCCCCTGCCTGGGAAAGTCTGTTGCCGGCCCTGGCTTTTCCCTTGCACCTGTTTGTGACAGAAGTCATAAATACAATAAAGATCAGTTCTCTCCACTTATCTCAACGGAGCTGTTACAATATGAGAGACTTGACCCTGAAAAGGTACATACCTTAGGTTAGACATCATGGGACCTTGTGCTTCGGCTGTTTATAGATAAAGGGTGATTGGAATAAACATTTTTCTGCTATGATGTATGAGTCTCACAGACCGTGTAAGAAACAATGTTACTCTCTTGTATTTGTATAGCTATCAATAAAAACATTCAGTCGGCCTTATTCTGGGCTCCAGTCCTCTGAGACTGAGAGACCCCTGGCCTCCTGAGAGATTTAACTGCATTAAGTCTCTGTTTGTTTCTTTCTTAAAAACTTAACCCAAACCATCCCTTCTCGCACCCTCACTGCTCTTGTTGCGCTGGACGTGACACAAATGAATTTACTGGGCTGTTTAAATAACATTTTAATTGTATCCCAAAACATATGGCATGTGAAATTCTTACTAAAGGAAAATATTTTTGTATCATATGTGTATAGGAAAATTTATTTCGTATCATGTGTATAGGTGCAAAATTAATTGAGGTGTTTTCAGCTGTTTTAAACCCTTTACATCGCAGTTACATTTGCACAAACCTAATAGTATTTTAAACTGTTTTCTTGGCATCTAACTAACTTTGCAATGAAATGAAAACAAGAAGTATTGCATTTTACGTACTCAAACTATCCGAATACCAGTGTTTAACAACACCCAAACAACAAAGTTGTCATTAATACTTCGATGGTGTTAACTGATAGCTTTTTTTTTTTTGTATTTTTCAGTTTTTATCACCATATATGAACCTAAAGATTTAGGCAAGCATCATTTTGATATCTGCTGCTATTGCTATGAGCAATGTTTGGATGTATTACGATGGTTATAGTGCCATAACACTTGGATATAATTTTAAACACTGATTCATAGATCTGTCCTCATAGAGAAATAAGATTTGTCTAAGGATTTTCACCTTTTTTATTTATTGAGTGTATTTATTTATTGGAAGCAGTTTAAAATTAGGGAAAAGTTCCAAGTTTTAACACAAAGAACTTTTTTCGCCTGATTCATTTGATAGCAAATTGCTGACATTATGCCATCATCCCTGACTTATTTATTTCCTACAAGACAGTACGTTCCACTGACCTGTCCTAGCGCCTTCACAATCGGAAAATTAACACTACTGCATTCTGTCCTTTAATCCTCATATTCTTTTTATAGCGCAAAGATCATGTTCAGATCCACAGATCGTATTTAATTGTCATGTCTCTTCATGTCCTGGAGTCTGGAACAGTTCCCTAGTCTTTCAGTGACTTTCATGACCTTGACTCTTTTGAAGAGTAAGTTCCAGTAATGTAGACTGTCCTTCGATGTGGGTTTTTCTGATGTTTCTCTGTAATAAGATTCAGATCATATGTTTTTCACAAGAGCATCACAGAAGTGGTCCTGTGCTCTTCTCTTTGCATCTGGTGATGTGACTACAATTTTGATTTGTGCCATTTTTTGGTGCTGTTAACGTTGATCACTGATGGTAGTATCTGCCGGTTTTCTCTTCTGTGATGTTCTCTTTTCACTGTACAATTCATTAGTGCTTCACGGCGGAGACCTTTCAGACTATGTAAATATCTCTGTTCCTCATCATTGTCTGTTTTCATTTCTCCATTCATTTATCAGTATGGAGTCACGGTGTATTGTATCCAATGGGTCCTAACTTGTTCACTTTATTTTTAAAAATTATTTTTCTTTTAGAAATATTCTGTATTGGTAACTTCAGACTTATAGAAAAGTTGCAAGAATCGTAGAAAGAATTCCTGGGTACTTTACCCCAAATGTTAACATTTTACTATATTTGCTTTATGCTTTCTCCCTTCTCCTCTCTTTTTAGATAAATATCAATGTAAGTATATAATATATCAACCATTTGTAAGTTGCCTCTTTACTCCTAAATACTTAAGTGTGTATTTCCTAGAGAAAAGGGATTATCTTACATTACTGTAGCATAATTATCAAAATCAGGAAATGATGAAAATTGGTTCAGGATTAATATTTAACCCATGGACTTTATTCATATTTTTCCAATTGTCTCAGCAAGACCCCTTATAGGCAAAGAAAATCCAAGATGCGATATTGTGTCCAACTGTCGTGTTTCTTCAGTCTCCTTTCATCTGGGACAGTTCTTGAGTCTTCCTTTGCTCTTCATGACATTTACATTCTGGAGAGTATCGGTCAGTCATTTTGCAGACACTCTCTCAGTTTGGAATTGTCTGCCATCTGGGCAGAAATGTCACCCGAATGATGCTGACTTCTTCCCAGTGCAGCACATCTGGAGGCACGTGCTGGGTTCCGTTACTGGCAATGCTGACTTTGATCATGAGGTGAAGAAGAGCCTGCCTGGTTTGTCCACAGTAACATTTCTATTACCCTTCGTAATTCCCAAATATCTTGTGTGGAGATACTCTGAGCCTCTGTAAATAGTAGGTTACTCCTCAAAATCTCCCCGACTAGATGGAGCATCCATTGATGACTCTTGCTTGAGTCAATTATTATGGTGGTTGCCAAATGGTGATATTCTTATTCTATCATCCCGCCTGCATTGATCAATACATCAAACCAAAGGAAACAAGCAAACCGTGAGGGAGAAGAGAAAGCTTATTATTTTGGTGCTTAAATCGCCCCAGATCTGGCCCGTGGTGGCCATTCCAAGCTCCCTCCATGTCTTTTGGCCTGTCCCCATTAGTCTCTGAGCACTTCCTTACTCTCTGGACAAGCTCACCTTGGGGTTTTCTGCCCCGGCCCTGGAAGCAGCCATTCTTCATAGTAGCCCTGAATCCTCTTAGGGGAGAGTGACTTCGGGAAACCAAGGTCTGGGCCCTCGTTGTGCGCGGTGTGCATGTCGCTATGGGGCTGTCACTGCTCATGGGCCTCCTCAGGGAGGAGCCGGGATTATGTGTGTGGACACGGCATGAGTCTGTGGTACTGGAGATCCAGGACTACAGCCGGTGGATCTGTAGAACTATCGGTCTATGGTTCTTACCAAGTATATGGAAAACCATGAATTCTTAGCAAGTCTTCCAATTCCGATCAAACTGCACATGGATCGTCTCGGTGTCCCTCCATCTGTGACCTCCCTGTTCTGTCAGGACGCTGCCTCCCATCATCAACATCTTTGGTTCCCTGTCCAGTCTCCTCCTGTGGACCCAGGCTCTGATGTCCCTATCCCCACGCACGTCCTCCTCACTGTCCCTTGGATTCCAACACCCCTCATTGGGTCGTCTCTGCTGCGGACCCCGCTGCTGTCCCTCCCGTGTGTGTCCTCTTCACCACATCCTCTCAGATCCCCTGTGCCGGGCCCCCTCTTCTGCAGGTGGCCCCCGTCAGGCCCGAGGTCCCATCTGGGCGGTCCCTGTGCTCCTGTGTGACGCCTCCTGACCCAGCCCCGTCTCTCTCCCTCCCTGCCCCTCGCCTCTCAGGGACGCTGGGCCTTGAGCTCCAGGACTGTGCAGGCCCTCCCACACCTATGCCTTCCTCTTCCGTCCAGGCTCCCACACCTCAGTCTGGGCCCCACAGCTCCCTGTTTTTGTCCCCATACTTGTGAACTCAACTGTTGGGGAACAGAAAGAAGAAAGGGGGAAGGGCTCCACGTACCTTTTATAATCCACTTCTGAAGCTCTACAAATAGAAAGCAAGGATTTGATTGGAAATGCTTTGATTGAATCTATGAACAAACTATGGAGAAAAGACATTTATATTATGGAGTTTTCCAAACTATTGATGTTTTAATAATCTGATTGACTCTCAAGTTTTAAAATATTTCAAGTAGTGATCTAGCATATATTTTTTAGATTTATTCCCAGTGTTTTGATACATTTAATTATAAATATTTTAAAATTCAATTTTATACCCTGTTTATTGCTAACTTATATAAATACAATGGACATTTTGCATATTGACCTTGGATCCAGCAATGCTGCTGAATTCTCATATATGGGGACAGAGCCAGGAGTGCAGTTTCCAGGCTTTCAGCCTCACGTGGAAAGGTGCTGGCTCAGGTAGTAAATGGCCATCAACTGTGATTGGATGGCCATCAGCTGTGGCTAGTTGGCCGTCAGCTGTAACCAGTGAGCCATTGGCTACTAATATAACTGTTGTGGCTACGCTAGCAGAAAATGGGGGCTAGCAGGAAGATGGTGGCTCAGCTAGCAAGCGCGGATTGCAGCTAGCAAGTGAGGTGGGTTGGCAGAGAGAAGTGGACGGCAGGTTGCGGATAGTGTGGCTCCTGCCTCCTGTGTCTCCAACCCAGCCGCCAGCGAGACTATAGTGGTATGACTCCTCTATCTGTGGCTCCGTGGGTGTTCCTCTTTGGCCTCACCATATCCTGCGTTCTTATGTGGGGAGCGGGACTGGAGACCCCGCATGACACCCGGCATGACATCATAGTTTTTCTAGATTGTTTTATTTGCAGATCCTTTTGGATGTCTACATGTACAGACATGTAATCTGTAAATCCTGACAAATTTATTTCCAATTCCTAGAGATTTCATTTCTTTCTCTTTCTTACTGCAAGCATGTTGTTGACTAGAAGTGGGAATACTGGGTATATAGTCTTGTTGAAATAGTAAAGGAGAAACCGGCTGTCTTTCAATAATTATGTCAATAGTGGCATTTTACCAAAGAGTTGTCCTTTATTAATGCATTAGTTTCCCACTGCTGTATAACAGATCACCACCAACGTAGCACCTTACAACTACCTGCACTTATTATTTCATAACGTGATGGGCCAGGAGTCTGGGCTCAGCCGGGTCCTTTAAAACCACCTTAAAACCACCCTGTGGGGACAGAGCCCCAGAGAGCAGTTTCCAGGCTCTCAGCCTCACATGGAAAGGTGCTGGCTGGGGTAGCAGATGGCCGTCGGCTGTGGCCGGTTAACCAACTGCCCACTGATACAACTGCCACGGCTGCATTGGAGAGTGGAGTCGGTCGGTTGGCAGGCAGAAAAGCAGACAGCAGGTTGCACGTCGTGTGAATCTAGCCTTGTCGTGCGGGGCGGCCTGGGGTGTCTCAGCTCCCGCTCCCCACATAAGAACGCAGGATATGGTGAGGCCAAAAATGAACACCCACGGAGCCATAGGTAGGGGAGTCACACCACTATACTCTCGCTGGCGGCGGGGATGGAGACACAGGAAACAGGAGCCACACAATTCTCACCCCTCACTGCGCCGCTTGCAGGCTCAGCCACCATCTTCTTGCTAGCCCCCATTTTTTGCTAGCCTAGCCACGGCAGTTATATTAGTGCCCAATGGCTCACTGGTTACAGCTGACGGCCAACTAGCCACAGCTGATGGCCATTTGATCACAGTCGACGGCCATTTACTACCTGAGCCAGCACTTTTCTATGTGAGGCCGAGAGCCTGGAAACTGCTTTTTGGGGCTCTGTCCTCACAAGCCTCCAGTGAGACTATAGTGGTATGACTCCCCTACCTATGGCTCTGTGGCTGTTGCTTTCTGGCCTCACCATATCCTGTGTTCTTATGTGGGGAGCGCGAGCAGAGACCCCACCGGACGCCCTGCATGACAAATGGCGCAGCGAGCAGGGTATGGTGCCGGCCGAAACTCGCCGAAGGATGGTGGAGCAGTTTATGCGTACAAAAGTTTAGCTTCGGGAGGCCCGCATGGAGCAACACCGAGAGCGGGAGGCATGGTCTGCCTGGGAGACTCAAGCCTCCAGATGGCACACCTCCCTCTTGGCCATGGAAGGCGTTGTCCTCCTTTTGTTCATCTGCTTCTGCTGTAGGCTCCGAGGGTTGTGGACATTATACGCAGAGGCCACCACCCACTCAGACACCTGGCACGGTGAGCAGGATTCCGACTGGGTAGGAATGGAGTCTGACTCTGGGCAGGAGGACGTGTGACCCCACACAGTGTGTGGTGTCTGGTGGCCACTGTTCTCAGGAGTTGGACCCCCAAGGAGGGGTGGGAGGACATGGATGGCTCTCCGGCCAGCGTGGAGAGGGCCCTGCAGGCTCTGGCCGAGCAGTTGGCGGAGGAGGAGAAGGGTACAGCCGGCCGCGTGGGCTGGATGTTCCTCACGGCCTTGAGTCTCAACACAGAAAATGCGCTTAATGAAATGGCCCAGGTGCCAGACCAGGTGTCCCGGTTGGAGACACTGGAAGCTCGGGTCTGCCTGTTAGAAGAGGGGCCCCACAGTGGAGACTCTGAGGCAGACGCGGAGGAAGCGAGTGGAGACAATGTAGCTCCCAACCCCCAAGCCCGGCCAAGCTTGAAGCAAAGGGTAAAATGTGAGCAACCTTTGGGCCCGGGGGCGTTGCTGCCGGCAACCCAGCTGTGACTGAGTTCACAACCTACACCCCTTACACTCCCACTGAGCTGCAGGAGCTGGGGAGGCGGTACAGACAGCGCCCTGGAGAGCCAGTCTCGGCTTGGCTACCACGTTTATGGGATGAGGGGGCAGACAGCATTCTCTGCTCCCTGGGCGAGATGGAAAAGCTAGCCTTCATGACAGGGCATCCGTCCCTGTGACAAAGGTTACAGAACTGCCATAGGTTGGCCCACGACCAGGGCAACCACACTCTAATGGAGAGGCTCACTGCTGCGGTACGCACAGTATGGGGACAGGCTGGAGAACTGCCAGACACTGTGAGTCAATGGCAATCGTATACGGAATTTATGCAAATCATCCGTGAAATGGGTATGAGTCATGCTATTTTTAACCTTAACATGCAGGGGCCGGATGACGAGCTTTTTACAGCCAGCATGAGAGATCTGGTTTTGGATACTGCCGGAGGCGAAGGAAGTTGAGAGAGGAGGTCTGCGCAGTGGAGACCTGGAAGCCCAAATCACAAGTAAAGGGGCGAGGTCGTGGGCCTCAGAGAGTAACACGCGCACAGATGTGGCGTGACCTCGTGGCAGCAGGGGTTGACCGGAAGAAAATAGACCGAAAACCCAATGCACTCCTGCTGGAACTTTGGAAACAGTTGCGTCCGAAACAGCAATTCCAGAGAAGCCTAAAGGAGAAGTCTGGGAAAGCGCGACCCGTGTCCCTCCAGGACTTCATGCAGCCTCTTGAGGACGACTCCTTTCAGCTTGATTAGGGGTGGGGCCAAGGTACCCGGTCAGAGGGGACGAGTAGGGACCGGAGGCCCCACGTGGAACTGTCCATACATGGTCCCCTTCTAATGTGCCGAGGGTTTTGGCCCCACTGGACACTGGCGCAGACTGCAGTCTTGTTTATGGGAACCCAGAACTGTTCCCTGACCAGCAATCTGCATTGATGGCTACGGGGGAAAGACTGTGACTGTGAAAGCCGTTTCCTTACCACTGGGTATAGGAAGGCTTCCCCTCGTACCTACAAGGTTTATGTCTCCCCCGTTCCGGAGTATATTCTAGGGGTGGACGTGCTACATGGCCTCAGCTTACAGATGTCGGTAGGAGAGTTCCGTCTCCGGATCCGGGTGGTGAAAGCGGTGACACGCGGGCATGCTCACCACCCTCCTCAAGTGTTGCCACAGCCCTGGCGCGTGGTTACAGTGCGACAGTACCGCCTGCCAGGAGGGCAGGAGATTGGTCGTACAGTATTGGAATTGGAGAAGGCACATATTGTGAGGCCAACACACAGTCCTTTTAACTCCCCAGTGTGGCCTGTCAAGAAGCCAGATGGGACCTGGCGACTGACTGTGGACTATAGGGAGTTAAATAAGGTGCCGATAGGCTAATATGGCACAGGGACCCTCGCATAAGACGCTTGTCGCATAGATTGTGAGGGGCGGAGTGTGGGGACGGAGCCCCAAAAGAGCAGTTTCCAGGCTCTCGGCCTCACGTGGAAAGGTGCTGGCTCGGGTAGTAGATGGCCGTCAGCTGTGGCTGGTTGGCCGTCAGCTGTAACCCTGGAGCCATTGGCCATTGATATAACTGGCACGGCTGCGCTGGGGCTGTGCTGGGGAGTGGAGTCAAGGAGAGTCATCGGTCGTTTGGCAGAAAAAGCGGACAGCAGGTCGCACGTCGTGTGAATCCAGCCTCCAGTGAGGCTATAGCGGTATGACTCCCCTACCTATGGCTCCGTGGGTGTTCCTTTTAGGCCTAGCCACATCCTGCGTTCTTACGTGGGGAGTGGGAGCAGAGACCCCGCAGGCCGCCCCGCGTGACAATGATGGTCACCCTGACATTACTGAGTAGAATGCCCCTAAATTTGAGAGATAATTAGTAGGCGGAAAAGAGAGATTTTCACCTCTTGTTCCCTAAAGCTGCACGGGAACCTGGTACAGAAATGTCAGTGAATTCGAGGGGATGGTGGCTCTCTGTCAAATTAACTTTGTGACATCCCAAAACATACCACAGCAATTAAAAAAAAAAATCATTGTAGATGCACTTACAGTGCACCTCAGATGACTCTGAGCTTTTGGAAAATCAATTTTCTAGGATGGTTGGGTGGTGTATAAATTACGCGTATCAAGTTCTTCTGGTTCTCTAGTTCAAGGACCCGTCTCTTGCTTCCCAGGCATCAGCCACAGTTCGTTGGGCTGGAATCTGCCCGAACTCGCTCTGCAGACATAGATTATGGCTCTAATGGAGCCTGCTCTCTATGCTCTCTATGGTTCCTGCTGGGAAGGAACTGAAAAGCTAGTGAAAACTTACCATGTTCAATCTTTTAAATGGCTTTCAGGTCTACGCTAATACATTTTGCATCCAAAGTTCATAATTTTTGGTTCAAGCCTATAATTCTTCTTTTGTTTACAATCTCAAGAGTCTTAGCATAAAATGCTACTTTCATCATTGTAGACCCAAAAGAAAAATTCCTGCCAGTTTGAATTAAATGTAGTTTCCTTTTTTTCAATATTGTAAGAAAAACCTTGTTGCTTGGAAGCACTGGAGAAGCCCTAGACCTTTTGTTCAGGTATTCAAAATATGTATACAAGAGGGTAAAAACAAACTATAGAATTATATGTTTAAACTATTTCCTACTCTAATTCTATGTTAGTGTACGAATAACATATTTGTTATAAATTACACTACAGATACACATCATAGAATACATACAGGAAGGCAGAGGGTGCAGTGACTAGTACAACACACAACATTCAGATGATTCTAGACTCATTTCTGTTCCTTCTTGGCTGTGTGACCTTCACTGAGTCATTCAGACTGAGCTTTACATTTCTCATCTGTGAGTGTGGATGCTAATACTTGTCTCCCACACCCTACGGGACTGACTTATACCCTGCATGTTTCTAAAAGTCATATGCAGGAACCCCAAGGCTTTACTTACATCAGTACCTCGTCTGGGTCAGGAAATGACTTATAGTGACCAGTGAAAGGTATTTTAGTTACAGTTGAAAATATCACAAGTTGAATATCCATGAGGAGAGCAGGGATACGTCATCTATAAATCCCATTGTGTGCTCACCACCCGAGTCAGTTCTCCTCCGTCACCTTATCTTGCACCCCTCAAAATGCAGGAACTTAGTTCTTAAGACATGTCTGGTATCCTTGGATAGGTCTTCCTTCCTACCTTCATAGAAAATCTTCCTTTATATCTTGTCACTTGTTTTGGTTCTCCCAGGGACAGCATCCAGAATTAACGTACCCCCTCCCCCACACAAATGGTGTTTTGTTCATTTAAACACAGTAACCCTGATGACTCACCTTTATTTTCTGAGATTCCTGCTGGCTTTTGAGTATCATCGTTCTGGCAACTTTCCTCTGAATAGTTGGGCTTTACACACACTCTCTCAAGTATGTTGCTCAGAACTGTACATAGTACTATTACAGCTGTGCTGGGGCTACAGAAAGAACAAACGAGCCTGTGTTCTCTCTTGTTCTAGTGTCTGTCCATTTCTATTACTGCAACCCGAGCTTTTAATGGCTTTTTCTGGTAGTTGTCACCTACACCTGACTCATTCATTCAAACAACATTCATTGAATGTCTACTATGTACTGCAGTCTCTTCTAGACAAATAGAACAGTGAACCAATCAAACAAAAATACATATTACAGAAATATAATTAATGAAAATCTCCACTCTTTTGCATATCTGTCATTAAACCATTCTCTCCACCTTGAAATATTTTAATTCTTATTTATATGAAAGGACTTTGCAATTTTCTAATTAAGTTTCATCTTGAAGTACATAGTATATTGTTTTGACCTTCTGAGATTTTTGTGGAATTTTGATTCCATTATCCAATGCACTTACAATGACTTGGCTGTGTGAGTAAAAGTGATAAAATGTGTATCTTTTTTCACATTAGGGATTAAAATGTTGAACGGGAAGAGGCTGAAGACAGAGTCATATGGCATTGACTACAAAACTCAAGACAGATGCATAACACATTATTCTGTACCCTTTGGGTGTGAACAATTAACTATATATTTTTCCTCTTGATTGAACCTTCATGCAACTTATGTTCTTGTGGTGTGTGTGTGTGTGTGTGTGTGTGTGTGTGTGTGTGTCTCAGAGGGGGGGAGTGGATATCAGAAAACAGTTTGCTAAATGCCTTGCTGAAGACTTGTTAGTCACATTTTGAAATAAATTCATGGTGAGCCATGATGTTCTGTGCTTGTCCAGCTCAGAGCAGATGGGTCAAGAGGATACAGGACATGAGGAAGCAGTTCTGTTCCTCGTTTCTAGGCTACACATAAGCTAATCTAACTATAGTTGCTGACTCCTGATAGGAGCAAGACCGGACAGCCTATTGTAAAGGACTAATCAGTTCAGCTTTAATGCAGTTACAGCTGGCAGCTAACATTAAACCAGGTCGGTGAAGCACAGGGAGTGAGCTGAAACCCAAGCAGAGGTCAGTTCTTGGCAGTGAGGGACGTGGGCTGAGGCCACCTTGATTCTCTATAGAGTTCTCTAACCTGGAAGGAGCGACGGTATGAATGAAAATGTACGTGGACTTGTTTCCTAGGTTCGTATTCAGGGCAGGGATATGGTCTTATAGGGTGCACAGAAGGTCACCAGTCCACACTAAGAAGCTATGCCATAGAGAGAAGCACTATAGTGTAGCCTGGCTCAGCTCAGAACCAAAGAGGGAAGATAGATAAAGTGGAGCGTTGCTCCTCAGTGAGGTGGAAAGGACTGGAAAAGGGACACTTGGGACACAACGTGACTTTGGTTTTAGGATCCAAAGTCTTAGCGTTTGCGTCTAAGGATTTCAGGTTGATATAGTAATTATTAAGGTCAAGAAAAATGTGTCCTAGCTCCATCCTAGAAGCAGTAGGGAAGACTTAAAGGTAAATGTATTATTATAGCATGATATAAGTGTCACAAAAATTATGTAGGGAGCACCTAATACTGTAACAATAAGATTAGATCGGGAAAGAGGTGACCTGGGAGTGGAAGGTGATGATCATAATAGTTGTTTTGGTAGATGGGGACACAATTTGGAGGGATCAAGATGGAGTACTTTTTGGGAAGCAGACAGAATTCACTGAGCACCAACCATATATCAGGCACTGTACTGGGCACTGACAATTACAGTGATGAATGACACGATGTACCTTTCCTCAGGGAATTTATAATCAAGCAACAAAGGAGCCTGGGACTGTTCTCGTGAGGTTGAGTGACGCAGGGGGAAAGGGCTGCCATCAGGGAGAACGGGACCTGGTGCTGAGGCTGAGCTTTTACCTGCAGACGACAGAGAGCTGTGAAAAGATTTTTCAGCAGAAGTGGAATAGGGCAAGACTTATATTGTAGAAACATAATTTCTGATACTGTGGAAGGTAAAGTACAGGAAAAAAGGTCTGAAGGAGTTTTGTCTTATGTCTTAAATGCTCATGCTGAAGCGTGGCCTGCCATCCACAAGCCCCTTCTCCACAGATAGAGCTTGCAATAAATATTTTCATTTCTTTATTCTTAAATGTGTACAATCACATATTTAAATATAAGTGAAAGAATATGAGTGAGCCTGAAAATAATGAGATGAGACATCAGAACTAGGGAACAAATCACAGGGAAATGAAATCTGCATTCTTTCACATGGTTTTTTCTCCATGAACCCTGGGAGGCACTCACAGAGAGCTGGAGAATCCTAAGAAATGCCTCTCCTGGTAAAAAAAAAAAAAAAAAAAAAAAAACCTGATGGGGAAGAGCGCCGCTGTGGAAGGAGCATTGAACTCCACTGGAACACTGTCCCTCTACCTCCTCTTTGGAATAGGAGCCTTGATCTGTGGGGCAGGGGAACCAAACACTTTGCTCTTAGAAATCTAGTGAAAAGAGATAGCAGAGGGGGAAGAGAACAAGACAATGTCTCCTTAGTTGAGGGGCAGGAAAGTACTTGAATTACTAAGAGCCATCAGCATACGGCCTTGAAGGATATGATATCTGGATAAGAGTTAACAAAAAAATCAGCAGGCCAAAAATTTAAGGAAAAATAGAATCTTTCAGTCTTTTTTTTTCTTTTTTTTTTTTTTAAATTTATTGGGGTGACAATTCTTAGCAAAATTACATAGATTTCAGGTGTACAATTCTGTATTACATCATCTATAAACCCATTGTGTGTTCACCACCCAGAGTCAGTTCTCCTTCCATCACCATATATTTGATCCCCCTTACCCTCAGCTCCCGCCCCCGACCCCCCTTACCCTCTGGTAACCACTAAACTATTGTCTGTGTCTATGAGTTTTTGTTTCTCATTTGTTTGTCTTGTTCTTTTGTTCTTTTTGGTTTATATACCATATATCAGTGAAATCATATGGTTCTCTGCTTTTTCTGTCTGACTTATTTCGCTTAGCATCATAGTCTCAAGATCCATCCATGTTGTCACAAATGTTCCTATATCATCTTTTCTTACCGCCGAATAATATTCCATTGTGTATATATACCACAACTTCTTTATCCATTCATCTATCGAAGGACATTTTGGTTGTTTCCATGTCTTGGCCACCGTAAACAAAGCTGCAATGAACATTGGAGCACACGTGTCTTTATGTGTAGATGTTTTCAGAATTTTTGGGTAGATACTCAGGAGAGGGATTGCTGGGTCATATGGTAATTCTATTCGTAATTTTTTGAGGAACCTCCACACTGCCTTCCATAAGGGCTGCACCAGTCTGCATTCCCACCAACAGTGTATGAGGGTTCCTTTTTCTCCACAGCCTCTCCAACACTTGTTACTATTTGTCTTGTTGATGATAGCCATTCTGACTGGGGTGAGGTGATATCTCATTGTGGTTTTTATTTGCACTTCTCTGATGATTAGTGATGTTGAGCATTTTTTCATTTGTCTATTTGCCATTTGTATGTCCTCTTTGGAGAAGAGGACATGTCTCTTCGGGTCCTCTACCCAGTTTTCAATTGGGTTGTTTGTTTTTTTTGTTGTTGAGTTTCAAGAGTTCCTTGTATATTTTGGATATTAGCCCCTTATCGGAGGCACTGTTTGCAAAAACCTTCTCCCATTCAGTTGGTTGCCTCTTTATTTTGTCGATGGTTTCCTTTGCTGTGCAGAAGCTTTTAAGTTTCATATAGTCCCATTCGTTTATTTTAGCTGTTACTTCCATTGCTTTTGGAGTCAAATTCATAAAATGCTCTTTGAACCCAAGGTCCATAAGTTTAGTACCTATGTTTTCTTCTATGCAGTTTGTTGTGTCAGGTCTTATGCTTAGGTTTTTGATCCATTTTGAATTAATTTTGGTACATGGTGACAGATAGCAGTCCAGTTTCATTCTTTTGCACGTGGCTTTCCAATTTTCCCATCACCATTTATCGAAGAGGCTTTCTTTTATCCATTGTATGTTTTTTGCTTCTTTATCAAAAATTATCTGTCCATATTTATGTGGTTTTATTTCTGTGTTCTCAATTCTATTCCATTGGTCTATGTGTCTGTTTTTCTGCCAATACCATGCTGTTTTGATTATTGTTGCCCTGTAGTACAAGCTAAAGTCAGGGAGTGTGATACCTGCAGTATTGTTCTTTTTTCTTAAGATTGCTTTGACTTTTCGGGGTCTTTTGTGGTTCCATACAAATCTGATGATTTTCTGTTCTATTTCTTTAAAAAATGCCATTGGGATTTTGATGAGGATTGCATTAAATCTGTATATTGCTTTGGGTAATACGGCCAACTTAACTATGTTGATTCTTCAAATCCATGAGCACGGAATGTCTTTCCATTTCTTTGTGTCTTCTTCAATTTCTCTTATAAGTGTTTTATAGTTTTCAGCATAGAGGTCCTTCACATCCTTGGTTAAGTTTATTCCTAGGTGTTTTATTTTTTTTTGTTGCAATTGCAAAAGGAAATTTTTTTATTTCTTTTTCTGAGTTTTTATTGTTAATATATACGAATGCAATGGACTTTTGTACATTGATTTTGTAGCCAGCAACTTTACTGTATTCGTTTATTGTTTCTAAATGGCTTTTTGGTAGAGTCTTTAGGGTTTTCTATGTATAGTATCATGTCATCTGCAAAGAGTGATAATTTAACTTCTTCATTCCCAATTTGGATGCCTTTCATTTCTCTCTCTTGCCTGATTGCTCTGGCGAGGACTTCCAACACTATGTTGAAAAGCAGAGGTGATAGCCGACAGCCCTGTCGTGTTCCTGAACGTAGAGCAAAGGGCTTCAGTTTTTCACCATTAATTATGATATTAGCTGAGGGTTTGTCATATATGGCCTTTATTATGTTAAGGCATTTTCCTTCCATACCTATTTTATTAAGTGTTTTAATCATAAATGCATGTTGTATCTTGTCAAACGCCTTTTCTGTATCAATTGATATAATCATATGACTTTTGTCCTTTATTTTGTTTATGTGATGCATCAAATTGATGGATTTGCATATTTTGAACCATCCTTGTGCCCCTGGGATGAACCCCACTTGGTCGTGATGAATAACCTTTTTAATGCATTGTTGTATTCGATTTGCTAGAATTTTGTTTAGGATTTTTGCATCTGTATTCATCAGAGATATTGGTCTGTAGTTCTCTTTTTCTGTGTTGTCCTTACCAGGTTTTGGTATCAGGGTAATCTTGGCCTCATAAAATAAGTTAGGGAGTACTGTCTCTACTTCAATTTTTTGGAAGAGTTTGAGCAGGATTGGCATGAGATCTTCTTTGAAGGTTTGGTAGAATTCACTAGTGAATCCATCTGGTCCCGGACTTTTGCTTTTGGGAAGGTTTCGGATGACTGATTCAATTTCGTTACTGGTGATCAGTCTGTTTAGATTTTCCACTTCTTCATGGTTCAGCCTTGGAAGGCTATATGTTTCTAAGAACTTGCCCATTTCTTCTAGGTTATTGAATTTGGTGGCATATAGTCCTTCATAGCAATCTTGGATGATCCTTTGTATTTCTGTGGCATCTGTGATAACTTTCCCTTTTTCATTTCTGATTTTGTTTATTAGTGTCTTCTCTCTTTTTATCTTAGTGAGTCTAGCCAAGGGTTTATCAATTTTGTTAATCTTTTCAAAGAACCAGCTCTTTGTCACATTAATTTTTTTCTAGTGTCTTTTTGTTCTCTATTTCATTTAGTTCTGCTCTGATTTTTGTTATTTCCTTTTTTCTGCTGACCCTGGGTTTCACTTGTTCTTCTTTCTCTAGTTCTTTAAGGTGTAACATGAGGTTATTTGTTTGGGATTTTTCTTGTTTCTTGAGATAGGCCTATAATGATATAAATTTCCCTCTAAAACTGCTTTCGCTGCATCCCCAAACTTTTGGTAGGATGTATTTTCATTCTCATTTGTTTCTATGTACCTTTTGATCTCTCCGCTAATTTCTTCTTTGACCCAGTCGTTCTTTAAAAGTATGTTGTTTAATCTACATGTATTTGTGTTTTTTCCTGCTTTCTTTTTGCAGTTGATATCCAATTTCAAAGCCTTGTAATCAGAGAATATGCTTGGTATGATTTCAATCTTCTTAAATTTGCTGAGGCTGATTTTATGTCCCAATATATGGTCTATCCTTGAAAATGTTCCACGTACACTAGAAAAGAATGTATAGTCTGATGTTTAGGATGAAGTGCTCTATATATGTCAATTATGTCCATTTCATCTAATGTGTCATTTAGGGCTGCTATTTTGTTATTTATTTTCTGTTTGGATGATCTATCCATAGCTGTCAATGATGTATTTAAGTCCCCTAGTATAATTGTGTTTTAGGCAATGTCTCCCTTTAGTTCTGTTAGTAGTTGCTTGGTATATTTCGGTGCTCCCTGATTGGGGGCATAAATGTTGATGACTGTTATGTCTTCTTGTTGTACAGTCCCCTTTACCATTATGAAATGTCCATCTTTGTCTCTTCTTACCTTTTTCACCCTGAAGTCTGTTTCATCTGATATCATTATGGCTACATCTGATTTTCTCTGGGGACCATTTGCTTGGAGTGTCAATTTCCACCCTTTCACTTTGAGTCTATGCTTGTCCTTGTAGCTGAGATGTGTCTCTTGGAGACAACATATGGTTGGGTTTAGTTTTTTGATCCAATCTGCTACTCTGTGCCTTTTTATTGGTGAGTTCAGTCCATTTACATTTAGGGTAATTATTGATATGTGACGATTTCCTGTCATTCTATCTTTAGTTTTCTGGTAAGGCTGTGTCTCCATTGTTTCTTTGCCTTTTTGTTGTTGTCTATTATTTCTGTGTGGGGTATTCTATGATGTTTCCCTCCTTTTCTTTTTTATTACAGTATGTATTTCAGTTCTGTATTTTTTTTGAGTGGTTACCCTTAAGTTTATGTAGAAGAAAGTTTGATATTAGAGTATTCCATTTTCTTCAGCACGCTTACTTTCTCCATTCCCATATTCTGGTTCAGGCCTTTACTCTCCCCCTTTTTATGTTTTGGATGCCACAAATTGTCCCTGTTGATGGTGTTCGAATAACCTCCTTTAGTATTTCTTGTAGTGCAGGTTGTGTATTAGAAAATTCCCTCAGATTCTGTATGTCTGGAAAGGTCTTTATTCCTCCCTCATATCTAAAGGATATGTTTGCTGGATATATTATTCTTGGTTCATAATTTCTCTCTTACAATAGTTTGAATATTTGGTTCCACTCCCTCCTGGCTTGTAGAGTTTCTGCTGAAAAATCTGATGATAATCTAATGGGCTTTCCTTTGTAGGTTACTGTCTTCATTTCCCTGGCTGCCTTGAGGATTCTTTCTTTGTCATTGATTTTAGACAGCTTCAGTACAATGTGCCTTGGAGTAGGCCTGTTGGGATTGAGGTAATTAGGTGTTTTATTTGCTTCATGGATTCGAGGATCCAGTTCTGTCCACAAGTTTGGGAAGTTCTCATCAACAGTTTGTTTGAATATATTCTCTGTTCCCTTCTCTCTTTTTTCTCCTTCTGGTATGCTCATTATTCTTATATTGCTCTTTCTGATGGAGTCAGAAAGTTCTTGTAGAGTTCTTTCATTTCTTTTAAGTCTCAAGTCTCTTTCTTCTTCCATCTGTGTAGTTTCCAGGTTTCTATCTTCGATGTCACTGATTCTTTCCTCCATCTGGTCAACTCTACTACCTAAGCTGCTTATTTCATTCTTAATTCCTTTATTGAGTTCTTAATCTCCAGAAATTCTATATGGTTCTTTTTTAAAATTTCAGTCTCTTTCGTAAAATGTTCATGTTGTTCTTTGATTGTGTTTCTGAGCTCATTAAACTGCCTTTCTGTGTTTTCTTGCATCCAGTTGAGTTTTTTCAGAACTGCAATCTTGAATTCTCTGTCATTTAAGTCACATATTTCCATATCTTTAAGTTCCTTTTCTGGAGACTTTTCACTTACTTTCTGAGCTGTCTTGTTGCCTTGGTTATTCATGGCAATTACTGATTTATTATTTCATATGACCATTGATATATAAACAAAAGAGCTTAAAAGAGATGTTCAGAAACTCCTAAACAGAATTCAGAGCTGCACTATTGACAATAGCAAAAATTTAGAAATACAATATCGCATCAACTGATGAATAAATTAACAAAGGTGGTATATCTATAAAGTGAAATATCATGCAGTCATAAAGATGAAGGAAGTCCTGATACTGGTTACAACATGGATGAATCTTCAGACCACGGCAAACGAAAGAAGTTAGCTTCAGAAGGCCACATATGGTGTTACTGCATTTACATAACAGAACAATAATAGTCAAATCCATAGGGAAAGAAGGCAGGTCAGTGTTTGCCAGGGCCCAGGGTGAGGGGAGAATGGGAAGTGAAAGATCCATGGCATGGGGTTTCTATTGACTGTTTGGAGTCAGATAAATGGTGTTAGATAGCATTGGTTGATGATAGCACAATGTTGTTGGCATATTAGCAAGACTGAATTGTATTTTTTAATGGTTCAAGTGGTAAACTGGTTGTGTGCATTTTACCAAAACAACGCAAGGAATATTCTTAGTAGGGCACCTCTGATAAACCATAAGTCCTCTAATATTCTTTTTTCCACCATTTTTTTTATATGGGTTTCAGGTGCTCAAAACAATATAATAGTTAGACATTTATCATTTACATCCCTCACACAGTGGCAACCCTCCTCCCCCATCCATTACCCCTCTGACATCATACACAGCCATTACATTTCCACTGTCTATATTCCTAATGCCGTACTCCGCTTCTTGTAACATATAAATACATGTATATAAAATTATAGTTGACACTCATTATTGTTCAGCTTCAGCTTCAGGTGTACAGTACACTATGATCAGGCATCTACATCTTCCCTGAGGTGGTCTCCCTAATGAGACAAGTGTCCATCGGATACCCTACAAAATCTTTACAACATTATTGATTACATTCCCCAAAAAAACTTTTGTTTCCCCATGGCCATCTTGTGGTTACTGACTGTGCTTTCTAATCCCCTCTCCTTCCCCCATATCCCCACTCCCACCTCCCATCTAGCAACCCTCAGTTTTTCCTCTATGTCTCTGTGACTATTTCTGATTACTTCATTCATTTATTTTCTTTAGATTCTACATATAAGTGAGATCATACGGTATTTGTCTTTTTCTGTCTGACTGATTTCTCTTAACATAATGTTCTCTAGGTCCATCCATGTTGTTGCAAATGGTAATATTTCTTCTTCTTTATGGCTGTGTAATACTCCATTGCATTTGTATATACCAATAATAAAATATCAGAGGGAGAAATTAAGAAAACAACACCATTTACAATTGCTTCAAAGACTATAAAATACCTGGGAATAAATTTAACCGAAGAAGTGAAAGATCTGTACACAGAAAATTATAAGACACTAAAGAGAGAAATTAAAGAAGATACAAATAGATGGAAACACATATCATGCTCATGGATAGGAAGAATTAATATCCTTCAAAATGTCCATACTGCCTAAGGCAGTATAGGGATTCAACGCAATTCCTAGCAAACTACCAAGGAGTTTTTTTGTTTTTTTTAATTTATTGGGGTGACAATTGTTAGTAAAATTACATAGATTTCAGGTGTACAATTCTGTATTACATCATCTATCAAGGACATTTTTACAGAAATAAGTCCTCTAGTATTCTGATGGTCCTCCCTCCTACATCCTTTCGGTTACATGAGAAAGGTTCTCAGTTATAAAAACATTAAACACTGCCACTGAAATTTTGGTCCAAATGGAAGAAGGGCCCTTGTTAGAAAGAAGTGTGGTGGTAGATTTTTGCCTGATGGAGTAGATTATAATTTTACAGAGAGAACACTGATTTGGGAAAGAATTTTTCACAGATTTCATTCAATGTGACTTGAATGGCACAGAATCATTACCCATGGAAAGAAGTCTCTATCACCAAACTTGATGGGCCTGCTCACCTGTGAGCAGAGACATTTCCTTGGAGTGGAAAGGAAGGATTGGTCAGAGAGCCGGGTCAAGGGCTGTCGTCTCTTCTAGGGTTCCGGGCTGGGCTCTACTGAAGGACTATAGTCTGGACCAGGCTAACACTCAGATTGCTGTGGGTCTGCTGTGCCTCTCCCATTCTCTTTTATGTAATTTAGGGCCTCCTACGGCAATTCTGTTTCATCTTTTACATTTTGCACACACTGGGTGTGTTTCTTTAATACTGCGATCTTCGTGATTCAAGAAACATTCCCAATTTTCACTCTTTTCTAAGACAGTCTGTACATTTTGCATGTGGGAATCTATTTGTGGACAGAGAATCTATCGTGGCTTCAAATTCTTTGTTACATCACCCGATCAGTGGTGGCAGAGAGTGTCCTCCCCGGAGAAACTCAGAGTGTGCTTTGACAAGTAGAATAAGAATACCTACAGTATATACTGTGCCAGCTCCTGAGCCAACTCTCAAAAGAAGTGGAACTTCCCTTCTTTCTTTAGGTATTTTCTAGAAACCCTGACATATACTGAATTAGATCCAACTGTCTGTAATCAGTCAGCTGAGAGGCATGTATCGGAATATTCAGGTGGCAGGCCCACAGAGCCCATCCTGCCTCTCAGAACTGACAGAGGACCATACAGATGTGTGAGCTGCCTCTCTGTGCACCAACATGCCCTTGACACTACTCAGAAAATGTGGATCAATTTTCAAGATCCTGATGCCCAAACTTGTTACGTATAATAAATGGGTATTGCTGAAAGTCACCAACATAGACTTAGAAGTCCCCTTCTGCTTGGTTTCCGGAGCTCACATTCATCCCTTGAACACACTCTTCAACAGAGCACTTTTGGAGCCAGGGCTCACACAGACTGCATGTCAGGACATTCTCCTCTTTGTACTAGCAAGCTGATTCTAGGCAAGTCATTTTCCCTGGGCTCAAGGGCCTCTCTAGTGTGAGTAAGCTGGCTCTACAGAGCACAGAAGATGGCGCAGGTGGAGCCCAGAGCTCGAAGTGGAAGGACTGTTATGGGATAAAGCTCTGGGCAGGAAGTGGGTCAAGGCACTTCTGTGGCTGCAGCCACCTGTGGAGGGGTTGATGGTGTCATAGTTGTTTCATTGTGACACATGTGGATCCTCAGCTTGCATTGGCCAGGAGGGCACTGGGCGAGGATAAAAGCCCCATTGCCATGCAGATATCAGATGTAAAGTATGTGCAGATATTGGGCTCTCTGATTCTGCTCAGTCTGGATCTTCCTTCTGTCACCCTCCGTGATAGACCCTTCTGTGAAGTTTCCTCTAACCTTATCCTCATTAGAAATCAACTCTAATAACACCTTCTTCATGCACTTCCAGAACTTTGAAGAAACAGATTTCTGTTATTTAAGCTACCAAGTTTACAACATTTTGTTATGAAAGTCTGAATAGACTAACCCATTAGTAGTCAGAGAATTGCCAACCCAAACCACAATGAGATGGTACATCACACTCACAAAGATGGCTATGGTGACAAAAACAGAAAATATCAAGTGTTGATTGAGGATGTGATGTGGAGAAACTGGAAAGTGCATACATGTCTTGTGGAAATGTAAAATTGTATAGCTCTGTGAAAAATGGTTCGTCATTTCTCCAGTAAGTTGAACATAGTTATAGCATATGACCTTTGATATATACCCCAGACAACAGAAAACAGGTGTTCTAAACTAGTATGGAAAAACCCATAGCAGCACTATTCAAAACAGTCAAAATGTAAAGACCCAAATTTCCATCAACTGATGAATGAATCAACAAATGTGGTATATCCATAAAATGAAATATTCAGTCATAAAACTGAATGAAGTACTGATACTGTTTACCACATGGATGAATCTACATACATGGAAAGTGAAACAAGCTAGCCACAATGGACCCCAAATTGTGTGACTCCATTTACACGACACATCCATAATAGGCAAATCCAAACAGACCAAAAGCAGGTTAGTGTTTGCCAGGGCCTAGAAGAAGGGGAGAGTGGGAAGTGATTGCTCAGTGATATGGGGTTTCCTTTCGGTGATGGTGGAAATAGATTGAGGGTATTAGATGAGGTTATTGATGATTGCCAACACTGTGAGTAAGATAAATGTCACTCTACAATGACAAATTTGTTTATGTGAATTTTACCAAAAGAATATTAGAATTGTTCCTAGTAGACTCTCTCTGATAGACAATAAGTCCACTAATATTCTGAAGCCTCTGCCTCCCAGATCCTTTTGACAACAAGAGAAATCTTTCTCAGTTTTACAGGCATGCCACCACTGCATCATGTTTTGGTCCAAAGGGAAGAAGGGCCCATCTTAGAAAGAATTGTGGTGGTGGTTTTTGCCTAATGGAATAGATGATAGTTTTATAGAGAGACCACAAACTTTTGAAAGGAATTTTAACAGATGTATGCAATTTGAACTTCATGGGACAGAGACACTAAAATTGGAAAGTGGTCTCTACACCGCAAACTTCTCTGGGCCTACTCAGTTGCATTTGTTGACCAAAAAATATCCAGCCTAAGAGAAAGCTTATAAGAGTTTATTTGAGCCATGCTGATGACAACTGCAAGGAAGCAAAATCTCAACAGATTGAGGAAATGCTCTGAAAAAATGGTCGTTTTGCAACTTTTTTTATACATTAGAATCAATGGAGGAGGGTTACATGAAATCCATTGGTTGTACATTAAGGGGGTGGGAGAAAGCAAAGCGAGGAAATCTCTGAGATTGGATAAAAAGTAAAATGGAGAGACACACTTCTTTTACATTCATGGGTACAGGATAGTTAATAGCATTTTACAGCACATAGAGATAGTATTTGGGGATTTTGTAGTTTCCTGCTCTGGTGTGGTGGGTTGTCCCCTCTTGAGGGGGCGGGGCTGGAAAGGGTATGTTATCTTAGATGCAAAAAGACAAAAGATAGGCTCACGTAGGTGAAGATCAACCTTTGTCAAGGAAGCTACAGGCCAAGGATGTGACTTCCCGCGATGGCCCATCTTAGTTAGGAATTTTTGTGTTCATGTCATTCTATGTGGTTATTTTCAGTCTCCTGAGTTTGTCAGGTTTAACATGTAGTCACTTTCCCATCCACAGTTTCTCCTTTTGGTCATAAATTAATCCGAAGGATGCATTGATGACCAACCTTTGGTTGGATAGTGTGGTCCCATGATGCTAGGAAGGCTCATTCCTAGGAATCTTAGTGTCAGCGTTTGTCCTGCTGAACGTTGGACCACTGGAGGTGGGGGAGACCATAACCTTAGATGGCAGTCAAGGCCGAATTATTTATTTATATTTGAAAGAAAAGGTGAGCAAACGGGAGGCAATCAGATCCTATAGGTCTAAATTAAATATATCCTGGATCATTTCTAATCTTTGAGCTATCATGATCGGAGTTTTTTCCTTTGTCTGTCTTATGTTGTTTTTTGTGTCTAGTATAACGTGTACAAACTAGGACCAAGAGCAATAATAATATTAAACCAATAATACCAATTAGGATCAGAAAGTATCCAATATTAGACAAGTATGAGTATGAGGAGAGCAAATATCACAGCTATCTGAAGAATCCTTTACATGTATTATATATTTTTAATTAAGCTAATAATAGGTTTTCTTCCCTTGTCTACTGCTATTTGTACCTTATGATAAGATTGGCCAGAAAATTGAAGATGTTCTACTATTTCATGATTGAAAAGCTCTAATTTTTCTTTCGGCCAATTCATTTCCATAGAAATGACTTCATGGGAGGATTAAGTTCAATTTCCCAATACATGGCATTTTCAGTATCAATATTATCATGGGTTTTGTTAACCTCAGGCAAAGTTAATTTGCCTATGATTTTAGTATTACACCATCGTCCCATAGCATTTACTGTAAACTTGATGTCATTACAATAAAAATGAATTAGTATGACAGAAGAATTTTCTAACCCTTCCCAACAAAAATATCTGCTTCCCAAATACCATACATTATTGTTTGTTGGCGTGGGTAAAATAGGATTGGATAAATGCAGCATTCCATATAGATTGGGGACATAAACATTTCCCTTTTTGATTTAATGAGGCCTATCTACTTTATTTGGGAGCACTCAAGTGTAATTCATTAATACGATTTCTGCTAATTAGAATTGGAAACTGTAACTTTAAGGTTTAATAGGGGCCAAGCTGTAAGAACATAATGGTGTAAATTTCCATTACTACCTAAAAATTTCTAGAGGCCAGGAGGATGGTAAGAGTTTCATAAATAAATTTTCTGTGCCTTAGCAGCCATTATAGAAGGCAATTTATATATATATCTCCACTTCGGCTTCTATCTTTATTAATATAGTTAATAGTCTTTGTTGAGTTAACGGGTAAGCATAATTGTGCTCTAATATTTATATGTATAAAATTCTTTTCTCAATATTTCTATTCTACTAACCATCTACAGCTTCACTTGTCCTTCACAGCTTGTCTCTGTTTTCTCATTCAGAAACAATCAACGCACTAGGACAACCAAATTCCTTTTAACTTCTCTCAAAAATACATACATCCCTTTTATTCCTTCTACAATAATATTCCTTCTAAATTTCAAAACCATAAAAATAATATTGTTGATAATATAAAAAATGATAGCATAAAAATATATACCTTCAGCAATTATTAACAGTTGGGCTGTATAAGTACAGGGTTTGAGAAAAGCCTAAAGAACAAGTATAATTATCATTATTACTGATATTATTAGCAGACAGGTAAAGACAATCAAACACATGGTTATTTTAAATTCCACATCAATTATGTAAATATAGAGGCCTTCTCGATATCTTGGGGTAGCTGTCTACCCCTGATGTCGGTGGCTTTTCATCCTTGGGGTCTTTGATGCCCACTGGTAGGTCCCTTCCGACAAGGTTGGAGAGTATTAATTGACGTCTTGTCCAATGGACAAAATTTCCTGGCTGTGAGTAGTGGTCTTTTGTCTTCGTCTCCCGGGAGCACACTGAAGTGATTCAGTTACTAATTTATTAATTTCTTTAAGATAATTGATAAGTCCTTGATAATAATGCAGCATGCCTCCTTCTAGTAAGGTTTGTTCATATGTCCCTTCACATACGGTGAACAATGAATAATGAGGAGAAAGCCTGTGTTTACCAAAAGTACATCTCAGGTAGAGAAGCACTATAAGGAGAGGTTTTGGCCAAGGAGAATTAAAAGCTTCTGAAAATTTACCTAGTTGAGTTTTCATTTACCATTTGTACATTCCACCAATCCCAAAGCCTGGGGTGATAAACACAATGAAAATACTGTAAAATAAGCCAAATATTACAAATAGATTATATTATTGGCCCAGTGAAATGAATCCCTCAGTTACTATGTAACTCACAGGGAATTCTCCAACTGAGTATTATTATTATTATTATTATTATTATTACTATTATTATAAATAATTTACCTACCATTAAGGCTGTTGTTCTCCTGCAAGGGGATGTCTCAACCCAGTGAGACAACATACAAATCATGATTAATACATACTTGTATCCATGAAACGGTGACATTTGGATAAAATGCAATTACCATATCTCAAATGGACCTAAAGGAAAAGGGAAATGTCCTTAGGACCCATGTAGTGATTTTCCACGGTTATATTTTAGACAGATAGAACATCTGCTATACATTTTATGAGCTACAGTAAGAGATTTCTGATAATATTCTTTACTCCATGAAACCGTCTTTCCAAGATCCCAATGCATTAGCTCATGTACATGCTAAGCTATATTTGTTTGGGTCAAAGTTTCCCACTTTTATTGACATATTTTCTTTTCTTCTTCTATAGCTGTCCATTGGAACTGTAAAACAGAGCCTTTTATGATTTAATAGGGAGAAGAAACATTCTCAAGTCTGGATGATTTGGCTGTTTATTACTGTCAGTCTAGCTGCAGTATCAGCTAAATTATTTTCTTTTGCTTCCATGGCGGCCGCCTTAGAATGTCCTGGAATTTTGAAAATTGCCCATAGTTTTGGTTGCTGAATGATGTCTAATTTAAATTCTGCAACCTGTTTTCCATTCTTACGGGCTGCCCTGAGGAAGTTAAGAAGCCTCACTTCTTATATAACATTTCCAAGTTGTGATCTACACCAGAGGTATAGCAACTGTCAGTGTACATATTGGCTGTTTGATCTTTGGCTCATTTGCAAGCTCCTGTTAAGTCAATTAATTCAGATTGTTGGGCAGATCTTTATCAGGTAAATAAGAAACTTAAATTTGTGTTTACCATGGAAGTTATTGCATATCCAGCTTGGCAATGCCCCTGTTCATCTTTCAGATAAAAGTCTGCATTATCAATAAGGGTTTCCTGGAAGTCATTCCTAGGAACAAGAAGGTAGTCAGAATACTGACGTCATAAAAATGGCAGCGTGAGGTGAGCCTCTTGAAATCTCCCCTGGAATTTACAATAAATTGAACAACTACAACTCCATAAAGGACTCCCTGCACAGCAGACAGGCAAGACAAAGAGGCACACTACTAAAATCACCTAAAGGTGGGCAAACTGCACGAGCAAGGGAGGAGGGAAGGGAGAAGTGTGGAGATGGAGCTGCACGGGCACAGTGCGCTGACCTAGCTCAGTGCTCCGAGCTCGCTGCATCCCGGAGCTACCGCAGCTGCGGGAGAGGGAAGGACTCAGACTGCTAGGGCTCCACTTATGGCCAACAGGGCTGAGAGGACAGCATATAACACAGCTGAACCCAACACTCACGGCAGGGACTTTGGAGCAAAGACTGAAGGAAGAAGGCTGAAAACAGCCGAGCCGAGAACGGAAGCCTTAGGCATTGAAACTAGCCGCCCTCTCCCTACCCTCCCAGAGCTCACCCCGCCCCCACCTGCCCAGTGCTAGAAGCGGAACAATAGCAGTGTCAGATCAAAAGAACAGAATATTTGCAGTTCTGAGAACTGTGGTCCACAGACACGGACTCACAGCCCAACTAGTTCCAGCATAGGGGAGGGAGTGGTGGAAGCGGGACTGGCTGTGGTGGTGGTCAACACCATTGCTCTGGGCCACCTCTCACAACCCACCCCGCCCCTGTCCCCACCTATCTAGGAGGATCCCTGTGGGAGTAAACAGAGCTACTGAAACACACAGGCTCTGAATCTGGTACAGGAAGAGCTTTGGAACTTCAGAAGCTCTCCAAATCCCCCCATGGAAGCAGGCTGTATGACCCAGGTGAACTATTCACAGAGGAGAAATCTGCCTTCCATGGAATACCCGCATTGTGTGAGAAGCCGGAATAGTGCAGAGAAAACATAACACTACAGAGTGAGAGAGAATAAAAGGCTGCAGTCTGAGAGAAAATAAAACATTCTATAGAATACCACCACACAGAAATAATGGACAACAAAAAGGCAAAGAAACAATGGAGACATGGTCTTACAAGAAAACCAAAGATAGAATGATAGGAAATCCTCACATATCAATAATCACCCTAAATGCAGATTAACTGAACTCACCAATAAAAAGGCACAGAGTAGCAGATTAGATCGAAAAACTAAATCCAACCATATGCTGCCTTCAAGAGACACATCTCAGCTACAAACATAGACTCAAAGTGAAAGGGTGAAAATTGACACTCCAAGCAAATGGTATCCAGAGAAAATCAGCTGTAGCCATATTAATATCGGATGAAACGGACTTCAGGATAAAAAAGGTAACGAGACAAAGATAGACATTTCTTTGTCTATCTTATGATAAACAAATGATAATGATAAAGGGGACTATACAACAATAAGTCATAACAGTCATCAATATTTATGACCCCAATCAGGGAGCACCGAAATATACCAACCAACTACTAACAGAACTAAAGGGAGGAGTTGACCAGAACACAATTATAGTAGAGAACCTAAATACATCATTGACAGCTATGGATAGATCATCAAAACAGAAAATAAATAAATATCAGCCCTCAATGACACATTAGATGAAATAGGCATAATTGACATTTATAGAGCACTTCATCCTAGAACATCAGACTATACATTTCTTTCAGGTGTACATGGAATATTCTCAAGGATAGACCATATATTGGGACATAAAACTAGCCTCAGCAAATTTAAGAAGATTGAAATCATGTCAAGCATAGTCTCTGATCACAAGGCTTTGAAATTGGATATCAACTGCAAAAAGAAAGCAGGAAAAGCCACAAATATGTGAAGATAAAACAATATACGTTTATAGAACAACTGATTCAAAGAAGAAATAAGAGATCAAAAGATACATGGAAACAAATGAGAATGAAAATACATCCTATGAAAAATTTTGGGATTCAGTGAATGCAGTTTTAAGAGGGAAATTTATATCATAACAGACCTATCTCAAGAAACAAGAAAAGTCCCAGATAAATACGCCTGTTACACCTTAAAGATCTAGAAAAAGAAGAACAAATGAAACCCAAAGTCAGCAGTGAAAGAAAATAATAAAAATCTGAGTAGAACTAAGTGAAATAGAGAACAAAAAGAAAATAGAAAATATTAATCTGACAAAGAGCTGGTTGTTTGAAAAGATTAATAAAATTGACAAACCCTTGACTAGACTTACTAAGATTAAAAGAGAAAAGACACTAATAAACAAAATCAGAAATGAAAGAGGGGAAGTTATAACGGATGCCACAGAAATACAAAGGATCATCCAAGAATACTATGAAGGACTATATGCCACCAAATTCAATAACCTAGAAGAAATGGACAAGTTCTTAGAAACATATAGCTTTCCTAGGCGGAATCACGAAAATTGGAAAATCGAACTAGACCAATTACCAGTAAGGAAATTGAATCAGTCATCCAAAACCTTGCGAAAAGCAAAAGTCCCGGACCAGATGGCTTCAGTAGTGAATTGTACCAAACCTTCAAAGAGGATCTAATACCTTTCCTACTCAAACTCTTCCAAAAAATTGAAGAAGAGACAATGCTCCCTAACTCATTTTATGAGGCCAACATTACCCTGATACCAAAACCTGGTAAGTATAACTCAAAAAAAAGAAAACTACAGACCAATATCTCTGATGAATACAGATGCAAAAATCCTAAACAAAATTCTAGCAAATCGAATACAACAATGCATTAAAAAGATTATTCATCACGACCAAGTGGGGTTCATCCCAGGGGCACAAGGATGGTTCAAAATATGCAAATCCATCAATTTGATGCATCACATAAACAAAATAAAGGACAAAAGTCATATGATTATATCAATTGATACAGAAAAGGCGTTTGACAAGATACAACATGCATTTATGATTAAAACACTTAATAAAATAGGTATGGAAGGAAAATGCCTTAACATAATAAAGGCCATATATGACAAGCCCTCAGCTAATATCATAATTAATGGTGAAAAACTGAAGCCCTTTGCTCTACGTTCAGGAACACGACAGGGCTGTCGGCTATCACCTCTGCTTTTCAACATAGTGTTGGAAGTCCTCGCCAGAGCAATCAGGCAAGAGAGAGAAATGAAAGGCATCCAAATTGGGAATGAAGAAGTTAAATTATCACTCTTTGCAGATGACATGATACTATACATAGAAAACCCTAAAGACTCTACCAAAAAGCCATTTAGAAACAATAAACGAATACAGTAAAGTTGCTGGCTACAAAATCAACGTACAAAAGTCCATTGCATTCGTATATATTAACAATAAAATCTCAGAAAAAGAAATAAAAAAATTTCCTTTTGCAATTGCAACAAAAAAAAATAAAACACCTAGGAATAAACTTAACCAAGGATGTGAAGGACCTCTATGCTGAAAACTATAAAACACTTATAAGAGAAATTGAAGAAGACACAAAGAAATGGAAAGACATTCCGTGCTCATGGATTTGAAGAATCAACATAGTTAAGTTGGCCGTATTACCCAAAGCAATATACAGATTTAATGCAATCCTCATCAAAATCCCAATGGCATTTTTTTAAAGAAATAGAACAGAAAATCATCAGATTTGTATGGAACCACAAAAGACCCCGAAAAGTCAAAGCAATCTTAAGAAAAAAGAACAATACTGCAGGTATCACACTCCCTGACTTTAGCTTGTACTACAGGGCTACAATAATCAAAACAGCATGGTATTGGCAGAAAAACAGACACATAGACCAATGGAATAGAATTGAGAACACAGAAATAAAACCACATAAATATGGACAGATAATTTTTGATAAAGAAGCAAAAAACATACAATGGATAAAAGAAAGCCTCTTCGATAAATGGTGATGGGAGAATTGGAAAGCCACGTGCAAAAGAATGAAACTTGAATGCTGTCACCATGTACCAAAATTAATTCAAAATGGATCAAAAACCTAAGCATAAGACCTGAAACAATAAACCGCATAGAAGAAAACATAGGTACTAAACTTATGGACCTTGGGATCAAAGAGCATTTTATGAATTTGACTCCAAAGGCAAGGGAAGTAAAAGCTAAAATAAATCAATGGGACTATAGCCAACTTAAAAGCTTCTGCGCAGCAAAAGAAACCATCAATAAAATAAATTGGCAAATTGGAATGGGAGATTTTTGCAAACAGTGCCTCCTATAAAGAGCTAATATCCAAAATATACAAGGAACTCATGCAACTCAACAACAAAAAAACAAATAACCCAATTGAAAAATGGGCAGAGGACCTGAAGAGACATTTCTCCAAAGAGGACATACAAATGGCAAATAGACATATGAAAAAATGCTCAACATCGCTAATCATCAGAGAAATGCAAATAAAAACCACAGTGAGATGTCACCTCACCCCAGTCAGAATGGCTATCATCAACCAGACAAATAGTAACAAGTGTTGGAAAGGCTGTGGAGAAAAAGGAACCCTCCTACACTGTTGGTGGGAATGCAGACTGGTGCAGCCGCTATGGAAGGCAGTGTGGAGGTTCCTCAAAAAATTACAAATGGAATTACCATATGACCCAGCAATCCCTCTCCTTGGTATCTACCCAAAAATATCTGAAAATATTTATCCATAAAGGCATATGTGATCCAATATTCATAGCAGCTTTATTTATGGTGGCCAAGACATGGAAACAACCAAAATGTCCTTTGATAGATGAATGGATAAAGAAGTTGTGGTATATATACACCATGGAATACTATTCTGTCCTAAAAACAGATGAAGTAGTACCATTTGTGACAACATGAATGGATCTTGAAATTATAATGCTAAGCGAAATAAGTCATTCAGAAAAAGCGGAGGACCATGTGATTTCACTGAAAACAACTGAAAACAACAAAAGAACAAGACAAACAAATTAAGAAACAAAAACTCATAGACAGTAGTTTAGGGGTTACCAGAGCATAAGGGGGAGTATGGCTCTAGAAGAGGGTAAACGGGGTCTAATATATGGTGATGGAAAGAGAACTGACTCTGGGTGGTGAACACACACTGTGAGATATAGGTAATGTATTACAGAATGGTACATCTGAAATCTATGTAACTTTACTAATAATTGTCACCCCAATAAACTTTAATATAAAAAAAAGAAAGAAAATGCCCTCTGTTTCATATACCAAATTCCCATATATGCAAGAGTCAATTTGTAGAATCTTTGCTGTTCTATTAGTCTCTGTCTCACCTTGTGCCAGAATCACTAGTTTAATTACTAAAGCTCTATAATAAATATTAATAACTAGAAAAAAAACTGACGTTCTTTCTGTCAATGTGGATTTGCCTATTCTGGATGTCATATGAATGGAGTAACACAATATGTGCCTTTTGTGGCTAGCTTCTGTCACTTGTCATGTTTTCAAGATCATCCATGTGATTGCCAGTATCAGTTCTTTATGCATTTTTATAACTGAATAATGTTTCATCTTATGCATATATCACATTTATTTGTTCATCAGTTGATGGAAATTTGGGTTTCTATAATTTGGTTTTCATGAATACTGTTGCTGTGAACTTGTGTGTACAGGATTTGGAACACTTGTTTTCAGTTCTTTGGGGTAGCCTTATGGTATTTCTACATTCAGCATACTGCAGAAACGCTAAACCATTTTCCACATAGCTATATTCTTTTACATTTCTTCCAGGGATGTGTGAGCATTCCAATACCTCTGTATCACATCCTCACCAACACCTGATATTTTCTGTTTCTGTTGATCCTAGCCATAACTGTGGGTGTTACTTAGTATGTTTTTGTGGTTTAAGCTTGCATTTCACTGCCTACAAAGGTGTTAGTCTATTCAGGCTTTGATAACAAATGTTATAGACTGGATGCCTTAAATAACAGAAGTGTAATTCTCCACAGTTCTGGATATCCAAGATGAATGTGCCATCAGAGTTGATTTACTGAGGGTCAGATGAGAGGGACCCACTCAACAGGGACTGCCCTTGGGGGCGTCAGTAGGAAGGCACAGCCTGAAGAGAACCAGAGAGCCCACTGTCTGCACAGACTCACCCTATCGTCTCTGCCAGGCAGTGGGGCTTTCATCCTCACACAGTGTCCACCTGGCCAATCCCAGCTCAGGATCCACAGGTGTCACAAAGGGATGTTTGTGACATCATCAGTCCCCTCTCCTGGTGGCTATATCCGGAGAAGTGTCTGGTCCCACTTCCTACCCCAGAGCCATATCCCATGACAGTCCTCCCCTTTCCCACTCCCCCCTCCATCTGCACCATCCTCTGTGCTGTGTAGAACCTGATGCCTCACTCTACAGAGAGGGACTTGGGGCCCAGGATCAATGACTTGCTTATGGTCACCTTGTCACTTGGAAGAGAAGTATTGTCTGAAACACAGTGTCTCCATAACTGCTGTATCCAAGAGCAGCTGTCTCCAAGCAGGCGCAGGGATGAACGTGAGCACCGAAAACCAAGCAGAAGGGGGCTTGACGTCTTTGTTGGTTACTTAAAATAATACCCACTTATTATACCTCACAAATTGGAGGGTCAGGAATCTGGTCAGTTGAACCACATGTGTTGAGTAAATTCACGGGCATATCGGTGGACAGGGAGGCATGTCGCTCAAATGTCTGACCCTCTGCCAGTTCTGGTGGGCAGGCTGAGCTCAGACAGACTGCAAAACACATCACCCTATGCATGTCCTCTTAGCAGAGTGATTTCAGAGAGCTGGAATTTTTATAGTATATGTCAGGGATTCCAGACTGTACCAAGAGTGAGGAAACAGAACAATCACTTCATTTACGTCTTGGTTCCAAACCTGGCAGAATTTATTCTAATGGTCTACTCACTCTACTGGTCAAAGCAGACTGCCCAGTGCTGAGGGGAAGAGTCTCACTGGCACCTCTTAATGGCTGATGTATCAAAGGATTTGCAGCCACAATATAGTCTGTGGCCACAAATTAGATTCCCTCATGCAAAATACCCTCTCACAAATGAGCGAAAATTGGGAATGGTTCTGGAAATCTGACCATCTGAGAATTAAAGAAACACACCCCCACATTCCCAAATGTGACAGAAGAAACAGGATTGCTGCGACACTAAATTCTGAGGGAAAGAGAATGGGAGAAGCACAGCAGGCCCACAGCAATGCGTTCCAGCCTAGTCCAGTCTGAAGGTCCAATCCTGAAGGTATAGCCCAATCCCGCTCCCTGTAAAAGACTGCAGCTCTTAACTCTGTCTGCCCTCTGACCAAACCTTCCGTTCCACAAGAAAAGGTCTATGTTGCAACTGAGTAGGCCCAGACAAGTTTGTGGATAGAAACCTCTTTCCAATTTGTACTCTCTTTGTCACTTTCAATTCAAATTGAATGCAATCTGCTAGAATTCCTTTCCAAAGTTTGTAGTCTCTCTCTAAAACTACAATCTACTGCATTAGACAAAAGACACCACATTTCTTTCGAGGATGGGCCCTTCTCAACTTTGGACCAAAACTTGAGTTGCAGTGATTAATGCCTTAAATCTAAAGAAGTTTCTCATATAGTTGAAAGGGTCTGGGTGTCAGGGGCTTCAGAATATTAGAGGATTTATGTCTATCACAGAGGGTCTACTAGGAAGAATTCTAATGTTCTTTGGTAAAACGCACATAACCAAATTTGCCATTTGAACGATTATAAAGTACCATTCAGTTACACTTAGCATGCACGCAGTATTGTGCGGTCATCGATAACGGCTAATACCCTCTCTATACTTCCAAAACATCAAATGAGAACCACATACCATTGAGTTATCATTCCCATTCTCTCCTTCGCTGGGCCCTGGCAAACACTAACCTGGTTTCTATCTATGTAGATTTGCCTAATCTGGATGTCCTGTAAATGGAGTCATACAATGTGGCCTTTTGTGGCTAGCTTCTGTCACTTACCATGTTTTCAAGATTCATCCATGTGGTAGCCAGAATCACTTCTTAATTCATTTTTATGACTGAATAATATTTCATTGTATGGATATCCCACTTTGTTTATTGATTCATCAGTCGATGGAAGTTTGGGTTTCTACAGTTTGGCTCTTGTGAATAGTGCTGCTCTGAAACTTTGTGTACAGGTTTTTGTGCACCGCTTTTCAGTTTTTTGGTGTATATGTCAATGGCTGTATGGTATTTCTATACGCAATGTACTGGAGCAAAGGTAAACCGTCTCCCGCAGAGCCGCATTATCTCACGTTTTTCCAGCGCCGTGGGAGCGTTCCAGGACCTCGGTATCACCTCCTCGTCAACACTTGGTAGTTTCTATTTTTGTTGATCCTCGAGGTACTTGCGGGTGTGACTTGGTATCTCTTTCTGGATTTGATTTGCACTTCCCTGACTTCTCTGTGTTAGTCTATACAGATCTCCATAACGAAGTGCTGAGGCGCCAGTAGGAAGCGCAGCCTGAGCAGAACCGCAGAACCCACTCTCCGCACGGACTCGCCACCTGGTGTCTCCCCGGCACCGCGGCTTTTGTCCTCAGCCAGCTTCCGCACCGCCAGTCCCGGCTAGACTCTGCGTGGGTCTCAACAGGATGAAAGGGACGCAGTGCGGTCCCGCCCCACGTGACTCGACCCGCGGGAGTCCCCTGCGAAACGCCCCTGCCTGAGTCCTTGCCCCAGCGCTACTCACTCCCCGCACTCCGCAGCCCTCTCCTTCCAGCCCAGCCTCCCTCTCAGCCTAACACACTTGGCCTTTATCCATTTCAGAATCAGATCTCAGTGACCTGCCCACCATTATCCCACCGCTGGAGGAGGGGTGGCTCCTCCAGGCCGCTTCACCAGCGCTGAGCTGATTTACACGGGCTCGACGCTTCCAAGCGGCCCAGGGCGTTGGTCTGAACCCAGGTTCCGGAGCTGCCCGCTGGCGTGTGCGCCGCGCGGATCTTCCCCGCCCAGAACCCCCGCTGGACTCCGACCACGCCCCCTCCGAAGCCCCGTCCACGATGTATGGCCCCGAGTTTCCACGGCGATGTAACAAACCTCAGCGCCGCGGTGGCCACAAAAAGGCAGCTCCCGCAACCCTCACTCCTGTAAATAAGGTGATCAAGAATAACAGCGCAGATGCCCAGATGTAACGAACTGGGACACCGAGGCATGAGTCCCAAGTGGAGCTGTGCCCTCCTGGGGCTGGGGCGCGGCCTGGGGGTCCGCGACGTGGAGACCGGCTCTGGGGCGAACGCCTGCAACCCTCAGCAGCTCCTGGAGAACCGGGATTGAAATCTGAGGGAGGAGACGTGCGGAGGGAGCCAGGATGTTACGAGGCAGAGCGGGAGGAAGACGCCAGGAGCAAGAGGGGCTCATTCATCAAGCAGAAAGCCTTGTAGAGTTTTCCTAAGAAAACATTGGACGGGCTCTCCCAGGCTAACAAGTGAGCGGTGGGCCGACTACTGGGGGACGAGACTGGAACCCAAGCATTGCGCGGGGGCGAGGGAGGGGGGCCGTCCGGCACAGGCTGCTTTATGTTATACAGCCACATAATTTAAAGGGCTAAGCAGTTCTAGAATTGTTATTAAGAAAACGGTACCGCCAATACCTCTCATCCATTTCCTTCTCCAACGGGATAACATTTTCATAGTTTGGTGCGTATTTTTTTCTGAGCGCCCCCATGGTTCTATTGCCTTTTGTTATCTTGCCTTCTGCCTGAGCCCTGGGATCTATGAATATGTTTGTCCCGTTTGTAGAGGTGATGGCTTCCCTGAATTAGTAGTTTGGTGTTAAGTTTTGATCATAGATTGTTTTCTTATGAGTGTTCTAGACAATCCTGGTTTTCCTCCCCCTTCTTCTGGTTTCTTTGTGTAGACCTTGTGCTGGATTCTTTTTAAGAATTCGTCTTTGTATTAAATGAGTTCTCTTGAAACAGTTTGTAGGCAGGAGATGGGTTTGTTTGTTTGCTTGTTCGTTTCCCATTAGAGAGAGAGAGAGAGAGAGAGAGAGAGAGAGAGAGAGAGAGAGAGAGAGAGAGAGAGAGAGAGAGAGAGAAAGAGAGATCTGAGTGCTAGAGCTGTGCCGTCCAATGGGTTCACCTCTAACTACTATATTGTAGCTATTTAAATTTAATTAAAATTTTATTTTCTCGGTTGCCATAGCTGTATTTCAAGGAAATATATAAAGGATGATATCTAAGATATATAGGATAATAATAAGACAAATATTAGTCCCTTCACTTCCAGACACAGTCATTATCCTTAATTTTGTAATCGGCAGTTGCTTGCCATTGTGTAGAGGTTTCTCTCAATTTAAAATCCCAACAATGTATTGAATTATTTGGTGTGCTTTCATCCTTACAACACAAATGGTTTCATTCTGTCTGACCTCTTCTTTCTATTGTTCAAGATTAGATTTTTTAAACTCTTCCATGTTGGTGTGTGTAGCTGTAGTTTTTCCTTTTCATTCTTGTATAGGTTGTCATAATTTCTCTCTCCAGTCTTCTTTTAACGAAAATTTCTGGTTTGTTCCCAGTTTTTGGTGATACAAACAATGCTTCTTCAACAGATTGGTCCACGTCTCCTAGGGCACATGTGCAAGACATTCTCCAGGGTGTGTACGGAAGAGTGGAATTACTGGGTCATAAGGCCCACATAGATATTAAGACACATGTAAGTGCATCTCAACGTATTTGAGCAACATACACATTAAACCTCAGTGTAAGAGAGCTCCCTTTACATTCCTGCAAAGTCTTCCTATTTTTTAATGTTTATTTTTGGCCTTTAACAGTGAACAAGCAGTTTCACCTTTAATCTGCGTTACAGTTTCCTGCATCCATGGGTTCCTAGATCTATGGGTTGATAGTGTGATTCACATTTGTCCCTACTTCCCTTTTTTTTCCTTCTGAGGGGCAAAGTTCAAAGGTATTTCTGTCCCAGGCCATGAATTCTTTGCCAGTATTTTGAAGGAAGGGTTTGGGTTGTGCCACTCTGGGTATCAGCTTCCTCTTGGAAAAGAACACCTGAAGGTCGTCCTGAGATCTGTCTTGCATCTTCTCTCACACATTTCCTGCATCTATATTCGATCTGGACCACTCATTTTGTGGGTCTGCATTTGTTTCTGATTTACCTTGTTGCTTTCCATGGAGAAAAAGAAATAGAATGCCAAATTTATGCCCACCATCTCAAGCTAAAATACCCTGGGAAGCATTTTAAAACAATAGATGCCTGTATAATCATAAGCCTACCTAAAACAGCATTTCCAAATGGAGCTCCCAAGCATCTGTATTTTTTAAACCTCTCCAAATATAAAGCCAAATTTAACAGCCATTGAACTACAATACCTGTTTTCTAATTAAGTCTTCTTTTATTTTTAATGTGAAACAATCCTTTAATAATTAAAGACTATACTGCTGTTCTTAAGTACTTAATGAGTATATTACTTTTCTTGTTGCTACTTAACAAATTAACACAAATTTATTATCATACTTTTCTGGAGGTCTGAAGTCTAACATCTAGCTGTTGGCAGGGCTGTGTTCCTTTCAGGGCATCCAAGGGAGAATCCATGTCCTTGCCTTTTTCACATTCTAGAGGTCCCTCCATTCCTTGGTTTGTGGCTACTTTCTCACATCATTCCATCTTCTTGCTTTGGTGGTCCCCTGCCCTACAGTGTGTCTCCATCTGGATAATCCTGGATAATCTCCTTTTCTCAAAACCACACCTACAAAGGCCTATTGCTTTATAATGTAACATATTCATGGGTTCTGAGGATTAGATCTGAACACTTTTCTGGGACCATTATCAGCCTACCACAATGAGTTAGAAAGTTTATTTACATTTTCAAGATCTACTCCATTCATTTTTGTATATATATATGGATCTTGCTGTATATTTAATAATTGTATGGAGGTTGTATTTCTCATTCTGTATTCAAATTCTGGTTTATAATTTATTTTCAGCAAGTCAAATTGTGCTAATATCTTAAACTATCCTTTTATAGACAATATATTTTCTTGAGTGAGATGTTCACTGACAATAGGAATTCTTCCCTACTGGTGTCTTTTTTCACTGTGGGTGGGTGAACTAAATAATAAAAACATCTCCCTTCCTCCATTCTAGTCCATATTTTCTGCCACTGATTCTGACACAATTCTAGTTTTCTAACAATGAATTCTGTGGGTGGAAGAATGCTGCTGACCTTTTGAAATATGAACATTTGTGTGATGTGAATTTATACTTGTTTACTGAATTCATTTATTAGGTGCTTAACTTTCAGTATCCTTTTTATCTAATTTATCCCTCACAAAAGCCTTATCAGGTGGGTATTAGTTGAATATAGTGTATTAGTTTGATAAGGGAAACAAAATGCTACACAAGAAAAAAATTGAACACAAGTGAAGACCATAAAAGTCATTGAGGGACAACAAAAATGTATAGGACATATGGAAAACAAATATCAAAATGACAGACTAACTCCCTCTTGGTTAATAATTACTTTAAATGTAAATAGATTAAACCCTCCAATTAAAAGGCAGAAGTTGGCAGAATGAATTTAAAAAATGATCCAACTATATTTTATGTTTAAGAGAATCACTTTAGATCTGAAGACACAAGTAGGTTGAAAGTGAAAATATGGAAAGATATTTCATACAAACAGTAACCAATGGAGAGTGGGGGTAGCTATACTAATATAAAAAAAATAGAGTTGAAGTAAAAAAATTGTTAAAAGAGACAAATAGGGATATTATACATTGAGAAAGGCTGTCAATTTATCAAGAGGGAAAACAATTATAAACATATATACACCTCATAACAGAGTCTCCAAAATACATGAAATAAAAACTAATAGAATTAAGGGGATAAATAGAAACGTCTAAGTGATGTTGGCGACTTCATTTATTTATTTATTTATTTATTTATTTATTTATTAATTATAAAACCACAATTGAAGAGTATGGGGCCACCAGCGTGCGGCTCGAGAGGTGGCCCCCAGTGTCAGAGTCAGTTGAGGGGGAGTTGCAGCAAGCCAGGGACCAGAGCTCTTTCACAAACCAAAGGCCTCAGCAACTATCTATTTAACTTTGCAACTGCTGCTACAAAATAAATAATAAATAACTGAATCAGTTGCTGAAGCAGCATAAATAATAAAGAATTCAGTAGAAGGAAATGTAGGTGACGTCAATGATAAAGCGATTGTAGGAGATTTTCAGAAGGAACAGAAAAAAATTGTTGAACAACATACAAAAAAATCAGAATCAGTAGTGCCCCCGTGGGTTGACAGTAATGATGCAGAAATAACTTAACAAATTTGGCCTTATCAGCTGACAAGGAATTTCCTTCATGGTTCTCCTGCTGGCATGCCGTTTCAGTTTGACTTTGATCAGATGTACCCTATTGCCCTGGTCATGCTACAAGAGGATGAACTGCTGAGCCAGATGAGATTTGCCCTTGTTCCTAAACTTGTGAAGGAAGAAGTGTTTTGGAGGAACTACTTTTACTGTGTCTCCCTGATTAAGGAAGGCCATGGCCCTGGCCTCCCAGGAGAAGGCCACCGGAAAAGAGGGGAAGAGCCACCGCTGAGAGGATGCATTGCCACTGACAGAGGCAGTACAGCCCCAAGCACCAACTGGCATAATCAAATCTCAGATTAAAACTCAAGAGGATGAAGAAGAGATCTCTACCAGCCCCGCTGTTTCTCAGTTGTCAGTATTGACTTTGGTGCCTGTAACTTTGGTCAGAAGGAGTGAGGAAGGAGCTGAGCAACTCGTGCTTCACAAGAAGGAGGAAACTACTAGAAGAGGATCTGCAGATTTGGCAAAAGAACTACAACAGGAACTTCAGGGATACGAAGTGGTGACAGAATAAGAGAAACAAGATGAAAACTGGGATAAGGAAATAAAGAAAATGCTGCAACAGGAAAATTAGCTATTTCCTGAAACGTAAGAATAATCCTCAGTGTTCTGTAACCTGACATTAAGTTCTAGATGGTGACACTCGCTGAAACAGAAGGCACAAAAGAGTGTAAACTGATGAAATTCAAATTATTCTTTTTATAAGTTGAAATTTGCCTCTTTAAAAAATAATCAAAAAATGGATGTTTCATGTAATATTTCTTAATATAAATGTAGTTAGAGATAGTCTGTAGTCAGTATGGATATCCTAGCCACAGAATCATAAGTAAAAATTTAGAGTTCTGTTTTCTGGGAGGTCAAACCTGGCTGCTGCAATCCAAAACCAATGCTCAAATCCTGGAACATCCCCACTAGGGAGCCATCCATGGTCCTGGTCTCCAGAGGACCCTCGCAGGTGATGCCTTCACTGACATTGGAGACTTTACTATCCAAACTTTTAATAATGATTAGCACAATTAGATGGACGGGCAATAAGAAGATAGAGGACTTGAAAACATGAATCAACCAGCTAGACCTAACAGACATAGGTAGAACACTCCACCCGAAAACTGTAAATGCATGTTCTCAAGTGCACATGGAAATCAATGAAACCAAAAGTTGCTTCTTTTGAAAAGATCAATAAATATGACAAACTTTTACCTAAATTGACCAAGAAAAAAAAAGCACTCAATTGATAGAATCAGAAATGAAACAGGGAGCATTACTAACAACCTTACAGAAATAAAGGGATTATAAAGGAATAAAGAAAAACAATGGTGTGCTAATAAATTAAATAGCTTAAAGAGAAAAATTCCTAGACACAAAATATCAAAACTGCCTCAATAACAGATAGAAAATCTCGGTAGACTTATAACCAGTAAAGAGGAAAAAAATAAAGAGTAAAGAAAGCCTAAAGGACTTTTGGAATACCAAAAGAGAATCAATATACACATTGTGGGAGCCCCAGACAGAGAAGAGAGAAAGGAGCAGAAAGGTTGTTTAAAGAAATAATGGCTAAAACCTTCCCAAATCTGGGAAGGGAGATGGACATCCTGATTTATTTGAAACCAATGGATCCCAAATAGGATGATCCGAAAGTCTATACCAAGAAGTATTATAATCAAATTATCAAAATTCAAAGATAAAGATTTTGAAAGCAGAAAAATAAAAGCATCTTGTCATGTGAAAGGGAGTCCCTATAAAACTATCAGTGGATTTTTCGACAGAAACTTTGCAGGCCAGAAAGGAGTGGGATGATATATTCAAAATGCTAAAGAAAATAATGGCCAACTAAGAATACTCTAACTGGCACAATTGTCCTTTGGAAATGTGGAGTGATTAAGACTTTTCCAGACAAACGAAAGCTGAAGGAGTTCACCACTACACCTGCCTTACAAGAAATCCTAAAGGAATTTCTTCATATTGTAATGACAGGACACAAAGTAACTACACAAATGTATAAAACTCACTGGTAAGTATAAGTATAAAGACAAATATAGAATATTGTAATGGCGTATAAATCACTTAAATTTTTTAAATGTTTTCCAGTTTTCTTGAGATAGAATTGGCATATAACATTGTATTAATTTAAAGTGCACCACATACAGATTTGATATACGTATATATTGTGAAATGATTACCACAATACGTTAACATTCATCACCTCACATAGTTATAATTTTCCTGGGATGAAGATTTACTCTCTTAGCAACTTTCAAATATACAATACAGCATGCTCAGAACTTACTACATTACATCCTCAGAACTTATTTATCTTATAATTGGAAATTTGTACCTTTTGTCCACTCTCACCCATTTTCCACATCTCCCACCCGCTGCCTCTGGCAACCACCAATCTGTTCTCTGTTTCTAAGAATTTGTGGTTTTTTTTAATAATCCACATATAAGAGAGGTCATACAGTATTTGTCTTCCTCTGTCTGATTTACTTCACTTAGCATAATGCCCTCAAGGTCTACCCATGTTGTCCCAAATGGCAAGATTTCCTTCTTTCTCATGGCTGACTAATATTCCAGTGAGTGTGTGTGTGTGTGTGTGTGTGTGTGTGACATTTTCTTTATCCATTCATCTACCAACGGACACTTAGGTTGTTTCCATATCTTGGTTATTGCAAATAATGCTGCAATAAACATGGGGGTACAGATATCTCTCTAAGACAGTGATTTCAATTCTTTCAGGTATATACCTAGAAGTGGAATTGCAGGATCGTGTAGTAGTTCTATTTTTAATTTTTTGAGGAACCTCCACACTGTTTTCCATAGTGGCTGCACCAGTTTACATTCCTACCAACATTGCACCAGTGTTTCCTTTTCTCCACATCTTCACCAACACTTGTTACTTCTTGTCTTTTTTTATACTAGCCATTCCAACAGATGTAAAATGATATCTCATTGTGGTTTTGATTTGCATTTCCCTCATTAGTGATGTTGAGCACAGTCTAAGCATAGAATGGAGCTTTCTCAGCATGAAAAGGGCATCTAAGAAAAACTCACAGTTAACGTCCTACTTAGTGGTAAAAGACTGGATGCTTTACCCCTAAGATCAAGAACAAGGTAGGGATGTTCACTCTCCCCACTTCTATTAAACATTGCAGTGGAGGTTTCAGCCTAGGCAATTAGACAAGAACAAGAGATAAAAGGCGTCTTCGTTGGAGTGGAAGAAGTAAAACTGTCCCAGATGGCATGCCCTTGAACACAGACAACCCTAAGGAATACACTAAAAACCCTTACTTAGTTCAGCAAGTTTATAAGATACAAGATTAACGTGCAAAATTAGTTGTGTTCTTATACACTAGCAATGAACAATTCAAAAATGAAATTACAAAACCAATTCCACTTAAAATATCATCAGAAAGAATAAAATATATAGGAATAAATTTAAGAAAAGACACAAAATGTACTCTGAAAACTGCAAAACTGTTGAAAGAAACTGAAGATCTGTGTAGGTGAAAAAATTCTATGTTTATGAATTGGAACACTTAATATTGTTAAGATGGCAATACATCTTAAATTGATCTACAGAATCAATGCAATCCCTATCAAAAATATGAGCTGGAGTCTTGGTAGAAATTGACAAGCTGACCCTGAAATTCATATGGATACTCAGGGACTCAGAAGAGACAAAACAATCGTGAAAAAGAACAAAGTTGGAGGAGTCACATTTCCAGGTTTCAAAACTTACTACGAAACAATGGTAACTAAGACATTAGAACTGGTATATGGATAGACATGTAAATCAGTGGAATAGAATTGAGTATCCAGAAATAAATCTATGTATCTATAGTCGACTGATATACAAAACTTAAGTCAAGATGGATCAAAGACCAAAATGTAATAGCCAAAATGATAACACTTTTGAAAAAGAACATAAGGGTAAATCTTTGAATTTTTCAATGGATTCTTATATTTCACACCAAAAGAAAAAGCTACAAAAGATAAACTGGACTTCATCAAAATTAAAAACTTTTGGGCTTCAAAGGGTACTATCAAGGAAGTAAAAAAGGCAAGCCATAAAAAACATGCAGTGGAGAAAAGACAGCCTTTTCAATAAATGGTGTGGGGAGAATTGGAAAGCCACGTGCAAAAGAATGAAACTGGACTGCTATCTGTCACCATGTACCAAAATTAATTCAAAAATGGATCAAAGACCTAAACATAAGACCTGAAACAATAAATTGAATAGAAGAAAACAAAGGTACTAAACTTATAGACCTTGGGTTCAAAGAGCATTTATGATTTGACTTGGGTTAAGAGGCATTTTAGATTCTTGACTCAAAGGCAGGGAAGTAAAAGCTAAAATAAATGAATGGGACTATATCAAACCTAAAAGCTTCTGCACAGCAAAAGAAATCATCAACAAAATAAAGAGGCAACCAACCGAATGGGAGAAGATTTTTGCAAACAATGCCTCCCATAAGGGGCTAATATATAATATGTATAAGGAACTCATGCAACTCAACAGCAAAAAAACAAACAATCCAATTTAAAAAATGGGCAGAGGACCTGAAGACACATTTCTCCAAAGAGGACATACAAATGGCAAATAGACATATGAAAAAGTGCTCAACATCACTGATCATCAGAGAAATGCAAATAAAAACCACAATGAGATATCACTTCACCCCAGGTAGAATGGCTATCATCAACAAGACAAATAGTAACAAGTGTTGGAGAGGCTGTGGAGAAAAAGGAACCCTCATACTCTATTGGTGGGAATACAGATTGGCACAGCTGCTATGGAAGACAGTGTGGAGGTTTCTCAAAAAATTAAGAATAGAATTACCATATGACCCAGCAATCCCTGTCCTGGGTATCTACCAAAAAAAATCTGAAAACATTTATCCATAAAGACATATGTGCTCCAGTGTTCATTGCAGCTTTAATTACAGTGGCCAAGACATGGAAACAACCAAAATGTCCTTCAATAGATGAATGGATAAAGAAGTTGTGGTATATAGACACAGTGGAATACTATTCGGCGGTAAGAAAAGATGGAACAGTACCATTGTGACAACATGGATGGATCTTGAGATTATAACGCTAAGCGAAATAAGTCACAGAAAAAGTAGAGAACCATATGATTTCACTGATATGTGGTATATAAAACTGAAAACAACAAAAGAACAAGGAAAAAATGAAGAAACAAAAACTCATAGACACAGATAATAGTTTAGTGGTTACAAGAGGGTAACGAGGGAGGGGGTGATAGCTGAGGGTTAAGGGGATCAAATGTATGGTGATGGAAGGAGAACTGACTCCGGGTGGTGAGCACACAATGTGAGACATAGATGATGTAATACAGAATTGTACACCTGGCATCTGTATAACTTTACTAACCATTGTCACCCCGATAAACTTTAATTTTTTAAAAAAAGGCAAGCCCTATAATGGGAGAAATTATTTGCAAATCATATATCTGACAAGGAACTTGTTTCTAGAATATATAAAGAACTCATAATAGTAAATTGACAACTAAATGTTTAAACGTTCTGAATAGACATTTTCCCCAGATAAAGATATACAAATGGCCAAAAGCACACAAAAATATACTCAACATCAATTGTCTTCAGGGAAATGAAAATCCAAGCCACAATGAGATAGTACTTCACACCCACTTAGGATGAGTATAATAAAAAAGACAAATAAACACAAGTGTTGGCAAGAAATTAGAGAAGTGTTGAAAAATTGACACACTCAAGCACTTTTGGTGGGAATGTAAAGTAGTGCAGCCCCTTTGAAATACAGTAAGCAGTTCCCCCAAATTAAACATAGTGTTACCATTTGACTCAGCAAATCTTACTGTTATACTTAAAAGAAATAAAAACACATGTCCACACAAAACTTGTACATGAATGTTCATAGCAGTTAAAAGGTGGAAACAACCCAAATGTCCATCAGCTGATGAATGGTAAACAAACTGTGGTATATCCATGCAATGGAATATCATGAGATATTCAGCCATAAAAAAGGAATGAAATACTGAAACAAGGTGAGCCAATTGAGTTCAGGAACTCATCCTAGAAAAAGTGCTACAGACCTCATTGATGAATATCACTACGGTCACCTTCAAAGGACTCCCTTTGGGAAGCTACGTCCAACGCCAGCAACTAGTCCACCCTTCAATGCTATTTTGGAACTCTTTTTCTGGAATGGCCTTCAGAGCTGTCGTCATATTACACTTGATGTCCTGAATGTCATCAAAATGTCTTCCTTTCAATATTTCCTGTATCTTCAGGTAAAGAGAGAAATCATTGGGGGCCAGATCAGGTGAGTAGGGAGGGTGTTCCAATACAGTTATTTTTTCCTGGCTAAAAACTCCCTCACAGACAGTGCTGTGTGAGCTGGTGCATTGTCATGATGCAAGAGCCATGAATTGTTGGCGAAAAGTTCAGGTCGTCCAACTTTTTCATGCAGCCTTTTCAGCACTTCCAAATAGTAAACTTGGTTAACTGTTTACCCAGTTTGTACAAATTCATAATGAATAATCCCTGTGATGTCAAAAAAGGTTAATAACATCTTTGCAATAAGTTCGCAAACTTATTTGTCAGATCTCGTATGGTATAACATGGGTGAACCTTAAAAAGTATGGAAAGAAAAAAAAGCAGTCACTAAGGACCACATATTATATGACTCCATTTATATGAAATGTTCAGAATAGGCAAATAGAAACAGAAAGTAGATTTGTCATGCCTAGGGCTGCAGTGGAGGTGATAGGTAAAGTTTACAGGATTTCTTTTTGAAGTGAAGAAAATGTTCCACAATTGAAAACCATTGAATTGTGCGCCTTAAACCGATGAATTGTATGGCATATGAATTGTATCTTAATAATGCTGTGACCTGACTTGGAACCTCTAGGGTTCTGCACCAGGCCACATACTGTCACACATACTAAAGGACTCCTGCCTCCATCCACTGCTCCTGTCTTCTCTCCACAATTCCACTTGCCTAGAACCTCTCTTTGTTGTGCTTAGAGACCAGTGTACTCCTCTGCCGTGTTCCTGCTTCAGCAGCCCAGATTTAACTCATGTCCCCCACTAAATCCTCCGAGAATAAATTTCTATGGGCAAAGTTTAAGTCGGTCCTTAAATCCCTCATCCCAGGAGATTCTCTGCAGCGCCCCCTGCAGGTGAGGAACAGGGCAGGGGCAGCCCGGATGGAAGGGTCTCCCCAGCCCCACTGGATCCAATCAGAAACATGCCAATCGTGTTGTCCTTACTAAACACTTGCTGTATAAAAAGGTCCCTCACAAAGGTAAGACCATTGTAGGTGCTTAACAAATAACAGGTATTAGCTGAGAACGTGCACACACACAAAGTACAAACACACAGTCACCTATACATACGTGCGTACATACATACATATATACACAAAACGGCTCTTTCTTCCAGAAGTCCAAGGACAGCCCTGAAACAGAAACCCAGCACTGAGTGTGTCCCAGGAACCATTTTTGTCAAATAGCTTATGGGAAGGAGCAGGACTTCAGAGGAGGCTGTAGTGCCAGTCCAGGCATGCTGCCCCTTCCTGACTCTCTTAATCATGTTTTTTTATCTTCTATCTAGTAGATATATGTCCCCCTTTATCCAAGGGGGATATGTTCCAAGACCCGCAGTGGATGCCTGAGTTCACGGATAGTACCAAACTCTATATATGGCTTGTTTTTTCCTATACATACATACCTGTTCACTTAAAGGAGGTTTATGCCTTCTCTTTGTCATATCTGAATTGCGAGCATCACGCCTCTTCTGCTTTGGGCGCATTAAGTAAAACAAGGACACCTTGAACACAAGCACTGCAATACCACGAAGGTCCATCTGACAACCAAATGGCCACTAAGTGACTAAGAGGTGGGGAGCGCACACAAGTGGATAATTCATGACTGGGGTGAGAGATGCCATCACACCACTCAGAAGAACACAGAATTTAAAACTTACGAATGGTTTATTTCTGGAATTTTTCGTTCAATATTTTCAGACCACAGTTGACTGGGGGTAAGTAATTCCTAGGGATAGTAACACTTGCCGTTGAGTGCACTTTGATATGCAAAAAACCCTGAATGCACAGCTCCAGGCCTCCTTTCTCAGGTTCCCACAGTCTGGGAGACTATCTTCCCTGCCACAAATCATTTCAGGGCCAGGTTCCAGACAATTGGGGGCAGCCAATATACCAGAACCTGCTGAAATTATTAAAACTAGCCCATCATAAGCCTGCTCCCCGTCTCACCCAGGTCTTCCAACAGAAACCACAGTAAAGGCTTTTGTCCACACATTCCCCTCATTTCTTCTGCTTCCTGACTGATCTGGATGCCTCCCTCTATGGCCCTGCATGATGTGCTGTGTCTCCCTCTTAGGAACTGTTAATAACAAACTATCTTTCGATGGCAATCAAGATAAATCAATCCTGATCTCGGCCTCAACATACCTGAAGAAAACCAAAATCCTGGAAATCATTGCAGGGTCCCATCTGGACCTTTCATAGAGGGGTGACCCTGGGCTTCAGCTGACTGGAGAAAGAGGCGGAAAGGACAACCCATCTTCACCTTAACCATCACTAAGTTTGGGTGTAGTTGTTGATTCACACAGGCCCATAATGAGCCCCAGAATGGAGCTGATCCCCTTTATTGGCACATAGAGAAGATGAGAGGAAGGGACATGCACACAATCAGAAATTCAATCTCATTGCCTCTCTCCAAGCTGCTCATAGCCTGAGTCCAGGTTAAAGGTGAAACAGGAAAGCCGGTCCCCTGTCACCACCCCACAGAGGCTTGGGAGCTAATCTTAAGGTTGTAAAGGGATACCGAGAACCTGAGATGATGGGTAAGGACGTTCCAACCACCCGACTGTCCGAGCAATGCCAGGAGTAGGACCACCGCTGTCAGAGACGGTTTTCCTGGATCTGCCCTGGGCAAGGCTTTCCCTGGTCCAAATGATGGGAAGTGTTTGGTCTCCAAATGCTATGGTAATCCTCCCAAAAGATGGCACCAAGTTTCATTGCAGCTTTATTCACAATATCCCCAGGTTTCCATCAACAGGAGACTATAAAGCAATCCATGGTCACCCGTACAATGGAATAGTACTGAGCAATAAAAATAAGGGCTACGATACCTTATGCTGAGTGAAGGAAGACTCACCCAACAGCACACACTGTATGATTCCACAAATGTGAAGTTCTAGGACAGGCAAAGCATATACCTAATGGAAGAAAGAACAGTGGTGGTCTTTGTGGGGATAGAAGCCTTGCCAGGTCTGAGGGGGCCCCAGAACACGAGAAGCATCTACACAACCGGCTAGAGGACGCCCTGCTCCGAGTGTGCCTGGTTAGGCTAATTATCGGCATCTCAGAAGCGGAAACGCTCGGTGCTGGCTGTTCCCTCATGAATAAGCCATTCTCGTGAACTCACAGGTCCATTGACTGTTGGGTAGAGAAGAAAATGCACGAAATGAAACTAAATCCCATGTACACCTTCCTCTTCTGCAGATGCAGAATCACTCCTGATGGTGCTCATTTAGGGCTCTGATTTTCATTCCAAGATTTTCCCTCCATTTTCTTCTCTGGCTTGTGCCCCATGTGTTCAACATGTGTCATGTAGCAGCTTCCTCAGGTGTCATCCAGCAGATCCTTTTGTTCACATTTGGGATTGGAATAGAGGCAGATCTTTTTCTAAACCATTAGACTCGGTCCCAGAAATATCTGGCATCTGACCCTTCTGATGTTTTCTGTTTCTACTCAGGGGTTCTGTCCACAGGAGCTGCTGCAGCTGGATGTTACCTCGCCCTCATGTCTGTTCCATTCATCAGCCAGATGTCCCTGTTCTGATTTTCCTCCACTGTGCGTAGTTTTGCCTGTTCTAGAACTTCTCTTCTGTGGTTTCATACAGTATGTGCTGTGTTGGGTAAGTCTTCCTTCCTTCACCATCCATAGGACATCCTCTTCATTGCTGAGTACTGTTCCATTGTGTGGGTGACCACAGACTGCTTTCCATTCTCCTAGGATTTCCATGACACTGATAAGGGTCACTGAGGTCGTGACGTTGTTCATTCTGGTGATGGGCTTTCCTTTGTCACTGCTCTACGAGCTGCCAAATCGTAGTGTTTCCCTCCAGAGGCCAACTTGGTGTTTTTCTGCTTCTTTGGCTGCCTCAGGGTAGAGAAGGTAGATGTGGGCAGTAAGATGTGAGTCTATACTTGAGACCCTGAGAACAGAAGAGGGGGCAGGGTGGGTGCTGGGGGTGTGGGGAGGATGCAGCCCAGCCCGAGGAGCAGAGACACACAGCCCAGGCTCTTAAGCCCGCCCTCGTGCCCGCCTGGGCTCCATGTGAGTCACAACGGGACATTTGGGACATCCCCTCCCAACATGACACCATTTGCGGAATCCTCCCAACCTGCCCAGAATCCTACCTCCTCCATCCCACACAGCCTTGTCCAGGCAGGCAGCCTGTTGTCCCCAGTTCATTGTTGAGTTATTGTTGCTCATGAGGTCGAAGATGAGCTCACAAGACAAAAGTTAGAAAGAAAATTGAAGAACGCGGGATATGACGTGCTGTATCTCAACCATCAAGTCCTACCTGAGGGATGTGGAGTCTTGTGGGCTTTGTCCTGGAAAAGTATTCACATTAGCTCCTACTGTGATGGTGAACATTGTCACCACAGAATGAATGGTTAAAGAACTATGAGAATTGCAAAGTATGTTGTACCAGGAGAACCTGAGCCCTTTTTATGTTCCCAAAGGAATTTTCATGAAGGGATCTGTGTCTGGTGGCAAGAGATGGAAGTGATAACTGAAATGTTTGCGTTTTTGTTCTTTCAGTGATGCTCACTACAAACGACCCACCTCTCCTTCCCTCCACAGTCAATCTAAAGTCACCAGGAAGGAAAACGAGATGGAGCACTAATTCCCACCTCCTAAGAGTGTAATCAAGTTGCTTGGAGCTAGACCACCTGAATTTGAGTCCCCCCCGTGACTGATCGTCATGCGGGTCTGGGGTGTGTTAAACTCCCTCAGTCTCAACATCTATCTATCGGCCAGAGGACCACAGAGCCTGACTCAGGATACTGTAAGGTTAATGTGAAACCGATAAAGCACTCAAAACAATACCTGTGCTCTTGTTCTATTGTTTAATGATCCAATTTTTAAAACAACCCTGGAATCTTGTGTCACATTTTGCCAAAGGAGAGCTTCCTCCCTTGATTATTTTGCCTCTTCATTCAGTGATGCCACTTGTGAGTTTCATTCATGTTTGTCCATCTTCCTCTTTTTTGTGGTCACAGGTAAAGTAAATGACTGGGTCAGGCTACTGCCATGGGTATGTGAAATGAGACTGCAGATTTCCCATGGGAAGCAGGTGAAAGAGATAGAACAGATCATGGAATACGGGATATGAATGATAAAGACCTGCAGAATGATAAAAACCTAGAGCAGAACGTTGCCTGTAGAAGTGTGCTTTGGGGGCCCTTAACCTGGGTGGATGGGGCAAAACCACCCCCTGCCTGGCCTCCATTGCTGTATTTGGCTTATGAACTCTAAGATACCAACATCATCTGTTTATCATCCCACTTTGACTGGACCACCTCCTAAGAAGGCAAAGTAAAATGTCTCCTTCCATGTCTGCGATATTTTAAATGGTTTCAATTTACAGGTGTCTCATGGGTTAGGAAAACGGAAGGACTGGATTTACCTCAGGTTGATGCATTGTCTCAGGTACACTGTAATTTTAAATCTGGCAGCCTATGAGCGAAGTAACTGAAGAAAGCACTTAAAACATGATTGTTTTATTTTTCAATTACAGTTGACATACAATATTACATTAGTTCAGGTGTACAACATAGTGACTAGACATTTATATAACTTAAGAAATGATCACCCTGATAAATCTAGATCCAGTACCCATCTGACACCATACATAGTTATTACAATATTTTCACTATATTCCTTATGCTATATGTCACATCCCCATGACTGTTTTGTAACTACCAATTTATACTTCTTATATCTCTTCACCTTTTTCACCAGCCCTCCAACCCCCCTCTCATCTGGCGACATGAAAGTGTTCTCTGTATCTATGAGTTTTATTTCTATTCTGCCTATTTGTTCTCTAGATTCCACATATAAGTGAAATCATACAGCACCTGTCCTTCTCTGTCTGCCTGACTCACTCCACCCAGCACAATACCCTCCAGGTTTATCCATGTTCCTGCAGATGGCAAGACTTCATTCTTTTTTATGGCTTAGCAAACATGCACCACCCCGTCTCCATCCACTCATCCATTGAAGGACACACGGCTGCCTCCGTATCCCAGCTACTATTAACAATGCGGCAATGAACATATGGGTGCACAAGTCCCCTCAAAGTAGTGTTTGGGTTTCTTCAGATAAATAACCAAAGTGTGATTACTGGGGTCCTTTGTCTCTTTTGTTTTATAAAGTCTATTTTGTCTGGTATAAGTATTGCTACCCCAACTTTTGTTTCTTTAATTTCCATTTTTCAGGAAATAACGTTCTCCATCCATTTATTTCAGGATGGAATATCAGTGTTTCTTTTTTTCTCTCTCTTGCATCTGAGAAAAATTTCCTCTCTTCTTAGAATGAAAAGTGCAGCGCATACCTACAAAACGTAATATTGGAGAGAGAGAAAGACCATCCATAGGCTGGATGGTCTTAGGTTCTAGAGTATGATTTCTCCAGTATTCCTGCAAACCCTAGTTCTTTATGGTCCTGTTAGACCAAAATTTCTATATTACTGGTTCTAATATGCAAAATACCGTTTACATTTCATGTGTATGGTCAGATTGTCCTACAAAAATGTTTTTACAAGTTTGTTCTCCAGTCAACATATGCAGAAAGCCTGGGACTCTATTCCCTTCCCAAGGCATGTGGTAGGATTGGGGATAGAAGTGAGGTCTCTGAGAGGGAAGGTAGTCCCTATATTAATTTCCTATGGCTTCTGTAACAAAGAACCACAAACTGGATGACTTAAAACAACAGAAATTTATTTTCTCACAGTTCAAGACACCAGCAGTCTAAAATCATGGTGTGAGCATGGTTAGCTCCTTCCAGACACTCTGAGGGAGAGGCCGGTGCGCGCCCCTCGCTGAGGCGGAGGCCGGTGCGCGCCCCTCGCTGAGGCGAGGCCGGTGCGCGCCCCTCTCCTAGCTTCTGTGGTTGCAGGCAACTCTAGGTGTTCCTTGGCCTTGTAGATGCATCCCTTCTTCACAAGGCGTTCTCTCTGCCCCTTCCTCCAATATTTCTACCATCTTTTATAAGGACACCAGTTTGTGGATTTACAGCTCACCTTAAATCCAGGATAATCTCATCTTAAGATCCTTACCTTGATTACAACTGCAAGACTATTATTTCCAAATGAGGGTCACATTCTAAGTTTCCTGGTAGACATACTTTTTAAGTGGCCACTATTCAGCCCACTACAGACCCATCTCTTGCTTGCAAATGTTCTACTGCAGATTGCTGTTCTGATTGCTGTTCTGCTACAGAATAAGACTTTGAGCATATCCCATAGCCTTCCTGATCTTTATTTTCTTCACTAGTTAAAGGAGGTATAAAATTTATATGGTCTGCCTCGCTCATTCAAAATTTTATTCAGTATGTTTGTGTTGAGCACTGGGCTCTATACATCTGACCACTTCAGATCGCTTGGGTAAAGAATAGAGGAGTCAGGCTGATACCAGCAAGATGGTTGGATAAGACGTCTCAGCCCACATTCCCCAACAGAGACACCAAATTACAACAATATATGGACCTTTAGGAAAACTGCAGAAATAGTTAAGAAGTTGTAGTACCCTAGTTAAGCTTATCAGTGATCACCCTTACTTCAAGCCAGCCCAGCTTCTCCTTCAGTAGAGAGAAGTGTGGGATGTGTGTTCATCATTGCAGCTTTTGAGGGCTGCTTGAGGGACTCGTTTCTTTCTCTCCTGACTTGGAGGGCTAATAGAAATGGCATAGTTTGAATGGCTGGCGGATGCCAAAGCAAGAAAGAGTGGAGGCATATTTCTGCAGCACCAGAGGGCCAGGACAGCTTGACTTGATCAGGAGAAGGCACCTAACTTAGTAGCTTCTCCCTAAGAAGGGAGGAAAAAGATACAGCATTCCGATTTTTTTTGAGAGCTCCCTGAGGTATCTGTTTCACATGCTTTGGCCTTGACAGGGAGCTGTCGTACTTTGAATGCCTGGGGGCCACTGAGAACAGGACAGATTGGTGGCTTGCTGAGGTAGAGCCAGATAAACTGCAGTACCAGAGATGGACACCAGAGGGAGCAAGAGATTATGAGTTCATGAAAAAGAACCTGCAACCCTCTCTAATTGGGAAATTATACCAATGAGCCCAGGGAAATTTCATCCCCCAAAACGGTGTCAGAGGTCCCCAGAATCTTTAGCTGGGCTGATTGACGGAAGTCTTGCTCTGTATGAAGATGGAGAGGTGGCTATTTTTTCAAATGCCTAAAACTCAGGGAATAATCGCAAGGCACATGAACAAACAACGAAACATGTTCCAATCAAAAGAACAAAACAAATCTCCAGAAATCAAACCAAAATAAATGGAGATCTATGGATTACCTGACAAACAATTAAAAATAATTGTGCTTAAGAAGCTCAATGATCACATCAATAATCACCCTAATGTAAACGGACTGTATCCACCAATAAAAAGGCACAGCGTAGGAGATTGGGTCAAAAATAGAACCCAACCGTATGCTGCCTTCAGGAGATATATCTCAACTGCAAGGACAAATATAGACTCAAAGTGAAATCAATACTCCAAGCAAATGGTATCCAGAGAAAAGCAGATATAGTTATACTTAGAGCAGACAAAAACAAACTTCAGGATAAGAAAAGGTAAGGAGTGACAAAGACAGACATTTCATAATGATACAGGAGACAATACAACAAGAAGACATAACACTTATTAATATATATGCCCCCAATCAGGGAGCACCAAAAATTACAAAGCAATTACTATCCGAACTAAACGGAGAAACTGGGGGACCTAAATGCTTCATTGACAGCTATGGATGGATCATCCAAATGGAAAATCAACCGGCCTTACATGACACATTAGACCAAATGGACATAACTGAGATTTACAGAGCACTCCATCTCAGAACACCAGATTAAACATTCTTCTCTAGTGAACATGGAACATACTCAATGATAGACCATATGTTGGTACACAAAACTAGTTTCAACAAAATTAAGAAGATTCAAATCATACATATTCTGACCACAATGCTTTGAAATTGAAAATCAACTGCAAAACGAACGTGAGAAAAACCACAAATATATGGAGATAAAACAACATGCTACAAAAGAATGACTGGGTCAATGAGAAATAAATGGAGAAATCAAAAGACACATAGAGACAAATAGAATGACAATACAATATATCAAAACATTTGGGATGTAACAAAAGCGGCAATAAGAGGGAAATTTATATCATTACAGGCTTATCTCAAGAAACAAGAAAAATCCCAAATAAACAACCTAACATTACATCTTAAATAACTAGAAAAAGAAGAACAAATGAAACCCAAAGTCAGCAGAAGGAACGAAATGAAAAAAGTTAGAGCAGAATTAAATTAAATAGAGAACAAACAACAATAGAAAAAAGTACTGCAACAAAGAGATGATTCTTTGAAAAGATTAATAAAATTGACAAACCCCTGGGTAGACTCACTAAGGAAAAAAGAGAAAAGACTCAAATAAACAAAATTAGAAATGAAACAGAAGTTATGATGGGCATGACAGAAATACAAAGAATCATACGAAAATACTATGAAAGACTATATGCCACCAAATTCAATAACCTAGAGAAATGGACAAGTTCTTAGAAATATATAACCTTCCTAAACTGAATCACAAAGAACTGGAAAATCTAAATAGACTGGTCAACAGAAAGGAAATTGAAACAATCATCAAAAAGTAAAAGTCCAGAACCAAATGGCTTCACTAGTGAATTCTACTAAGCATTCAATGTTTAATACCTGTCCTTCTCAAACTCCTCCTAACTCATTTTATGAGACCAACATTACCCTGATATCAAAACCTGCCAAGGATAATACAAAAAAGAAAGAAAGAAAACTATAGACCAGTATCTCTGTGAATACAGGTGCAAAAATCCTAAACAAAATACTAGCAAACAGAACACAACACATTAAAAAGATTATACATCACGACCAAATGAGGTTCATTCCAGGGGTGCAAGGATGGTCCAATATATGCAAATTGTTCAATGTCATACACTACATAAACAAAATAAAAGCAAAAAAATCATATGATCATTACCATTAGATGCAGAAAAAGCATTTGACAAGCTACATCTATTTATGATTAAAACACTTAATAAAACGGGTACAGAAGGAAAGTACCTCAACATAATAAAGGCCATATATGACAAACCCTCAGCTAATATCATACTCAATGGTGAAAAACTGAAAGCTTTACCTCTAAGATCAGGACAAGACTAGGATGCCCACGCCCCACCACTGTTATTTAATATAGAATTGGAAGTCCTAGCCAGAGCAATCAGGCAAGAGAAAGAAATAAATGGCATCCAAATTTGGAATTAAGGAATAAAATTGTCATTTTTTGCAAGTGACACGATTCTTTATATAGAAAATCCTAATGACTCCACCAAAAAAAAAGAAAAAAACTATTAGAAACAATATACAAATACAGTAAAGTTGCAGGATAAAAAAATCAATGTACAAAAGTCCATTGTGATACTGTATATTAACAATGTAATTTCAGAATTGTAATTGCAATTATAACAAAAAAGAACAGAATACCTAGGAACAAACTTAAAGGATGTGAAGAACCTATACAGTAAAAACTACAGACTTTATTAAAAGAAGACAAAAAGAAATGGAAAGATATTCCATGTTCATGGTTTGGAAGAATCAACATGGTTAAAATGGCTGTATCACCCAAAGCAATGTACAGATTTAATGCAATTCCCATCAAAATCACAATGGCATTTTTTTAAAGAAATAGAACCCAAAAAAAATCATCAGATTTGTATGCAACCACAAAAAAACCCTTGGATAACCAAAGCAATCCTGAGAAAAAATAAGGCTGGAGGTATCATACTCCCTGACTCCAAATTATACTACAAAGTTAAATAATCAAAATAGCATGGTATTGGCAGAAAAACAGACACACAGACCAATGGAACAGAATTGAGAACTCAGAAATAAACCCACATATACATGGGCAAATATTTCTGAGAAAGGATCCAAAAACATACAATGGAGAAAAGAAAGCCTCTTTAATAAATGGTCCTGGGAAAATTGGAAAGCCACAAGCAAAAGAATGAAGCTATTTGTCACCACACACAAAAATTAACTCAAAATGGATAAAAGACACAAATATTAGACCTGAAGCAATAAAATGCATAGAAGAAAACATAGGTACTAAACTTATGGACCTTGGTCTTAGAAAGGATTTTATGAATTTGACCTCAAAGGCAAGGGAAGTAAAAGCAAAAATAAATGAATGGGATTATATCAAATTAAAAAGCTTCTGCACAGCAAAAGAACCATCGACAAAATAAAGAGGTAACAACTGACTGGGAGAAGATATTTGCAAAGAACACCGCTAATAAATGGCTAATATCCAAAATATATAAAGAACTCACACAACTCAACAACAAAAAAGAAATCCATCCAATTGAAAAAAAGGGCAGAGGAACTGAACAGATACTTCTCCCAGGAAGACATACAAACATACAACTGGTGTATGGAAAGGTGCTCAACTTCACTAGCTCTCAGGGAAATGCAAATCAAAACAACAATGAGATACCACCTCACACCTATTAGAATGGCTATTATCAACAAGACAAGTAATAAAAAGTGTTGGAGAGGCTGTGGGAAAAAATGAACACTCATACACTACTGGTGGGAATCTAAATTGGTACAGCCACCATATAAAACAGTATGAAGTTTTCTCAAAAAATTAAGGACAGAATTACCGTATGACCCAGCAATCCCTCTTCTGGGTATCTACAAAAGAAAATCTGAAAACATGTATCCATGAAGATATGTTTACCGTTATGTTCATTGCAACATTGTTCACGGTGACCAAGACATGGAAACAACCGAAGTGTCCTTCAATAAGTGACTGGATAAAGGCAATGTGGTATATATACAATGGAATATTACTTGGCCATAAGAAAAGATGAAATACTGCCATTTGTGACAACATGTATGGATCTTGAATATATCATGCTAAGTGAAATAAGTCAAATGGAAAAAGTCGAGGACCATATGATTTCATTCATATGTGGGACATAAAACTGAAAGCAACAAACAAAAACTCATAGATACAAATAATATAGTTTTTACCAGCAGGAAAGAGAGGTTGGGGGAGGTACAACAGGAAAGGGAGGTAACGGGGTCAAATATATGGTGACGGAAGATTTGACTTTGGGTGGAGAACACACAAATGAAATATAAAAATGTATTATAGAGTTGTACCCTTGAAACCTATATAATTTTATTAACCAATGTCACTCCAATAAATTTAATTTTAAAAATTGACCAAAGAAAAGCTCAATGGTCTACAAGAGAACACAGACAGACTACTAAACCAAATCGGGAAAGTGATGCAAAAACAAAATGAGAGTGCCAACAAAGAGATAAAAACTATTAAAAAGAACGAAACAGAATTCTGGAACTGAACAATACAATAACTGAACTGAAAAATTCACTAGAGGGGTTCCATAATCAATTTGATCAAGCAAAAGAATCAATGAACTCAAAGACAAGTCATATGAAATTATTGAGTCAGAGGAACAAAAAGAAGAAAGAATAAAGAAAAGTGAAGAAAGCTTAAGCGAATTTATGGGACTGCTTCAAGTTGGCCAATATATGCACTATGGGAGTTCCAGAAGGAGAAGAGACAGAGAAAGGAGCAGAGCGCTTATTTGAAGAAGTAATGGTCAAAATCCGGGGAAGGAAATGGACATCCTAATTCAAGAAGCTCCAAGGATTTCAACCAGGATAAACCTAAAGAAGCCTGCACCACGACATATACAGGCAGACCTTGGAGATATCACGGGTTCAGTCCCAGACCACCACAATAAAGTGAATATTGCAATAAAATGAGTCACACAGTTTTTTTGTTTCCCGATGCTTTTATGTTTACACTATGCTGCAGTCTTTTAAGTGTGCAATAGTATTATGTCTAAAAAAAGAATATATATACCTTAATTTAAAAATATTTTAGTGCTAAAAAAATGCTAACTATCATCTGAGCCTTCAGCGAGTCAAAATCTTTTTGCTGGTGAAGTGTCTTATCTTCAATTTGTAAAAAATGCAATATCTGTGAAGTGCAATAAAATGAGCTATGCCTGTAATCAAACTGTCAAAGTGAAAGAGAAAATCTTGAAACCAAAACAGAAAAGCAACTTGTCATATACAAGGGAGCTCCCATTAGAATATTGGTGGATTTCTCAGCAGAAACATTACAGACCAGGAGACCACAAAACGATACATTCAAAGTACTGAAAGAAAAAAGTGTCAACCAAGAATACTATATCTTGCAAAACTCTCCTTCAAAATGAGGACGAAATAAGGACCTGCCCAGATAAACAAAAGGTTGTTTATCACCACTAGACTTGCCTGGTAAGAACTGTTAAAGGGAGTACTTCAAGTTGAAATGAAAGATGCCTTCAGCAATATGAAAGTATATGAAAATATAAAGCTCTCTGGTAAAGGTAAAGGTAAATACAGAGGGTGCCCCCAAAAATGTATACACATTTTAAAAAAGGAAAAAAAAATATTAAAATTGTAATACTCAACATATACCAATAAAAGATGAATATAAGTCACATTTGACTTCTGAAATTACAAGAGGTGCTCAAATTTGTTACCATTAGTGTCCAGACACTTCTAATTATGGCGAACTACTACTTGAGCAACATTGACCAAAGTGTCCACTTGTACACATTTTTATTGCACCCCTCATAGATAGAAAAATACAGAATCCTGCAATACTGCAATAATGGTATTATTCTTCTACATATTGCATTTATAAATTTTACTACTCCAACAATGTATTGTTATAATTATTACTTTATATAACTTTATGTCTTTCAAAGAAGCAATGAGTAGAAAGAAGAGCAAGATATATTTATTACTTTTGTTATATTAGCCTTCTATTTATCCTATCTACTTATCTTCATTTGTTCTTATAAATTCAGGTTACCATCTGGAGTCATTTCATTTTGCTGCCACTCATCTCTTTGTGCTGTTATGGCACATGTATCACAATTTTATGTATTATAGATCCAAGAATTTAGTATATACATACTGAATGTATGATATGTATATGTAATATACAATTATTTTATACAATTACTTTTACTTTATTTATTTTATTTATTTATTTGTAAGGAGGGCGCAGCTCACAGTGGCCCATGAGGGGATTGAACCAACACCCTTGGTGTTATTAGCACCACGCTCTAACCAACTGAGCTAACTGGCCACCCCCTATGATTACTTTTAAATAAGAGGTAAAAGGAGAAAGTGTGCATTTATACTACTATAATTATATAATTAACCTTTACTTTTTCTCTTTGTGTTTTCATGTGGATTTAAATTATCATCTGTGATCACCTGCTTTCAACTTGAAGAATTTTCTTTAAAATTCATTGTAAGGTTAGTCTGCTAGCCAACAAATTCTCTGTTTTTATTTGTGTCTTCTTTCACCTTCATTTTTAAAAGGTAGATTATTTGATGGATATAGAGTTAACAGTTGTGTGTGGGTTTTAGTTTTGTTTTGTTTTGAGCACTTTGAATGGCATACCACTGTTCTGTAACATCCATTGTTTCTGGGGAAGAAGTTAGCTCTTAATCTTATGGGGTTCCCTTGTAAGTGATGTCTTTTTTCTTGCTGCTTTCAAGATTTTTCTCCCTGTTTTTGGCTTTTGACATTTTACTATGGTGTGTCTATTTGTGGATCTCTTTCCGTGTATCCCACTTGGCATTAGTTGAGTCTGTTGTACATGTAGTGGTTTTTTCCCTCAAAAAATTTGAGGAGTTTTCAGCCATAATTCTCAAATGCTTTTTTCAGCTTCTTTTTCTCTCCCCTCTTCTTCTAGTATTTCCATTTTGTGTACGCCAATGCACTTAATAGCGCCCCACATTTTTTCTGAGGGTCTCTTCATTCCTTTTTCCTCTCTGTTCTTTGGTTGCACAGTCTTTATGAATCTACCTTCATTCACAAATTCTTTCTTCTGCCAGTTCAAATCTACTGTGGAGCTCTCCTAGGGAATTTTTTATTTCAGTTACTATCCTTTAAATTCCAGAATATCCATTTGATTCTTTTGTAAAACACAATTTCTATGTCTGTTTACATTCTCTATTTGATGCAGCACTGTTGTCATGCTTTTCTTTACTTCTTGAACATATTTATAATGGCTACTTGAAAGCTTATCTGTTAAAACCAATACCTGATCTCATTAACTGGCAATTTCAGTGCCTGAATTTTTTTCTTGTGCATAAATTATACTTTCCAGTTCCTTTGCATGTCTCATTTTTGTTGTTGAATTCTGAACATTTTGGATAACATATTGTAATAATTCTAGTTACTGGTTCTCTTCCTGGATTATTATTACTTATTTGTTGTTTTGTTCAGTGACTGGCTGGATTATTTTAATGCAGTCTATTTTCATCCCTGCCCTGTTAAGCCTGTGATGTCAATTCTCAGGTGGCACAGCCTTATATGTACATGTCACCTTGGAATGACACTGGCTTTGGTACAGCTCTGTTTGACTGTGTCTTTCCCTGACTATACCCAGCTGTTCAAAAGCACTAATTATGTGCTGATTCCTCTGTTGTTTCCATCAATACCCTGCAGCATAAATTGATACACAGGCTAAACCCATTTTATTCTCATTGCTTCGAAGGAATCTTTGTAGAGGTCAGTGTTTGAGATCTGCTCTGACACCAGATGGGCTCCCTTAGATGTTTTCATCCATGGTTCTCTTGGGCAAACCAGCCAGCCTACTGTTTAGCTTCTGTGTCCGATGACTCTACCAATCTCCTTCCAAATGCCTTTCATCACATCCTCCACTGCTAAGAGCCCCTTAGGCTTGAACGTCTCCACACTCTATTGCAAATGAAGTTAGTTCCTCTGGGAAGGGATTAGGACTTACCTGCCTTGTGGCCTGATTCTCCCCAAAGGCAAAATCTCTGAGCCAGGGTATGGAGATGGGAGTGAAGACAATGGCCCACTTCTACCTGAGTGAGTCCTCACAGGAGGGGATGCGCAGTAGACTTGGGTCCTCTTGGTTTGCCTCTCCAGATGTGGAAGTGCCACCTTACATCTGGTTGTGGTGGGCCTGTCTGACAAACTTGGTTCTGACTATTTTTGCTTGTTTTTTGTTTGTTTGTTTTTTTGTTTGGCATTTCTTTGGAGGGACTGGCCCCTGGTGCCTCCTACGCTGTCGTTTTCTCTCCCCGCTCTGCTCATTTTTCCTCATCATTTTTGTTTTCTGTTCAATATACGGGACCGTTTTAAGTGGCCTGTCTTCAAGTTTACTGGCTTTTTCCCACTCAAACTGGAGCTGAGTCACGGGTGAATTTTTCATTTCAGTTATTGCACTATTCAGCTCCAGAATTTCTATGTGGTTCTTTTTTTTATAATTTCTGTCTCTTTACTGATATTTTTTCTACTTATGGAGACATGTCATCCTGGTTCCCTTTAGTTTTTTCCACCCATGGTTTTCTTTAGCCCTTTGAGCATATTTAAGACAGGTGATTTAAATCCAACGTCTCTGTTTCCTCAAAGAGTCTCTGTTCATTTTTTCTTATAATAGGCCACACTTTCTTTTTCACCATAGTTTTACTGAAGTATAATTGACATACAACACTGTATAATTTTAAGGTGTACAGCATAATGATTTGACTTACATGTATTGTGAAATGATTAACACAATAATTTTAGTCAACATTCATCATCTCATTAGATCATACTTACTGTTTTTTTGTAATTTTTTATTGATAACTGGACATTTTGACTATTATAGCAGGTAACTCTGGAAGTCAGGCTTGCCGCATCCCCAGGGTTTGCTGTTGCTGCTTGTTGCAGGTTGCAGTTGTTTGTTTAGTGACTTATCTAAATTATTTCTGTAAGGCTTGCGGTGAGATAACGAAGCTGAGAGTCAGGCAGGTTGAGAAAGGTGAGTGCTTTATTCTGCGCCCCCGGGCGAGGTTCACCGTCCCCAGACGGGGGCCAGCGAAGTCGTGCCCAGGGTAGAGGGAGGGAGGCATATATGCGGTTTTTGCGGTGGGGGTTGGCTGAGTGAGGTGGCAGATGAGCAGGCCCCCCAGCGCAGATCGGGCGCGAGGGGCTGTGTCCAGAGTTGCTTATCATGTCAGCGGGCTGCTGCCTTTTCTGGGAAACGCCAGGGGCCCCAGTCTCTGTCATGCGGGGACGGGTCTGACTTGGCAGGGGGGTATTTTTGGCTCCTGGCCTCTTTGACCATGTCCATAGCTGACCTAACAATTTCTGTGAAGACTGCTTTTTGTCACGGGCTCAGTGAAATCTCTTTTCCGTTAGCTCAGTTGTCAGCTAGTGATTTGACAGTTATTTCCCTGAATGTCTGTACCCAACCACAACGCGTTGCCTGAATCTTGACACTGAGATTTGTGTCTGTGTTGGGGCACACCTCCAAAACACTCAGCCTGGCAGCTCACAACTCTGCCCTCACCTTGACTTCCTGCTTGGACAAATCTTGAAGATCCGTCAGAGGTGAGGGCTTAGCGCCCCCTCTGGGCTTTTCTGAGCGTGTGCCCCACCCTGGGCATGACAAGGCCTTCAGGATTCCCAGGCATGTGCAGTTTTTCAAAGCCCTTATTCTCCACCGCATGAAATGCCCCAGCCTTTCATTTGACAATTTTTTGTGTGATTTTTGTTTGCCTTAACTGATATCTTTTGCCCCAACTGGAGTGACTAGTTCATTTGCCTATAAATGTTTTGTCAAATGCCCTGTATGTCAGTCAATCACTTCTCATTTGAGAGAATTCTAAAATGGGCAAATAAAGCCAAGCTTTCTTTTGGTCAGAACTTTAGAGAGCCACCAGGCAGGTCAAAAGATAAAACTACAATTCTTTGAGAACATGGTGTGCTCTGGTCCCTCCAGAAACTGGAACGCACACCGGGAATGCAGGCTACACCCTTAAAGCTCGCCACTGTGCCTGGGAAGGGGATGGGACAAGGGTCAGGTAAAATGCCACAGGCTCTTCTACAAGGTGCTGTAGGCTGGTTTTGAATAAGCAGTAACATTGTTGCTATAAACATTTGACTTTTCCAGAGTTCCAAATAAAGTGATTCTAATTTTATAGTGCCTGTTCTTCTTTTTTTTAGTTACGTAAGTTGAAACACTGTGTTGAACAGTGTTACGCATGTGATTGACTCAGTGCAGTGATGTCTCTGAGAAAGCTAGTATTTATCACTCCCCAGCGAATGTCACCCTTTCTTTACTGACGTGTGTTGAAATTCTGTGTTTAAAAGAGGCAGTTGCTTACACTTGAAACCTATGTGCCTTTAGTAACAATTGTCACCCCAATAAACTTTAAAAAAATAAAATAAAAAAGAATAATGTAACCAATTTTTAAAACATGATACAAAAATAAATAAATACAAGAGGCAGTTGCTTTATTGAGTCAATCTAATGAATGTTCGGTGAAGTGCTGTTTAGCTCTATGCCGTGCATGTAATATTTATTTAACACAAGTGGAAACTCTATGTTTAGCAAGCTAAGTGTCTGACTGCTACAGGATCATGATGTCCTGTGAAGCAGTGTATATAAAGGGCACTGAAAAAAATTCTGTGAATATTTAACTAATGTATGAAATTTCTGCCTAACTCCATAGAGGTGAAGGGTGACTTAGGAGAAGGCTTTTCATGGAGATGGAGAAGGCTTTCTACACAGATGTAAGACAAGCTTTATTTCTGTAGCAAATGGAGTTGGCACAAGGTGAAGGTTAGGTGTCCGCGAGTTGTGGTTTATGTACACATTACTTGGTTACATGTGCTGAAAGTGTGTAACAGGCTGGGTGGTGTTGGTTCAGCATAGGGACAGCCCTGGGAAGCACTGCGGTTAGCATCATGTGGTGCACGTCCTCTGTTTTTAACGACACCTTGAAATGCTATCACAGAATGAGGTGGGAGATTGACTCAGCATAGTGATGTTTCTGGGAAACACTGTGTTTAATTCTCTGTGGTGCATATAAGCTTTTCGATTGATGTGCTGAAACTGTGTTTAACGGAGCCAGTTGCTGGTTGATTCTATATGACTTCCACATGACTATGAAAATGTGTTCTTGCACTTTCTTAGCCACAAATGTTATTCTATGTTTAGCAGAGCTAGATGGAAATTGATCAAGTATAGTAACGTCTGTTTGAATCACTGGGTTTATTTAGTACTGTGTGGTGCATGTACAGATTTTTAGTGACATGTATTGAAATTTTGTGTTTAGCAGAGCTTGGAGCATGATTGAGTCAATACAGAGCTATGTCTGGGAAAAATGTGTGCCGTATGGTGCATGTATAACTTTCTTTAGTGACGTGTTGAAACTGTGTGTTTAACAGAGCTAGTGCATTATTCATTCAGTACAGCGTGTCTCTGACACCCTGTGATTAGCAATGTGTATTGCATGTACTGTTTTTCTTTGTGACATGTGATGGAAATCTGTGTTTCTCTGAAGTAGGTGTGATTGATTCTGTGTAGAGCTGTTTCTGTCCAACACTGTGTTTATCTCTGTTTGGTGCATGTAGTCTTTCTTACAGTAACATATACTGAAACTTTGTGCTTAACTCAGCTAGGTGCATCACTGTTTCTGTACAGGGATGTCTTTGTGTAACACTATGTAGCACTGTGGTTTTCAGGGCTCCTTTCTTTTATGACACACGTAGAAAATCTAGTTTAAATGAGCTAGATATATGATTGATTCAGTAAAGTCAAGTCTCTGGAAATTTTGTGTTTAACGATGTCTGGTGCATGTATTCCTTTCCATTGCGACACATGGTGATCAGAATTAGATATGTGATTGAATCATTACAGGGATGTTTCTGTAATAAACCACGTGTATCAGCACTGTGTGGTTGTTGCATGTATCTATTTACAGTGACATCATTGACACTCTATGTTTACAGTTCCGGGTGCTGGATTGATACCATCTAGTGATGTCTCTGTGAAGCAGTGTGTTTAGCACAGTGTGGTGCAAGCTCTCCTTTTGGAAGTAACACGTGGTGTAACTGTTTAACTAGAGCTAGGCGTGTGACTGATTTAACATAGTGATATCTCTCTGAAAACTTTGGTTAGCTCTGTGTCATTCATGTGCTTCTTACTTTAGTGACATATGTTGTAACTCTTTAGCAGAACTAGGAGCAAATTTGATTCAGTGTAGAGATATCTCCATGAAATACTGTGCAAGCATTGAGTTGTACGTGTACTCCCTTTTTAGTGACGTATGTTGACATTGTCTATGTAACCAAGCTCGGTGCATGATTGATTCATTACGCAGATATGTTGTGAAACACTATGTTGAGCACTGTGACTTAACCCTCTTTAAGTGACTATCTTTAAAATGAAATTTTATAATTAAATAATTTAAATGGCAGGGGAAATGTCAGTACATGCGGTAAGAAAAATGGTATCAACTTTCCTTTCTATTATCACATTATCAAACACTGGTGAATTCAGTCAAACGCAGCTTCAACGTACATCATTGGAAAGTAACACATGCATTACATATTCCTAAACACTGTTTTACACAGACATCAGTCACACACCAAGATCTGTTAAGCATGAGTTTCAACATTTGTCACTAACAAAAAGACTCAGTGCTAAACGCAGTGTATCGCAGAGAATCACTATACTGAATCAAGCATACACCAAGCTGGATTAAACACAGTGTTTCAATTATATATCACTGAAGATGGAATTATATGCACCATTTGGAATCCACATTAGTCCTCATATATGAGCACTGAGCTCTTTTAACACAGAATTTCATTATGTTACCCTAAAGAAAGAAGTCCATGCACCACAAAACGCTAAACACAGTGAATGACATCACTATGCTAACTAAATGATAACACAGAGCTATGTTACTACCACATACAACATCTGTTCCTACAGAAAGGATTCTGCAAGCACCACACAATCCTAAGCATGGTTATTCATAGAGATGTCACTCTACTGAGGAGAAGCAGCACGTGGCTAGTGTAAATACAGTTTCATCATATGTCATCAAAGAAAGGAGCACATGCACAGTACGACACTAACACAGGGTTTCCCGGAGACATCAGCATACCGAAGCAATCTCACACCTAACTCCGTTACACACAGGCTTCAACCTCTGACACTGAAGGACCGTGTAAATTCACCATACTGTGCTAAACACAGTATGTCTTAGTCCTCTCTAATCAATCATGCAACTAACTCTGCTAGACACACAGTTCCTACATATTTCAGTAAAGATAGGATGCCTGTAGCACGAGGTGCTGAAAGCAGTGGTACAAAAAGACATCACTACAGTAAACCAGTGACACACAGACCTCTGTGTTTTTCGATATTGAATGAGCACAGGCAGCACAATGCTAGACACAGCGGGGCACCGAAGCCGCACTGTGGCTCGTCAGACGCAGATTTCGTTACTTATGCAGTAACATACCACGCTAAGCACGAGTATTTAGTAACATGTCACTAAAAACTAAGTACACCCACCACCCCACTGCAAAAATATTTCACAGATCTGTCACTCATGCCTCAATCATTCACATAGCTAAATATAGTTTCAACCAATGCCGTTAGAGAGTTGTACGCATAACACAGTATTAAACATTGTTTAGCGGAGAATCATTAAGCCAATTTTATTACACATCTAGCTTGTTAAACACAGGTTTCAATATATAGCACTGAGCAAAGTGGTATCTGTGCTAAACACTCATTTCTCCAAGACGTTGCTCTCCTGAGTCAACTGTGCACCTGGCTCCTGTGAGTACAGTTTCTACACATGTCAGTAAGAGAGGAAGGAGAAACCACACCACACAGCTTACCAGAATCTCACGGAGATGTCACCTACATGGAATCAATCTCACACAAAACTCTTTCAAACACCGAGTTTCAACCTACGTCACAAGTGACCAAATACACAAATCACACAATGTTAAACACTGTTTCACAAAGACATTACTATATTTAATTATTCATGCATAAGTCCTTCAAACACAGAGGGTCAACATTTGTCACTAAAAATGCAGTGCATACACCACTCTGAGATAACATGTCACTAAAGAGGAGTAAATGATGCATATATTCTTTTTTTAAATTTAGTTTCCAGTTACAGTTGATATATAATATTATATTAGTTTCAGGTATACAACACAGTAATGAGACATTTATATAACTTACAAATTGATTTCCCTGATAAGTCTATTTCCCATCTGACACCATACATAGTTATTACAATATTATTGACTATATTCCCTATGCTGTACTTTACCATCCCCCTGACTATTTTTCTAACTGGCAGTTTAGAAATCTTAATCCCTTTCACCTTTTTCACCCAACCCCCTCCCATCTGGTGTCCATCAATTTGTTCTCTATATCTATGTGTCTGTTTTGTTTGCTCATTTGTTTTGGTTTATATATATGAAATCATATGGTATTTGTCTTTCTCTCTCTGACTTATTTCACTTAACATAATATCCTCTAGGTCCTTCCGTGTTGTCGTAAATGATAAGGTTTCATTCTTTTTTATATAGCCGAATAATTTTCCATTGTTTATATGTACCACTTCTTCTTTATCCATTTGCCAATGTATAGACACTTAGGTTGCTTTTATGTCTTGGCTATTACAAATGAACACAGGGGTGTATATAGCCTTTCAAATTAGTGTTGTGGATTTCTTCAGATAAATAACCAGAAGTTGAATTGCTGGGTCATATAGTTGTTCTATTTTTAATTTTTTGAGGAACCACCACACTGTTTTCCATTGTGGCTGCACCAATTTCCAATCCCACCAACGTTGCATGAGGATTCCCTTTTCTCCACATATAAAACCTTCCATTTTGTACAACCCCCTCAGAGCACCCTTGTAGTTGCTAGATGGGATGCTGCCTGATTCATGAATTGCTTAATAAAGCCAATTAGATCTTCATATTTACTCACTTGAATTTTGTTTTTTAATGAAATAAACAGATACTATATTTAATAAAGACCTCAAAGTAGCTATTATAAATATTTTTAATAGAAACTATGCTTAAAGAAGTAAAGAGAAGATCAATTTCTGACATGACATTATGAGGAGCTCCACTGAACCAATCCCCAGTGAAACTGGTGAAAATTATTTGAAAATTTAAATAAGCAATTCAAAACCTATGGAAATGATCCTAAGGGCAGCAAGTGAATAAATATCTACACAAGAAAATGTAGATTACAAGAATGAGATCCCAGATGGCAGAAACACTGTGCCTGCTTCCTTCCATGAACAAATTAACATTAAAACTAAATTATTGGACGTCATAGGAATGGCGGTAGCGGGACACACTTTCTGAGTTCTCCTTCGGATCTTATTACACACAGGACCTATAACCCATCAAAGAACTCTTTGCTCATCACACAGAACAGCTAAGAGACTCGTGGATTACTTGAAGCTAAGGATTACTTGAAGGTGCGCTAATTGGGCGAGCAGGGGAAGGAAGGAAGGGAGTGGAGTGAAAACTTGCAGCCCGCGGAGGCATCCCGCGGTGGGGTCCCAGCCGGCAGCGGCGGCGAAACCCGCGGTGGCACCCGCAGTTCCAGGCACACACAGGATCCCCGGGCGGAATGGAGAGCACAGAGACCAGGAGGTGGGCTCTTTCCCTGCGTCCCACGGCTGATTTCTCCCGCCGGGAGGGCGGCTAGTGGGCCCTGGGGCGGACAAAGAACACAGACTCCATACCTGGGCCCCTCCCCCGCCCTGCTCTTCCAATCCTACCCCCGCCCTTCCAGAGACTTAAACTGGCCCCTGAACTGAGGAGCAGTGTCAGATTACAGAGGAGCCGTAGTAGTGCTCAGGCTCTGGGAAGCCTGACAGGCAGCCCTGACCCAGGGAGGAGACTTGGAAGAGTGTGATTTTGGCTGGGCTAGGAGAGAAGAGACTCCTCCACCCCCATCCACCACTTTTTCTGGCCTGCTGGAAGAGTGTGACGCGTGGCTGGGCTGGGAGAGAGAAGACCCCTCCATCCCCAGCCCCCACCCTTTCTGGCCTGCCTAGGGCGGGCCAATTACAACTGAGAGGCACTCCCAGGGATCAGCAGTAGGTCACAGACGCAGCTCTGGGCTTTCAGCAGCTCAGAAATCTCCCGCCCGCACCCCCCCATACACACACACACACTGAAGAAGTGCCCTAAGACTCAGGAGTACTGGACAAGGGGCTGGTGGTGCTACTCTCAGTGTGCATATGTGCAGGCAAGGGCAGAAACTGCACTGACTTTGTAAAAACTATCATCCAGACCCCTCAGGCCCATGCATTTAAATCTACAGTCCCAAAGTCACTCTGGGCACCAGGTGACCGGCTCTGCCTGCGCAATAAGCAGGGGGCTCTTTGGTACAGCAGAGGACAACCTGGACATTACTTGGTGGGCTTAAGCCAAGACTGGCACTACTTTTTGTTTTGTTTTGTTTTGTTTTGCTTTGCTTTGTCTTTATATCTTTGATATCTTTGCCTGTGTCGAGTGGGGGTTATCGGGTGTTTTTACATGTGAATGTATTTGATTTTTTTCTTTGTTGTTGTTGTTGCTGTTGTGCTTGGTGATTTGCTTTGTTCTGAAACTGCCCTACCAGGGCCCATCTTAAGAGGCACAAGATTCAACATATCCAGAGGCCAACTCCAGACCAAACCAGAGTACTACCGGGTTTGACCTACAACTCATACACCCAGAGGGAATTCTCTGCAGGCACTAGAGCCCATAGAGGCCAAACCACATTTAAGTGGTCAACCCTCACGCAGCAGAACGCCCTGCGGTGGGCAGAGCCAAGTCTCACGAGTCAGCCTAGGAGTTAACCCCACCTACTCACAAGCAAAAAGCAATTAAAGATCTTCTTGAACAGGACAATATATACAACACAAGAGTCACCTTTGGAGCACACACAGAGGAGAAGAATGATGTAGTGCAGGTCAAATATAAAGGACACATACTACATAAGATAACCTAGCAAGAACTAAGAACTCTAGGGGCTCTACCTAATACATCAAAACAAACACAGAGAGTCAGCCAGAATGGGGAAACAAAGATACACGTCCCAAATAAAAGAACAGAAGAAACCTCCACAACTGGAACCAAATGAAGCAGAGGTAACCAACCTTTCAGAGACAGAGTTCAGAACACTGGTGATAAGAATGTTTAAGGAGCTTAGAGAAGACATAAAAAAGGATGTAGAAATCATAACGAACAACCAGTTATAACTAAAGAACACAATTACCGAAATTAAGAACTCACTTGAAGGAATTACCAGCAGGTTAGATGAAGCAGAGCATCGAATCAGCGACTTAGAAGACAAGGTAGCAGAGATCACCCAAACGGAACAACAGAAAGAAAAAAGAATAAAAAACAATGAGGATGGTTTAACATCTGGGATAACATCAAGCGCAACAACATGCGCATCATAGGAATACCAGAAGGTGAAGAGAGGAAGCAAGGGATTGAGAACATATTTGAAGTAATAATGTCCGAAAACTTCCCCAACCTGATGAAGGAAACCAACATACAAGCCCAGGAAGTGCAGAGAGTTCCAACCAGGATAAACCCAAACAGGTCCACACCAAGACACATTATAGTTAAAATGGCAAAGCTTAAAGACAAAGAGAGAATCTTAAAAGCAGCAAGAGAAAGACGGAGGGTTACGTACAAGGGAACTCCCATAAGACTACCAAATGATTTTTCTACAGAAACATTGAAGGCCAGGAGGGAGTGGCAGGAGATACTCAAAGTGATGGAAAACAAAGGCCTACAACCTAGATTGCTTTGTCCAGCAAGGCTATCATTTAAAGTTGATGGAGAGATAAAGAGCTTTCCAGAAAAAAATAAGCTAAAGGAATTTATTACCACCAAGCCAGCATTGCAAGAAATACTAAAAGGACTTCTGTAAATAGAAGAAAGATCAAAACAACCTAACTACAAATTTAAAAATGACAATAACTATGTACCTATCAATAATCACTTTAAATGTAAACGGATTAAATGCTCCAATCAAGAGACATAGGGTGGCTGACTGGATAAGACAGCAAGACCCTTGTATATGCTGTATACAAGAGACTCACCTCAGAACAAAAGACACACACAGGCTGAAAGTGAAGGGTTGGAGTAAGATATTTCATGCAAATGGAAATGAGAAAAAAGCTGGAGTTGCAATCTTTATATCTGACAAAATAGACTTTAAAATGAAGAACATATTAAAAGATAAAGATGGGCACTATATAATAATAAAGGGATCGATCTGACAAGAGGACATAACCCTAGTAAACATCTATGCACCCAACATAGGAGCACCTAAATATATAAAACAGGTACTGACTGACATAAAGACAGAGATCAACAGTAACACTATCATAGTAGGGGACTTCAACACACCTCTGACAACAAGGGACAGGTCTTCCAGACAGAAAATCAATATGGAAACAACAGCCTTAAATGATACATTGGACCACTTGGATTTAATCGATATTTTCAGAACATTTCACCCCAATGCTGCAAAATACTCGTTTTTCTCAAGCGCACATGGAACATTTTCCAAGATAGACCATATGTTAGGCCACAAAACAAGTCTTGATAAATTTAAGAAAATTGAAATCATACCAATTGTCTTCTCTGATCACAATGCTATGAAATTAGAAATGAACTACAGGAAAAAAACTGGAAGACACACCAATTCATGGAGGCTGAATAACTTATTACTAAATAATGAATGGGTCAAGCAGGAGATCAAGGAAGAAATCAAAAGATATCTCGAGACAAACGAAAATGAAAACACGACGACCCAAAATCTATGGGATGCCGCGAAAGCAGTCCTAAGAGGGAAATTCATAGCTTTGCAGGCCTACCTAAAGAAACAAGAAACATCACTAATCAACAGTTTATCTTCACACTTAAGGGATCTGGAAAAAGAACAGCAAAATAAGCCCAAAGGGAGCACAAGGAAGGAGATAATAAAGATCAGAGCAGAAATAGAAATGAAATAGAAACCAGAAAAACAATACAAAAGATCAATGAATCCAAGAGTTGGTTCTTAGAGAAGATAAACAAAATTGACAAACCTTTAGCCAGAGTCATTAAAAAAAGAGAGAGAGAGGACCCAAATTAATAAAATCAGAAATGAAAGAGGAGAAGTGACAACGGACACCGCAGAAATACAAAAAGTTTTAAGAAGTTACTATGAGCAACTATATGCCAACAAATTTGACAATCTGGGAGAAATGGACAATTTCCTAGAAGCGTACAACCTTCCAAGGCTAACTCAAGAAGAAACAGAAAACCTGAATAGACTGATTACCACCAGGGAAATTGAATCAGTAATCAACAATCTCCCAACAAACAAAAGCCCTGGACCAGATGGCTTAACAGGTGAATTTTACAAAACGTTCAAAAAAGAATTATCACCTATTCTCCTCAAGCTCTTCCAAAAAATCCAGAAGGAAGAAAGACTCCCAAACACTTTTTACGAAGCCACTATCACCCTGATCCCAAAATAAGACAAAGACACCACAAAAAAAGAAAACTACAGGCCGATATCTCTAATGAACATAGATGCAAAAATCCTCAACAAAATATTAGCGAACAGAATTCAGCAATACATTAAAAAGATCATACACCATGATCAAGTGGGATTCATCCCTGGTATGCAAGGGTGGTTCAACATCCGCAAATCAATTAATGTGATACACCACATTAACAAAATGAAAAATAAAATTACATGATCATATCAATAGATGCAGAAAAAGCATTTGATAAAATCCAACAGCCATTTATGATAAAAACCCTTAAGAAAGTGGGAATAGAGGGATCATATCTCAACATAATAAAGGCCATATATGACAAACCCACAGCTAACATCATACTCAATGGGGAAAAGCTAAAACCATTCCCCCTAAGATCAGGAACAAGGGAAGGTTGCCCACTATCTCCGCTTCTATTCAACATAGTGCTGGAAGTTCTAGCCACAGCAATCAGACAAGAAAAAGAAATAAAAGGCATCCAAATTGGTAAGGAGGAAGTAAAATTATCATTATATGCAGATGATATGATACTATATACAGAGAACCCTAAAGACTCCACCAAGAAGCTATTAGAGCTGATAGATGAATTTAGTAAAGTAGCAGGATACAAAATTAATATTCAGAAATCAGTTGCATTTGTATATACCAATAATAAAACATCAGAAGGAGAAATTAAAAAAACAATCCCATTTACAATTGCTCCAAAGACTATAAAGTACCTGGGAATAAATTTAACCAAAGAAGTAAAAGATCTGTACTCAGAAAATTATAAGACACTGAAGAAAGGAATGAAGGAAGATATAAATAGATGGAAACACATACATGTTCATGGATAGGAAGAATTAATATAGTTAAAATGTCCATACTGCCTAAGGCAATATACATATTCAACGCAATTCCTGTCAAACTACCAACGACGTTTTTCACAGAAATAGAACATATAATCCTAAAATTTATATGGGACCGTAAAAGACCCCGTATAGCCTCAGCAATCTTGAGAAATAAGAACAAAGTGAGAGGTATAACAATACCTGACTTCACATTATACTACAAGTCTACAGTAATCAAAACAGCATGGTACTGGCATAAAAACAGACACATAGATCAATGGAACAGAATAGAGAGTCCAGAAATAAATCCATGCCTATATGGCCATTTAATCTACGACAATGGAAGCAAGAATGTACGATGGGGTAAAGACAGTCTATTCAATAAATGGTGCTGGGAAACCTGGACAGACACATGCAAAAAAATGACGCTGGACCACCTCCTTACACCATATACAAAAATAAATTCAAAATGGCTTAAAGACTTAAATGTAAGATCTGAAACCATAAAATACCTAGAAGAAAATATAGGAAGAAACTTCACAGACATTACCCGGAGTAAGATTTTTACTGATATATCCCCTCGCGCAAGGGAAGTAAGAGAAAAAATAAACATGTGGGATTATATCAAACTAAAAAGTTTTTTCACAGCAAAGGAAACCATCAATAAAACAAAAAGGGATCCTACTGAATGGGAAAAGATATTTGCCAATGATATATCTGATAAGGGATTAATATCACAAATCTATAAAAAACTCACTCAACTCAACTCCAAAAAAACAAACGACCCTATTAAAAAATGGGCAGAGGACTTGAAGAGACATTTTTCTAAAAAGGACATACAGATGGCAAACAGACATATGAAGAAATGCTCAACCTCACTAACCATCAGAGAAATGCAAATAAAAACCACAATGAGATACCACCTCACCCCAGTCAAAACGGCTATCATCAATAAATCAACAAACAACAAGTGCTGGCGCGGATGTGGAGAAAAGGGAACACTTGTGCACTGTTGGTGGGATTGCAGATTGGTGCAGCCACTATGGAAAACAGTATGGAGGTATCTCAAAAATCTGAAAATGGAACTACCCTATGATCCAGTAATTCCACTCCTAGGTATCTATCCGGAGAAATCCAAAACTCCAATTCAAAAATCTTTATGCACTCCTGTGTTTATTGCAGCACTATACACAATAGCTAAGACATGGAAACAACCGAAATGCCCATCGGTAGATGACTGGATTAAGAAACTGTGGTACATTTAAACAATGGAGTATTACGCAGCCATAAAGAAGAAAGAAATCTTACCATTTGCAACAACATGGATGGACCTAGAGAACATTATGTTAAGTGAAATAAGTCAGACAGAGAAAGACAAATACCATATGATCTCACTTATATGCGGAATCTAAAGAAAAGAATAAGTGAATGAACTAATCAGAAACAGTTTTGGAGACAAAGAGGAAAAACTGAGGGTTGCTAGATGGGCGGGGGGGTGGGGGTAAGGGGGAAGGTGAGAGGATTAGAAAACAATCAGTAACCACAAGATGGCCACGGGGTTTTGAAAATTAATCTGGGGAACGTAATTTAGTGGCTTCCAGAGGGTAAGGGGGGTTGGGGGGTGGGAGGTGGGGGTAAGGGGGATCGAATATATGGTGATGGAAGGAGAACTGACTCTGGATGATGAACACATAATGTAATTTATAGATGATGTGATACAGAATTGTACACCTGAAATCTACGTAATTTTACTAACAATTGTCACCCCAATAAATTTAAAAAAAAAAAAGAAACAAAACAAAAAAAAAACTAAATTATTGAACAATCAACCTAGAGAACCATCTGAATCTGGCTGAACAGAAGTTTTACAACTAAGGATATAAAGAAGAAGCCATGTTGAGACTGGTAAGAGGGGTGGAGACACTAGCAATCCCCAAACCTCTGTGTGTCGGTTGAGAATCAGGAGGTATATCTCAGCTGCAGAGGTTCCCCCTGGAGAAGTGAGATACCCCAGCCTCACATCAGGCTCCTCAGCCCAGAGTATTGGTGCCAGGAAGAGGAGACTTCACAACATCTGGCTGTGGAAAACAATGGGGATTCCAACCATCCAGGGGGGATGGAAAGTGGACAGAAATCTAGCCATCCTCTTAAAGGGCCTGCACACAGATTCTCTCACTCCCTGGCACTCACCTTGGGTTCCAGCAGAGGGATAGTAAATTGGGTGGTATCGGAGACATATAAGGGGCAGACTGAGTTGTATGGCATTGGAACAAGGGCTGGAGGACAGTCAGCATTTTCCCTGTGTGGGGGTCCTTCTCTGCTGTAGCCAGCAGGCAGGTGCCATCTCTCCTGTGTTAAGCACTCCACCTATGCTTACAACCAAATCTGAATCTGATTGGTGTGGTAAGCTCTGCAGCTCTGCCCTGCTGACTTACTGAGACCCCACCCCACCCAACTACCCAAATGCTGGAAGCACTTTCTCCAAGAGCACCTAGCCTTGCACTCTTTTTTGAAAAACTATCAGAGTCCAGCAGACCCCAGGCAGGTGGTGACTGGCCTTGATGTGTTCTCAGATTTTTGCTGAGTAGCTTCAGGCTCAGCATTGGCACCAAACCAGAATTTACATTAGCTTGGTGACCACAACTCTTCTCACTCAAGTGACTCCCTGACATCTTGCCTCACCCAACTTACATACCACATGAGACTTTATCGGTTGCTGAACCTTAAGGGAGCTGGCAGGTGGTAGCAGGCCTCAGGGTGTCCTGGCATTTTGTAGAGCTGCCCCAGGCCCAGTACAAGTGGCAGATGTCCTTGGTTCACAGAGTGGCCTCTCCCACATGCTTCCAGGGTTAACACAGAGAGCAAACAACCACATTTCACTTTGCAGCTCTTACCAGGTAGTCCCCAGTTGGTCACAGGCAGTGGGTGACCTTGGCCTGCACCAGAGCCCCTCTCAAGAGGCCCCAGAACCAACATACTTGGAGGTTGGCTTCAGACCACAGCAGAGCACTGCCCAATTAGCCCCACAAGTGGCACACACAAAGGGCAATCTCAACAGACACCAGAGCTTGCTGAGGCAAATCCCACTCAGTGGGGTAAGCCCCTTACACAGCAGCCTGTAAGCTGTGGATGTGGCAAAACCCCACAGCCAATCAGCTTGAGTCTAACCCACCCACTGATGTGCCAATAGCAACCAAGTCTCAATTATAACAGGAGGGCACACACAACCTATACAAGGGACACACCTGGAGCACCTGGTGCAGGTGACCGGGGAGACTGTGCCACTGGGCCCCACAGGGCACCTACTACATAAGGCCACTTGGACAAGGCTTGAGGATATAGTAGATCTACCTAATATATAGAAACAGAGAGGCAGCCAAAAATGAGGAAACAAAGAAATGCATCCCAAATGAAAGAACAGAAGAAAACTCCAGAAAAAGAACTAAACAAAATGGAGGCAAGCATCCTGCCAAATAAATACAGAGTTCAAATGATGCTTACGAGGATGCTCAAGGAACATAGTGAGAATTTCAAAAAAAGAGATGGCAAGCATGAAAAAGGACATAGAAACCATACAAAAGAATCAGTCAGAATTGAAGCATACAATAACTGAAATGAAGAATGTACTAGAAGGAATCACCAGCAGACTAGATGAAGCAGAGGATAGAATCAGTGATTTAAAAGAAAAGGTAGCATAAAACACACAATCAGAACAGCACAAAGAAAAAAGAATTCAAAAAATGAGGATAGTTTGAGAGACTTCTGGGACAACATCAGGCGTAACAATATTCACATCATATGGGTACCAGAAGGAGAAGAGAAAGCAAAGAATTGAGAACCTATCTGAAGAAATAATGACAGAAAATTTCCTAACCTGCAAAGAAAATAGACATACAAGCCCAAGAAGCACAGAGCGCTCCCCCCCAAAAAAAAAATGAACCCAACCAAGCCCACACCAAGACACATTATAATTAGATTGGCAAAGGTTAAAGACAAAGAGAGAATCTTAAAAGCAACAAGAGAAAGGCAATTTGTAACTTATAAGGGAACTCCCATAAGATTGTCAGCTGATTTCTCAACAGAAAATTTGCAGGCCAGAAGAGATTGACACAAAATATTCAACATGATGAAAAGCAAGGACATACAACCAAGATTACTCTACCCAGTAAAGCTATCATTTAGAATCAAAGGGCAGATAAAGAGCTTCCCAGAGAAGAAAAAGCTAAAGTTCATCATCATCAAGCCAGTATTACAAGGTATGTTAGAGGGATTTCTTTAAGATGGAAAAAAAAGTCAAAATTGTTAATAACTACCTATCTAACAATTACTTTCAATGTAAATGGATTAAATGCTCCACTCAAAAGACATAGGAGGGCTGAATGGATAAGAAAACAAGACCCTTATATAGTCTGCTGACAAGAGACTCACTTCAGATTGAAAGACACACAGAGGGGCCAGCCCGGTGATTCAGGCGGTTGGAGCTCCATGCTCCTAACTCCAAAGGCTGCTGGTTCGATTCCCACACAGGCCAGTGGGCTCTCAACCACAAGTTGCCAGTTCAATTCCTTGAGTCCTGCAAGGGATGGTGGGCTCCGCCTCCTGCAACTAAAATTGAACACGGCACCTTGAGCTGAGCTGCCACTGAGCTCCTGGATGGCTCAGTTGGTTGGAGCGCCTCCTCTCAACCACAAGGTTGCCGGTTCGACTCCCACAAGGGATGGTGGGCTGCGCCCCCTGCAACTGGCCACAGCAACTGGACCTGGAGCTGAGCTGCGCCCTCCACAACTAAGACTGAAAGGACAACAACTTGAAGCTGAACGGCACCCTCCGCAACTAAGATTGAAAGGACAACAACTTGACTTGGAAAAAAGTCATGGAAGTACAACTGTTCCCCAATAAAGTCCTGTTCCCCTTCCCCAATAAAATCTTTTGAAAGGAAGGAAGGAAGGAAGGAAGGAAGGAAGGAAGGAAGGAAGGAAGGAAGGAAGGAAGGAAGGAAGGAAGGAAAGAAAGAAAGAAAGAAAGAAAGAAAGAAAGAAAGAAAGAAAGAAAGAAAGAAAGAAAGAAAGAAAGAAAGAAAGAAAAAAAGAAAGAAAGAAAGAAAGACACACAGAGACTGAAAGTAAAGGGATGGAAAATGATATTTCACAAAAAAATGGAAATGAAACAAAACAAAAAGTTGAGGGTACCAAGCAAAATAGACTTTAAAACAAAGGCTATATTACAAGAGACAAAGAAGGACCCAGTAATCCCACTTCAGGGTATTTATCTGAAGAAACCCAAATGCTACTTCAAGGGGACATGTGCATCCATATGTTCATTGCAGCATTGTTTACAATGGCCAAGATGTGGAGGCAGCCTGGGTGTCCATCAATAGAAGAATGGATAAAGAGGAGGTGGTACATATATACAATGGAATATTGCTCAGCCAGGTAAGGAAATGGGTTCTTGCCATCTGTGGTGGCTTGTGTGGACCTGGAAAGAATTGTGCTAAGTGAAGTGTCAAATAGAGAAAGACAGATGCAGTGAGACTTTGTTTATATGTGGAATCTCCAGAACAAAATACACAAACAAAACAGATACAAACTCATAGATACAGAGAACATTTTGATGGTTGCCAGATGGAAGGGGAGTTGGGGGTGAGTGAAAAAGAGGAAAGGATTATAAGTACAAAATTGTTGGTTGTTACACAGTAATCATGGGATGTAGGGTCAAGGGTCATAAGGAATATAGTCAATAATATTGTAATAACTATGTATGGTGTCAGGTGGGCACTTATATTTGTTGGAGTAAGAGATGGGAGGAGGTTGGGGGCAGGATAATAAAGGAAGGGATTAAGAAGTACAAACTGGTAGTTACAAAAGTCATGAATGTAAAGTAAAGCACAGGGAATATAGTCAATAAAACGGTAATAACTATGTATAGTGCCAGGTGATTATTAGACTAGTCAGGAGGACCATTTCTTAAATTATACAAATATCTAACCACTGTGCTGTATACCTAAGATTAATATAAAATAATATTGAATGTCAACTGTAATTGAGAAATTAAAAAGGGGGGGAAAGGTGAAGGGGAATAAGAGGCTCAAATCTTCAGGCATAAAACAAATAAGTCATGGGGGTGTAATGTACAGCAAAGGGAATATAGTCAATAATATTGTGATGACATGGTACGGTGTCAGATGCTGGCTGGACTTATCATGGTGATCACTTCTTTAGGTATATAAATGTTGAATAACTATGGTGTACACCTGAAACTAATATAATGTTTCATGTTAGCTATATTTTAATAAAAACTTAAAAATTAAAAATTAAAAAACACAAACTCATAGAAACAGAGAACAGACTGGTGGTTTTGAGAGGCAGCAGGTGGGGGAAATGGGTGAAGAGAATCAAAAGATTTTTTTTTTAAGAAAAAATATATATCAGAGAAATTTCAACACATTGCTCTTACAAGTTGAAAGCACATAAATAAAAATTTCTATTGACTATTTTATAAAAAATCTATGAAAATTGGTTAAGAAATGTGAGTCTGTGGTATTTGAACTAAGACTACACCCCCTTTATATCCCAACTCAGAGACTCCACTCCAGAGAGCTGCTGCCAAAAACACAGGGCTTCCTCTCCCTCTCACTCCTTACCAGGAGGTTCAGGACTCCAGTGTTGCTTATCCTACCTCCAGTCACTTGTTGCTGAGATTAAGTCCTAGATGACTGCAGGCAAGGGCTGGGGGCTTCCTTCTGCCCATCCCCCACTCATGGAATGACGGCTCTACCTTGAACACAGTGTGCTCAGAATAATGTGGTCCTAGTCACCCTTATTCCAGCTCATGAAATGGTGGTTCCACACCAGGAGAGGGACACTAAGAGGACTTCAGGCTCCTGCTCTCCCCTCCCAGTTCCTTGAGTGGAAGTGTCACACATAGAGAAGATGTTCATTGTCCCTAATCCTAACTCAAGAACGCTGGCTTAGAGATTTTGTAGGGAACATGGAACAGGTCATAAAATATATCTCTTCTATTCTATTCCCAGATGAAATGACTTCATTTGCAAAAAAGCATGTAGAAGTTTAAGGTGAAACATGTTGTCAAGAACAGTGGGGGTTGTGGGAAAAGCCAGTTGGGAGGAGACTTATGGATTTAATGAAGATACAGGCTAAACTGTAGTTTGGTTAGTTTGCAGGAGAGAACTAGAGAATAATACAAGTAGTAGGAGCCTTTCTAAGGTCAGAACAAATATTAACACTACCATCAAAAAATATCCCTTCAATGAAGCCTAAATTTCATTGGATGAGTTTGTAGAACAATTTATCTCCTGGACCATTGTTTAAAACAATAGAGCAATCAGCCAACAATTAGTGAACTTAACAGCTGTGTGTGGTCAGGGAAAAAGAAGAACAGTCTTCCAATACCGCTGTCATCCTAGGGTGACTGTGTGCATACCCAAAGCTGCATCTTTATGAGGAAAAACAGAAGAGGCTTAACACTGTGTGGGGGTGTTGGGGTTGGAGGGGGGCATCATAGACTTCAGTAAAATGATCTAACTAGTTACTCAAAAATAAACTAGCAAATGACAATAAGAAACCCTGGAGGAGGAGAGAATAGTACCTAGGGCTGCTCCAATATATTATTGGAACTATGATATAGTTTCATTTTCATTCATAGTTTCCAGAGAGAGAGAAAGAGAGAGAGAGAGAGAGAGAGAGAGAGAGAGAGAGAGAGAGAGAGAGAGAGCCAAAACAAACCAAGAAAGTATGATCCATACAGCAGAAAGCAGGCAAGAAAAACTGTAAAAGTGACAAGATGCTGAGTAGTCATTACAAATATGTTCACAGAACTAAAGGAAACCATGATTAAAGAAGTAAAGGAAGGCATAATGACAATGTTGCATTAAAGAGGAAATATCAATAAAGTGATATAAATCTAAAAAATTGTTGCTGTCAATAATTTTTTGACTGATTTTTCCAGTTTTATTGAGATATAATTGATATGTAGCACTGTATAAGTTTAAGTTGTACAGCATAATGGCTTCACATATATACTGTGAAATGATTAAGATGGAAATTATTTTAAAACAACCAAATGGAGATTCTAGAGCTGAAAAGTACGATAATTGAAATTTAAAATTTACTAGAGGGGTTTAACAGTATAGTTGAACTGGTAGAGGAAAGAATGGATGACCTTGAATATAGATTGAGAAAAATTATGCAAGCTAAAGAACAAAAGAGAAAAAAGAATGAAGAAAAACTGAAGAAAACATCAAAGAACTTTAGAACATTAAATGCACCATCATACCGTGTTTCCCCGAAAATAAGACCTAACTGGACAATCAGCTGTAATGTATCTTTTAGAGCAAAAAATTAATATAAGACCCAGTCTTGGGCCGGCCCGGTGGCTCAGGTGGTTGGAGTGCCACGCTCCTAACGCTGAGGTCGCCGGTTCGATTCCCACATGGGCCAGTGAGCTGTGCCCTCTACAGCTAAGATTGTGAACAACGGCTCTCCCTGGAGCTGGGCTGCCGTGAGCAGCCGGAGGTTGGCATAAGCTGCCATCAGCTGCCGTTAGCTGCCGTGGGCTGCTGTGGGCTACCGTGTGCTGCCATGAGCAGCCAGTGGCCAGCATGAGTGGTCGGCAGCCGGCATGAGTGGCTGGCAGCCATCGTGAGTGGCCTGCAGCCAGAAAGAGCTGCTGTGAGCTGCTGTGAGTGGCTAACCAATGACTGGCAATTGACTGCCTAAGCTGGGGGAAGTGCAAGTCTCATAATACCAGCGTGGTCCAGGGAGCTGTGTCCTACAGAACTAGACTGAGAAACAATGGCTTTAATTGAAGTGGGGGAGGGGGAGCAGAAGAAGGTGAGGAAAAAAAAGACCCGGTCTTATTTTACTATAATATAAGACCGGGTCATATAATATAATATAATATAATATAATATAATGTAATGTAATACCTGGTCTTATTTTACTGTAAGTCTGGGCCATAAGATATAATATAATGTAATATAATATAGTACCAGGTCTTATATTAATTTTTGCTCCAAAAGACGCATTAGAACTGATTGTCAGGCTAGGTCTTATTTTTGGGGAAACATGGTACATGTAATGAGAATGCAAGAAAGAGACTTGAAAAAGGAGCAGAAAAAAAAATATTTGAAAAAATAGTGGTTGAAAACTTCTAAAATTTGTTGAAAAACAAAAAGCTGCATGTTGAAGAAGCTGAAAAAAGTTAAAAAGGTACCAAGATATGTCTCATCAAATACAGATAAATAAATAAATATTATGTACAAAAATAAAGTGGAGGGGCAGCCAGATGGCTCAGTTTGTTAGAGCGTGAACTCTTAACAACAAGGTTACCAGTTCAATTCCCGCATGGGATGGGGGGCTGCGCCCCCTGCCACTAAGGTTGAAGGGGGCGACTGGAGTTGTAGCTGAGCTGCGCCCTCCACAACTAGATTGAAGGACAATGACTTAGAGCTGATGGGCCCTGGAAAAACACACTGTTCCCCAATATTCCCAATATAAATTTTAAAAATTAAAAATAAAATAAAAATAAAGAAATAAAGTGGAAATTCTGGAGTTAAAAAGTACAATGATCAAAATGGAAATTTTGTTGGAGGTGCTCAGCAGTTGATATGAACTGGCAGAAGAAAAAAAATCAGCAAATTTGAAGATAGAGTAGAGATTACCCAAGAAGAGAAAATAGAATGGATAAAAATGAACAGAGCCTCCAACAAATATGAGATATGCTTAAGCTCAGCAACATATATGCCATGGGATTGCCAGAGAAGAGGAGAAAGAGAAAGGAACAGAAAAAATAATGGCTGAAAACTTCCCTGATTATGTGGAAAACATTAATCTACATCTCCAAGGAGCTCAAGAAACTTCAAAAAAGATATATATAAAAAGATCCACACCCAAACACATGCTTGGAAACACATGATTGGAAACTAAACTTTAGGTGGTGAGCACGCTATTGTGTATACAGATATTGAATCACAGTGTTGTACACCTGAACTTCTAAGAGTTTTATGGCTTCAGCTCTTATTTTGTTCATTGATTTAAAACTTACTCTGTAAATCAGTTGTCTGTATGTATAAGTTTGGTTTTTTTTGTTTGTTTGTATACCCTGCAACTTTCCTGACTTTTTTTTGTCTGCCAAGTTTTTCTCTATGTTCTGCATTTTTCTTTTCTTTTTCTGTCCCTCTAGCTAATGAGTCCAAATTCTCATTTGCTTTTCACCTGTGAAAGAGTCCAGAGTTTATAGCAAAGAATTCCTCTAGAGTTTCGGGACTCCTACTGTTTTTTCTAGCCATCTTAGGGAAATCTGTCTCGTGGGATGATCTATAATTATTGAGTATGTAGATGATTTCCTGGGAGCCTCAGAAACTAAAGAGTAAAGCAAAACTGGTACTTTGGCTTTGTTACAATTCCTCACCTTGCAAGGACAGGTTCATTAGACAAACTGCAATATTGCCAACCTGAGGTTGAGTATTTAGGAAATCTGTTGTGGAAGGGCACAAAGTGTTGGAATCTAGGAGGAAACTGATTTTGTAGATGAAATAACCCACAATAACAAAGTAACTTAACAATTTGAGGGACCAGTAAGACATTTTCCACAGTGCATTTCAGCTTTTGCAGAGTGGACAAATCCCCTGATGGACCAGTTAATTAATAATACTCTAGACCCTTGGATTTGATCCCTAGAATCTAAAGGAAGCCTTTAAACAACTGAAATTGGCTATAGTCCCTCCCCAAGGTGTGAGGATTTCAAATTTTGAAAAAGCTTTCCACATGACAGGCCATGAAAACAAAGGCACTGCTAGCAGAATTTAACTCAAAAGTTGGACTCCAGATCCATAGCATGTTTCTGAGTTCTTCTGGATGCCTCCGAACTGTGGCAGCCGCAGCCAAACTTATTGAAAGGGCTCAAGCCCTACTTTGGGTTACTTGACTTATTTGCATATCCCATGTGCCCTGACAGCTATCTTTCCAGTGCAGAAGACCCAGCGTTGTAAGTGTGCCATTAGAGCAGCTATGAACAAGCGTTATTATGCAACCCGATATTGTGCTTAGGAGATGTGATCTCCTAAACCCTGCTACTCTCTTATCAGACCCTGACACATAGATGGTGGTGACTACAATGGCAACAGAGGAAGACTTTAGGTCCTGATCTGATTTGTGTGACATTCCTGTTCAAAACTCAGGTTTGATCATGGTTTCTGCTGGGTCACGTACAGGGATGAAAGTGACCAAGTTAAGATTTTCTGTGCTGTGGTGGCTGCTTGTGAAACTTCAGCGTAGGTTTTGCCTGGAATTAAATCAGTCCAAGATGAGTTAACTAGCTTAGGGTAAACTGGAGGCTAGGCCCACGACTCTCAGTTCAGGACTTAAAGTGAATCTACAGACTGATACTAAGTAACTATTTAGGGTCTGTCGTGCAACAGGACAAATTTGGGAATATAAGGAATTATTGACTTTGATGGGAACTAAAATATCTCACAGAAAATTGAGTTGTCAGAGGCTTTGCAACTCATATGTCAGCAATCCATTACAGCATTCATGTGGGACATGGTGATGCCCCATGTGAAATGATTTTGCTGGCAGAGCTGCAGGAGCCCCTGTTAAAACATAGAGAACCCCAAACTTAGATGTCTCACTTTCAACACAAGTAACTTCTGTTCATTTTGAAAAATGTGCTTCACAAAAGGAAATGGACAAATGGGACAAAGGGGCTAAAAGAAATTCAGCTGGACTCTGGGAATCGGCTGACAAAATAATTCCTGCACCACACTTCCCATCTGATTGATTGTCATGTGTCATTGACAAAATCATCTGTGTAAATCATCTGAGAGAGGTCTTAAAAGCACTAGACTCTTAGCATGGCTACCAAACAGGTGACATTATCCCACACATATAAGAGATGCATGGTTTATCGGCAGAATCCTTTACAGGTCACGGCTAAAGTACAGGAGTTTCCTTGACCAGCTTTGCCAAGCACCTGGTGGCAGTTGGATTCCGTAGAATCAAGGCCTGTGGAAGGTAAGAGATTTGACTCATTACGATTTGCATACTGTCCAAATGGCCTGCCTGAAGTCTACTGTCACTTAAGCTTCGTGCAAACCACGCTATTACATGCCCTGTCCCCTCAGCCCTTTGGGGAAGTAGAGCAATGAATCTGGCTCTAAACACTCCATGCAGCAGGCTACCAGGTGAGAGTGGCCTAGAGCTGCACCACCAGCCTTTTCAAAAATGAGGGCAACCTCCCAGAAAGCACGGTATCGCTCCCTTGAACTTAGGAATTTATATTTGGCAGGCCTAGGAATTTCAGTCTGAGACCATACCCTGGGCCCAATTTAGCTGAATCATCTCATGACCATGTTCAATATTTAAAAGGGCTTCTCTCCCTAGAAATTATGACATAAAGTCATAAGGACCTGAGAGGACCCATGAGAGGAGGTCTGCCACGCCACCCCCATCTGCCAGGAGATTTCATGTACATGAAGGTGTTCTAGAAGAAAGACAGCTGTCATCACATGGGGAGGGACCCTTTCAAGGGCTACCAAAGTGGGGGGAAAATCCAGTTGGAGTCATGCTTCCCCGGTGAAGCCAGCATCTCAGGAGGAATGAACTAAGGTTCCAACAAGCACTTGAGGCTTCAGTTTTCTAGAATCGCTGATGTTGGTACTGAACTCAACTGAAAAGAGCTTTTGTAGGAAATGATTATTAACGTCATAAACAGCCCTGCTGCCCTATTCACAGTAAAGATTATCTCAATTTAAGACTCAGAATTTACTAGAAGTGAACATGTTATTTGTAATACTGCTCTCTATTTTGGTCCTCTCAGTAATGGTCTTCACAGTAACTCATTTCTGATCAGCTCCATATTGTATTTCCAATATGGGAATAGTCTGGACATACAAGTGTAACAATCCAATTAATGGCAAAATAAAGTTAGGACTGTGAGGGGAAAGAAAAAAATTCCTCTTTCTCTCCTCTGGTTCTTTTGGGATGGCCTAATAATCAAAGCAACAAGAGGCATATTGACAAGAGAAAATCAAACTTACTCTCATATGTACAGGAACCCCATATATACGAGAGAGTCAGAGACCCCACATGCATGAGGGGTTCAGAATGTGTGTAAGACATCCTGAACTAGGGATAAGGTGAGGCGCTTGGGGACTTCAAAGGGTCATTGCAAAATGATAAGAAGAGCAGATGTTTAGTAAATAGAGGTTTGTCCTGCCCTATAGATAGGTCAAAAGAAGTTATCTCTGATAATCTCTTTTGGGCAAGGCCTTTAGCTCAAATTTTCTAGGTAGCTAAAGCCGTGGTTGGGGGGCAGAAGTTTCTAGAGCCAGAAGCTAAAATTGCCTTTAGCTCAAAGTCATCTGCATACTGAGGCAGACTTTGGAGTGGCTCGTTCTAGACCCCCACAGGACCATCTTCGTGAGTTATTTTTGATAATACTACAGTAAAAGTAGCTACTGCATCTCAATACTTGTTAAAATATTCATGACACTTGTTAAAGAATCATAGGCAGACTTTATTCAGGGCCACAGTGATAGCTGCAGGGACTACTGCAATGGGGTCTTGCAGTAGGGGAGACCCTAGACTCAACTCCAAATACAACAAAGAAAAGTGGGGATTTATAGCCAAGGAGCAGGGTGGGGATCAGTGGATGGACAATTACTAAGAAGAGACATCAGGGACTGGGGGGGATTCAGACGAACCCCACCTAACAGGAGTCTGCTGAAGGCAGGCGAGGGGGCGGGGGATGAGACGTCACCTGGGGAGTGGTGGGATCACCCTGCTACCTGCTGATCAGTTATCCAGGGTGCTCAGACATCCAGGGTGGGCGTTCTGGGTAACCAGATTTAGTAGGATTCTTGCTAAAATTGGTATTCTGAGATTCAGTTTCCAAAGGGGGGTGGGGGACCCTCCACACCAACAAACACTTCTTGAACACCAGCAGGGTGTCTGAGAATCCCGCTCAATTCTGATACCATCTCCATGGAGATAGCATCAGATTCCACAGGTCATTAAGGGTTCAGTCCCACAAGACTGCGAGCCCTGCCTTCTGGCACCAGTCACAAGCCTAGGGTGTTACCTCTGCTTCTGATCAACTGATTATAAATAAAAGGGTCCTGTGATTCCCTCTTTGGGTTTGATTAATTTGCTAGAGCAGCTCACACAACTCAGAGAAACATGTTACTTACTAGATCACTGGTTCGTTATCAAAGGACATAACTCAGGAACAGCCAGATGGAAGACATGCATAGGACAAGGTATGGGAAAAGGGCAAGGAGCTTCTGTGCTTACTCCAGGTGCCACTCTCCCCACAGCCCCATATTTTCACCTGCAAGCTCTCCAAACCCCGTCCTCTTGGGTTTCTATGGAGGCTTCGTTACATAGGTAGGGCTGATTAACTCATTGGCCATTGGCGATGGAGTCAACCTCCTGGAAAGGACTGAAAGTTCCTCTAATCACAGGGTTGGTGTTCTAGTCAACCAGCCCTCATTCTTAGGTGCTTCAAAAAAAAAAAAACAAAACAAAAAAAATCACCTCATTAACATAACAAAAGACACTTTTTATCACTTTTATCACTTAGGAAATTCCAAGGACTTGGGAGCTGTGAGCCAGAAGCTGTGGATGAAGAACAAATAAATATGAGAAATATATTTTGGTGATTAGAGTGACCAAATATATATTTCGTATAAATCACAATACTGCACAGAGATGAACTTGGAAGCCAAAAAGTCAGGGCCTAGTTGAGGAGAATTCAGAAGATCCACAGTAGAGTTTCGTCAAGACCCAATACTCAGACCCAAAATTTGACACAAAATGCCTGAGGCTAAATCTTTATAAGTGGAATTGTGTTCCCTGGGCCCTTCCTCTGGGAAATCTGTTTATTAAGAAGCCTGTTTGCGGCCATCCAAGGACAAAAAGAGACTTATTAGATACAATCCTTGAAGGAATAGAACAGGCAAGTTCTAGCTAATGCTTTTTGATATTACTACTTTGACTAATAACCTCAGTGCTTTGGGCAAATTACAAAAACACATTGAGACAGGTTAGTTAGCATGTTGTTAGGTAAACAGGGAGGTCCCTGGTTGAATAAACAAAAGGCAACGGTATCCTGAAACTCCAGGTTCCCGAATGTCTTCTTCACTCCAGGACAAAGATATAAGAATACACCTTGAGGTTAATAAATGATCTCAAATCCCTTTTGGCTGGACAAAGGAGCAGATCTGATAGATAGGGCTGGGTTCTTTAATCCCTTTAGGGTGGGCAAACAGGACACACCTGAGAGAGAATTCCATTAGACGGCACTGGCCCTCTTCCCTAAGCAGCCAAAGGAAGGTATAAAAGTAAGAACTTTTGCCTCAGTCACTGGGCAACCTGGTCGGAACCCCTCTCGATCCAAGAGCTGCGACTCTTTACTCTTTATTTTTAATAAGCTATCCTCTTTTACAACCCCTTGCCTCTCCTTGGTCCGTGCCAAATTTTTTTTGTTTCATGAGACACGATCCTGGCACAAAGAAAATATTCTACATCAACATAATACATTTCTAATGGAAATGGAGAAATTTTGAAATTGGACTGTTGGAAGTAATTTAATGGTGGAACAAAAGCTCACCACAAAAGACACCTTTTGTGCTCAATGATAAAAGAGTTTAGCAGTTAGCTACAAAGCATCACTGAGGTATCCTCGCTAGTTCAGTGCGACAGACCTACTATAACTTGATTTGGACTGATAAGGAAAAGGGCATAAAGGTGGGTTTGTCCTCAAGACTTAAAACCAGAGCAGTGGGTCTAAATTATTATGTAAGTGTGAGGTTACCTGTGCGATTGATGGGAAGTCCAGGTAAGTGTATTGGGCCTTAAATGAAAAACTGTTGTTAGCTTATCAGGTTCTGGAGCTGTGCTATTCCTTAGCCTAGGATTGGGTAAGATTTTGAGAGCAGCTTCAGAATAATACTCAAATAGCTAATCATGTGAAAATGCAAGCCGTAAAGTCAACACACCGTTGTAAAATTGATAGACACCGTAAGAGAATGTGTGCATGTGGCTTATCAGTGGGGCTCAGGACACACTACCCCAAAATATGGCACCTGGCATTTTGAGTATTTTTCTTATGGATACCAGGACCGGAAAGAACCCAAGCGGCACTCAGAGAGTTAGGAAGCTCAGCTTTATTACACCGGCGGGCTCGGCGGGATCCTTCCCAAAGACTGAGCCCCTAGCAAGGTTGTGAGCAGGTTTTTATGGGTTGGGGACTTCCTTGAGTCGGGGAAGGGGTAGGTGTCGTCTGGTGATTGGCTCGGGGGTGGCTTGGAGGGGGTTATGCGGACATGGGCTGGGGCTTAGGCTGGGGACCTCTCTTGCTCGGACCACCATTTTAGGTCAGTTCCACGTGGCAGGGAACCATTTTAGGTCAGTTTCTCCATCATTTTAACTGAAGGAATTTGAGAAATGGCTGGTTCTGAAAGGACTTTCTGACCTTCCCCTGAAGTAGGTCATAAAACCCTCATGTGGGAGGTGCCCTCCCTCTACCTGGAGGAAAGGAGCTTCCTTATCTCTAAAGATGGAGGGAGGGTAAGGAATCGGAATGAACTGGCCTTCCCCTGGCTACACTTAGCTCATACCCTTTTTCCTGTCACATTTTTCCATGGCTTTCTATTCTTCATCAAACCTAGTATTAAAACACTTCGGTATAACCACTTGTGGGGACAGAGCCCCAAAAAGCAGTTTCCAGGCTCTCGGCCTCACAAAGAAAGGTGCTGGCTCAGGTAGTAAATGGCCATCGACTGCGATCAAATGGCCAGCAGCTGTGGCTAGTTGGCCGTCAGCTGTAACCAGTGAGCCATTGGGCACTAATATAACTGCCGTGGCTGGGCTAGCAGAAAAAAAGGGGGAGCTAGCAAGAAGATGGGGGCTGAGCCTGCAAGCGGCACAGTGAGGGGTGAGAATTGTGTTGCTCCTGGTTCCTGTGTCTCCAACCCAGCCGCCAGGGAGAGTATAGTGGTGTGACTCCCCTACCTATGGCTCCGTGGGTGTTCCTTTTTGGCCTAGCCATACCCTGCGTTCTTGTGTGGGGAGTGGGAGCTGAGACCCCGCCGGACGCCCCGCACGACACTTGGCGTAGTCCGCAGGATCCCCTGCACTACACCACTTCTTTGGGTTTTCATTTCTTTATGAAGGCTCCCATGTCACATAAAACTTAAATGAATTTGTATGCTTTTTCTCTTGTCAATCTGCCTTTTGTTACGGGGGCCAAGCTAAGAATTTAGAAGAGTATGTTAAAAAAGAAAATTCAACTGAGTCAATTTTAAAGTTCTTACTGGCTTTATTCAATGATTCATAAATAGGGCAGCATCCCCCCTAGCAGACAGAAAGGAGCTCTGAGGAGCTGTACAAAATGAAAGACATTTGTAGGCAGAAGGGAGCAGTAACAAGATTATTTCAAGGTCACTTTTCTTTTGGAGATGGCAGGGGTCTATCAGACAGATTATCTCACTAGTGCTGACCAGGTGATTCCTGACTGACTGGTTTAAGATTCCATTTCCGGGAGGGCCAAAACTGTAATTAAGTCTCAGTTTGGTGATGCGGAGCTTAGCATTACCAGCTCCATTTGGGGCCGGTTTTCTTGCTTGTTTAACAAGAAGAAGGAAAAGATATTTTTTTTTCTCCCTTAAGTTATCAAGAATTTGCTTTAGGCATTTACCATGGGTGCACAAGTTTAAGAATTCCCCCCAAGTCACCTACTGTACTTAGTTTTCTAACTCATCCCATTGTGAGTCTGATAACTGATTTGCATTTTACTAGAGAATCGCTGAATATTTCGATGGCTGCGAAATGCCAAGAGAAAGGTAGTAGAAACAGCAATGAAGATCATTAAAAATTGTAGTGTTACTATAAAAGAGTACCAAAAGCGGAAAATTGTAAGGGTAAATAAAAATAAGATTGAATTTTTCTTGTTACAGAAGGGAAAGAGATTTTTATCCCCTTCCTTTTCTTGGAACATTTCCTAGAGAAAACTTGTATTTGTAAATACTCCCTCTGTCCTTTGATAAGTATGTAAATCTTTTAAAAGGTTAAATAAGCCTCTTACCAGAATTAAAACCCAGGGATGTTTTTCAGAAGGGCCTGGGAGTGAACTCTTCAATGTTGACATCAAGGAAAGAGGGCCTGACTCCCTGTCACTAGGGGTGGGAGGCACTTGGACTACCTGCTGTCATAGAGATGAAAGAAGTCTTATTTTTACCTTCAGATAGAGGCAATTAACCAGCACAGATGGCCACCCCAATTGCCAGGTGAATTTAGGGTGAACTGTGGAAGCTTGTATAATAGCAGAGGGTGCTCAGTCCTCTCACCTGAGGACAAATCCTCACACATGAGAACATGCATGTACTGGGTTGTAGCTGCTTGGCTATCTGAGAATGGCAGGATTTCTCTTTTCTCTTTGTCATCTCATTTTTTAAATAGCAGGTGACCCATGGCACAGCCCAGTCTGGTTTAATGCTTATTCAATAACAGAACTATTTTCTACATTTGCGGAGAGGATTTTCTGGGTTGGCAGGAGACTTTTCTCCCCTCAGCAGTGCAAGGGCGTTCCCTCCGCGTCAGTGTAGGCAACGGTTTTACCAACTGTTACGTCAGTGTTACAGGTTCTTCTTGCCGATGCAGTGAAGAATCAAAGGTCAGCTAGCTGATTGATATGCAAGCAGGGTTTATTGGCGATACATTCTCAGGGAAGAGAATGGGCCTGGCTGAGGGGGGGGGGCGGAGAAAGAGAGAGAGAGAGAGGGAGAGAGAAGAGAGCTCGAGGGCCAGAGCGAGAGCCAGAACTCTTGTCCCAAGGACTTAGAGTTTGCTGGGTGGGGTGAGGGAGTCACATGTTGATTTGGAAGGAAAAGGGGTCCATGTTCTTCCACGGGATCGTGTGACCTCCTACGGTGGGTGGAGGTCCGTGACTCAAATCTTTATGTTCCTCCAGATCACCTCTTGTCATCTGTTGTAAAACAGATACACGGCTGGAGGCAGTAATCACAGCTAGTTAGGAGATTTTTCTGTAGGCACTATGGATCCCCTCCCACCTTCTCCTACATTTTCTAACTTCTAAGTAACATCAGGACGTAAAATGGATCCAGCAGTGTGTTTCCTCACTGCCCTCCCGCCAGCCACTGATATTTTAGGTTTTCATTAGAGCATCACCCCATTTCAAGGAACAAATTTCTGTGTTTGTTAGGGTAGGGTAGGCTACGATGTAGTAATAAATAAACCTGTACATCACATTCACTTAATGCAAGAAGAGTTTTTTCTTTGCTCGTGACATGGTTTCACGCTGGTCAGGGGGCTCCTGCTCCATGAAGACAAGGGGCTGCTATAACAAATACCATTGCTGGGTGGCTTAAAAACAATAAACACTGACTTCTCACCGTTCTGGAGGTTGGCAAGTCCAAGAGCATGGTGCCGGTAGACTCCGTGTGGTGGCTGATTAGGGCCTCTTCCTGGTTCCTAGATGGCTATGCCCTCACGTGGTGGAAGGGTCTAAGGCTCTCTCTGGTTCTCTTTTGTACAAGCTCTGATCCCATCCACGAGGGCCCCACCCTCATGGCCCAATCACCTGCCTAAGGCCTCACCTCCTAACAGCACCACATACGGGCATTGGGACGTCAGCACGGGAGTTGGAGGTGGACACAACATTCATTCCATGGCAGCGCTGGAGGATGCAGTCTCCTTTTGTATTGTGGTACTGCCACTTTCAACGTGAGGGGGGCCTCAGAAGCAGAGACTGAAAGTAAGTCGCCAGATCGCTAACCCTTGTCACATGAGAATCTTGGAGTGACCTTCAACAAGTCGTAGAAGAGAAACAGCCAGACTTTATACAGCTGAGAAACTCAGCATGTGGCTGAGACCTTGGGCCCGGAGTCACTCAGGCTCTGGTGAATCACAGAACTGATGTTGGAAGCCCAGGAAGCCCCCTAATTGGGTTCGAGACCCAGAAGCCTGGTCTTGGAGTCTGCAGAGACTTGTGGGATGAGGGCTCTCCTGAGCAAGGAATTCGGCATCAGAAATCTTGGGTTCAAGTCCTGACTTATCTCGGCCTCGTTGTTTCAACTAACACATCATTTCTCTGAGCCTCTGTAAAAATGGGCATTCTACGTACTGCATGAGATGGTTTGGAGGGTTAGGGTAATAATGTTTGGGAAGATGCATTGAAAGCTACATATAAGGCACAGGACAAACACTATGTCCTATGACTTCTTGCCTGTCCAGAGCACTACCCCTGCTGGGCCATTGTGACCCCTTCTGTCCAAAGAGCAAGAAGTAGCTAACTGCAGTTCCTTCCGGCGCTACTGGGTGAGAGTCTGTCGCTCTCCCTTGGTGACTCCTCTGGTGCCCTCTGCATGTCCTGAGCCTGCCAGCCCCAAAGTCTGGGAGGTTTTGTAGCTCATGTGTCCGTCCACCAGATGATGATGGAAGGACCTGGAGAGAGGCTTCCCAGAAGCCTTTCTCAACAAATACCTCACAAACTGTGGACGCTGTCCCCGCCTCTGGCTCAGTCCTCACAAGTTGGACAGAGTCACGCTCAGCCCTCTGTCTTCACCCCACCTGTCCCCTGCCCCGGCTTTGGGATTTCTTAGCATCATTATTTTGTCCCAGCTTGCTAACCGCAACTTCTACTGCCGAGCCACGTGTCCCAGACCACGTCCTGCTGCGTCTGGCCCCCAGCGCTGCTTCCCAGAGCTGGACTAGATTGGGGGTAGGGGAAAGAAATCACCAAGAGGAGCGTCTCAATTTCAGCACAGCCGAGTCTAACAAAATCTCTTCCACACACAGTGGAACTAGGGATCCTAGGGATCAGGAGTTCGGAGCTACCCTGCTTCTGCTGTCAGCTAGCTGGGGAGCATCAGCTGCAATGCCCCGTCTGGGTTTCGATCTGTAAGGCAGGCTTTGGAGGCAGTGACTGCTGCTATAATTCTGAGGCGGGGGCATGGGGCGGGGAAGAGAAGCCACAGGTAAACCCCCGCTGGCTGGTCCTACACAGGTGGTCCTGGGATCCTCCTCTCTTCACGGCTTTAACGAGTTCTCCCCCCATCTATTCTCTCCTCCACCAGGGCAGATGCCAGGTGGCCACCTGTTCACAGGGCCATGTGAAGCTGGAGAGACCTGGGGAGCAGGAGCCCAAGTCCTAGTGGACAAGCCTGCGAATGTGGCTGTGCCCTTGGCTTTTGGCCTGAGCCTACCTGCGAGACCCTGAGTCTGGGACACTCAGCTCCCAGATCTCTGCAGTTTCAGCCTCCCTCTTCCTGTCCACAAGTCCGCATAATGGAGCACCTGGCTTCACCTTGCCCTGCCCCAAAGCCCTCTGGGGCTGAATCAAGAATTGTTTCAATAATTTACTGGGAAGGTGACATTCAAGCACACACGTTTTATTTTTCATGTATTGCGCCCATTAACCCTCAACAGTTTAATAGCCTAGAAATCTTCCTAGTAGGACTTCCCAGTCCCCCTGGGAGGGGCGCTGGGCCCTCAGGCTCTCTGTAGGGGCTGGGCGGGTCCCTGTAGGGTGGAGCACACTCCCTGGCCGATGCTTGCAGGACTTTCAAGGGCTCTTCCCAGGGCTGTGCTGCAGCTCCCAGTGCAATCACAGGGTTTTTCTTTGGCATTTAACCCATTGCTGGGATGACATTCCACAAAAAACACAGGCACTCTGCATCTAACCGGGTAAGACAAAGGGCAGGCCACGAGAGCCACCTAGAGGGCCCTCTTTCAGGTGCACATGCAGATTCCCTGGGGCTGCGGGCGGAGGTGTGCCCGCTTTGTCCTGCTGGGGCAGCTTTAGGGAGAGTCACCGGGAGGAGTTCCTCCTCCAGGGGTAGGGCCACTATCCACCACACCCGGAGTCTTTGGTTTTGTCCAGTGGCCCCCCTTCTCTCTTTTTTCCCCAGCCCCTCATCATTGTTCCCCGATCCTGAACACCAAGGTCACTCCACCTGGGGTTGTTCCCATCTGTGAAAGGACAGGTCCTGTCCACCCAAGGAGAGACTTGCAGAATGCTTAGCCTTCCGACAGTCCCTGGGAAATGAGCCAGGGCAGGGAGGGTGGGGCCGCACCCTTGGTGGGAGACACTGTGGTCAGGCATGTGTAGGTGAATGGCAGGAGAGCCGTCGTCCACAAGCAGAAACTGGCCCGACACTGGGTTTACTGCCCCAAATACTGCCTCTTGGCCCCCGGGAGGCCTCCCTGGGTTCCTGGAGTCACCTCGATTCTTTGCCTCAGCCAGCCACGCAGACGCTGAGCGTTCAACCAGGGCAGTGGGACAGGGGGTCCTCGGAACACCGCACCCTCCTCCACTTCTCTCCCTCCCTCCACTGTCTCCTGGGGGGTGTTACTCTTCCTGGAGCAGGGGCTCTCGATCCCCTCTCTGCACCCTGTCATCCTCCTCCTTCTCCATGCAGCCCACGGTGGCCGCCAACCCAGCACCCACACCACCCCCGACCACAGCGGCCCCTGTGGCCCCCACCGCGGCTCCAGCTGCCACCATCCCAGCCTCCGCAGCCAGCGCCGCCGCGGCCATGCCCGCACCCACCACACCTCCGGCCAGGCCCATGAGCCCGGCCCCCACGGCACCCCCAACGGCAGCCAGGTGGCCACAGAAGCGCATGGTGTAGGCGTCCATGAAGGCCTTGGCCCCAGCCTGCAGCTCAGCCTCCAGGGCCTCCAGGACCTGCTCTCTCCCCTGGCACAGCAAGGCGGCTCCGTGGTGAGCCAGGATGGCATCTTTCTGGGCAGAGAGGAGGTTCCTCATGGTGTCAGGCAGGACCCGGAGTGCAGAGAATATGCGCTTGGTGGCCGTGTCCTGTGCCAGGAGGAGAAAGAAGGCTCCCTGACCCGGAGACCCGGGGCCCTCCCCAGGTGTGGGCCCTACTGGCCGGGCACGTGGCCCCCACGCAGGCCCAGGGCTCACCTGCTGCCGCACAAACTCCTCAAACTCCTTCTTGGCAGCCTCCACCAGCCTCAGGTCGTGCAGCTGGGCGGCCATCTGTGCACGGAAAACCCAGGCTGCCTCCGCCTTCCTCCCCGGATCCCAGGGCACACCAACCCGCCTCCCTCCCGGGCCCTGGATCCTGCCGGGGAGCTCCGTACCTCGTCAGGAGACGCAAACCCGGGCCCTGTCCTCCCCATCCAGCCTGAGAGGTTCTGCAGAGACATCATTGGAGGGGTCAGGAGGGCACGGGGACAACGGGCTCTCCTGGGTCGCTGGGGAGTTTTCACACCTTGATTTCCTGAGCTAACTGCTGCCCTGTGAGCAAGCGTCTGTCTCCCCTGGCCAGGGGGCGCCCCTCACTGCAGTACCCCTGGCAGCGGCTCTTGGCATGCTGGGGGACAGCACTCAGCACATCTGCGACGTAGGCTCGGAGGTGGTGGAAATCGTCATCTGTGTCTGAGGAAGAGATTCTTCATGCAGAGGAGGTCGGGGCTGAGCAGGACTGGGCATTGAGAGGGTAAAGGGTGTCAGAGGCTGGGAGACGCTGGCGATTGCCCAGAGGAGGGCAATCTGGGGAGGACTTAGCTGCTGGGACACTCACTGCCGGGGCTTCCGCGGTCTTTGCTGGCCCACCGCCTCCTTGGAGCAGGCAGGAGGTAACAGCGGGCGCGCCTCCTTTGGAGCAGCTCCCGAACCCTGGGGTATTTGCTGGATTTCTGAGAGGTGGAAGGGGAGAGCTCTGAGCTGGTGGTCCAGCCCCGTTCCTAGCTTGCCCACAGGACCTCTCAGCTCTGCGCGGTCTACCCGCCCCTCCATACCTTCCCTCTGTATGCTCACCTGGATGACATCACTCACGTGCCCCTGCCCTGCCTTGTTGAAATGCGATGAATCACGAACTAAGAGATCCAGGTGCTGGAAGAGAATAGGTCCTGACACCAGCAGCTGGGGGTATCTGGGTCTGGGTGACGAGTCCAGAAATGGGTGTCTCACCTGGATTGGCACTATCCCATAATGCCTGCCCATCACCTCAGCCACATGGAGAAACATCTAGAGACAGGACACAGAGTGTCACAGCCGGGCCAGGGCAAGGTCTGTGCCTCCCCTCCCCACCAGGCCCATTGTACGACCCCTGCTCCCAGCTCCCAGCTCCAGGCCTCTCCGGCCTCCCCCCAGCCAGGTGTCTGGTGCTTCACCCTCTGCCCTCAAACGCACCAACCCAGCTGCAGGTCATGAAATCTTAGGTCAAAGTGGAAGGTGTCTGATTCTGGTTGGTCCGGTTCCCCAACCTTATGGTCAGGGCAGGGACGCTGTGGCACCCCAACACCAGATGGCTCCTCACCTCCAGATATTCCAGGTCTGTATCCTTCAGTTCCTGGGAGGTGTTGAGGATCTGGAACCAAGGAGAACAAGATGGAAGAGGGTCTGCAAAGGCAAAGAGATACTGGGAAGACCCTGGTGAGAGAGGAGCTCGCAGGCCGACTGTGAGGCTTGGGACCTGGAAGAGACCAGCCCGGGGGCTCTACAGCCTCTACATCTGGCCGAGGGACGGAAGGAAAGCTGGGGGCTGATCCTGCAGACCTTCAGCTGCCCCCACGGACTCTCGGCCCACCTTTATTTTTTTATTTTTTATAGATATTTCAGTTTTATTTAAAATTCATATTATTCATTTCTATCCACAACTTTCAAATTGGATTGTTGTCCACATGTATCAGGAATTAGGGAAAACTTTAATTCAATTAACACATTTTTATCTGAGTATATTTTTATATATAATTGATACTGGTGTCATGTCTGATTCTTTTTTCTTTCTTTGCAGCATTACCCTATTGTAAAGATAAAGTTAACAATTTTATTGAACTCCCTGTAACTATTTTATTTTCTTTCCAACTTAGGAAAGGACTTCATGGTGTTGCTATTGTTTTAACTATACGGACCTGGCTTTCTTTCACCCCCCATTTCTATTTCTCTTTGATAATAGTTGTTTTATACAAAATCCAGAGAGAATATTGACAAAAAAACATATAAGCGATTACCATATGTAACTTTCAAGGTAGGATGTCTCCAGTGCTCAAATAAATATTGGGCAGAACATTGAAGTAGGAAATCTAATGACATAAACTATCAAGAAAACCAGGAGGAAAACCAGGAGGAAAAGAGACAGAATGAAGCTACATTTCAGCAGGAGTATAACACTGAGAAATGGCCTTGAATCAAGGGAAGTGGGAAATCCTAGGCTTAGTTACATTGAGAAAGGCTTCTCATATCAAGTTAGTCCGCTTGGGAGTTAAATTGGGAGAAACCCAGAGCTGGTTACTGAAGCTTCAAAAAGGCCTATTCAAAACAGCAAAATGGAAACATTCATTGGCTTTTCCAGGTGCTAGAGCAGTTAGACTGATTCAGTGCAGTGTCAACCAAGTTCTGAATTTGAGATTATTTAAATATTTATGTTATATTTTTAAGTATAGAAGGTAAAATGTGTACTATGGGAGAGCATGAAGGACTAGTTTTATATACGCTACTGTTTTTATATGGTACCTCCAAAGCATGAAAATATTCATATTGTTTTGGTCGGCCCACCTTTAGAATAAACCATGCTCCCACCTTCATCGACTGGGGGCATCCTTCTCTCTCAGGGGCAGCCCCAGAACCTGCAGGGATGCTGGACACAAATGTGTGTGAGATAGGGTGACTATTCCCTGTGCTCTGAGGGCCAGACCCAGCTGAGATGCCCCAGGTTTGCAGAAAGCTGAGCTGGAGTGGGGCAGGTACGGTGGAGGCGTCAGATCACAGCACCCTCACCTGGTAGGAGCTCAGCATCGTGGTGAGAGCACAGAGCTTGGTCCTTGTTTCCCTGCTCAGTTCAGGGCTCATGGCGTCCCCCGTGTCCACCAGAAACACAGCCACCTGTGCAGTGACGGGGGACAAACCAAGGGGTCAAGACTGCCTCAGGTACCTCTGCCCACCCTGTCTTCTTGTCTTTACCCCAAAGTTTTCCTTCTCCATTCTCCTCTCCACCCATCTCTGCTCTCTGTCTCTTTTCCCTTCCCCCTGCCTGACCCAGTTCTGACTTCCTCTGTCCTTTCTCTCCCTCACCTTCTTTCCATCTTTCCCCAGCAGAAAGGGGTGGCTCCACATCCATATGCCCCTGGTGAGGCTATTGGCACCCCATCTGAACCCCTGCAGGGAGCCCCCTCCTCTTGGCCAGCCACTCTCGCAGGACGCCTGCAGGGCAGAGAAGGAGGGCATCGGTTGGTTCATCCAGCCCCGATTTCCCTCCCAAAGCCAGGCTGGGACCCCTAACCTGTCCCTAGCCCCTAGCCCCAGCCTGCCCTCACCGGGCCTGGCAGCCCCTGGAGCAAGTGCTTGAGGAGGAAGTCCTTCCCTGAGTGCTGCTCCCCCAGGACAGCAAGGAGGCAGACGGGGGTGTCCCTGGCCAGGGGGTGTTTCAGGCAGCGGTTGATGGCCCCCATCCTCAGGATGAGGCCTCCGGAGGCATTGATTCGCACGAGCAGTAGTGGTTCCGCCCTCACGGCACAGGTCTCCTGCCAGAGGAAAGAGAGGTCCCTGAATTGAGGCTGTGGGAGTCGGACCCCAAGTCTGGGGTGTGTCCAACCCCAAACTCAGTTTCTTACCCTGACATCCTAGAATAGGGCCAAGGCTACGCACCCCTCTTGGACTGGACCCGGGTCTCTCCATGCCCCCTGCCCTGCCATGAGGCCTGGTCCCCCGACCTGCAGCACAGGTGGTGGTGGCCTCTGTGGCAGCAGCTTCATCTTCTCCCCCAGACTCCGGAGGCCCTTCTTCTGCTTGCATATCTTCCGGCACTCTGGGCAGCAGGGCGGCTGGCAGCCAGGGACACGGTGCGTGCTGAAACACCGAGTGCAGAAGTCGTGGCCGCAGTCCAGCGAGACCGGCTCGCGCAGTTTCTCCAGACAGATGGAGCAGGTGGGAAGCTCCCGGGGTGCTGCGGGCCTGGACCCCAGGCCCAACTCCAACTTGGGGAATGGCATGTGGGACCTGGGAGGCAGAATGGGCCATTTGAGAGCCGCATGTAGGGTGCAGGGGACACAGGCCAGGGACTGAGGGCACAGGCTGAACCCAGAGAGACCATGCTCTGCCTGTTCCTCACTGACTTGCATCCCAGAACCCGGAGAGGGATCCTGGAGAGAGAGAAAGCCTGGAACGGGTGGAATCTTCCCTCTGCTATGCCCCCAACTACAACCGTGGGCACGTTCCAGCCCCTGTCCGGCTCCTCGTTCCCTAATCGTCCAAGAGGAAAGGTGAGCAGCTCCTGCCGTATGGGCTATTGGAGCGATCTGGTGAGATGATGCTTGTGAAAATCCTCCCCCACTTCCTGCTGCCAGGGCTCCCTCAAGGAGTTACTGACTCAGCCTGACCGCCTAAGGAGTGATCCCTTCTACAACCTCCTGCAGCAGCTTAAACACACCCCGAGATGGGACCTTGAGGAGAGGCTGGGAGCCCCCCAGTTGTGGGGCAGATGGCTCTGGTCCTTAGCAGATTCTTTCTACTCTCCCACTCTGAGCTAGAATCAGCCTCCCTGCAGCAGCCCCAGTTTTCCATGTCTCCGTCCCCCACCCCCAGAGCCTGGCAGATCCAGCCTCACGTGCCCTCCCCTGGGAAAGCCACAGGCCCCCTGTTCCTGGACCAGCCTACCGATGAGGCCCACTGCCCCAGTCCTGCCAGCAGGCCCTGACACTCACCAACTGTTGCTGCTGTTTCCCATGAAGCTCCGTTTTCTCTCCTTGGAGAAAAATTTTGGGGGAAAAAAACAAAATAAAACACACACAAAAAAAATGTTATTTTGAAGAGAATCCAGACTTCTGTCTTCATCCTGGGTTTCAGCGGCTCCCCACCCCCATTCGGCTTACGCATCCCCCACCGCCCATCCCCAGGTGGCACCTCCCACCCCCACCCTCCTCAGATCTCAGGACTGAAGACTCGCCTGTTTGCCAAGCCAGTGACAAAAGGAAATGACTGACAAGGCGGACCTCGGCATGGGAGCCTGGGGTGGGGAGAGGGTCCCGACGCCCTTCAGCCAGCGGTAAGGATGGAAGGGCTGGTGAGCTGTAGCAGGTGGAGGGTGTGGGGGGAGGGTCTCCCCAGAGGAGCCGACTCTGTCAGAGCTGGAAGATAGATGTGACAGTCAGGAAAGAGGAGGCTGCCTCTGGACTCACCCCAAGGGGAGGAGACAGGACTGCAGGAACCAGGGCTCTGGAGGAGGGAGGGAAGGGCCGGGCTCAGAATCCCTGGCAGAGGCTGGGATGCAGGCAAGCTGAAGTGGTGAGTCGCCATGGAGACAGAAGGGAAAGATAAGGACACGGAGGGGGAGGGAGAAGGGAGAGAGAGAAGCCACATGGGTGCGCTGGCTGAGAGGGAACCGTGGACAAGTGCTGCCCCTACTGGCCCAGCGGGGTCCTTCCAGGGCTCAGGGCAGGGTGTGCAAAAGGGAGACGCGAAGGAAGTCAGAGAGAGGCCCCCTCCCTCCTTCACTGAACGAACATTGTACAGAGCACCTACTATGTGTGGGGCCCCGTGATGCCACCATATTGCACGTGGCCCTGCACACTCCCTCCCGCCCAGGGCTATCTCACTGGTGCCCAGTCGCAGCTGCAGCTTTGCTCAGCACCCTTCGCTTCCATGACATTGGCTGCGTGGCCCCTGGTGTCTTCCTCTTCCAAAGGCTTTCACCTTGCTTCAAGTTTGTGACAGTCACCACTGGACCTTCTAACTGCCTCTTGACTGGGCTCGTCCCCTCCCCTCCCCAGTGCACCTGCAGCATAAATCCCCCTGAGCACAGCTGACCCCATGCTGCCCAAATGCCTGCCACGGCTCCCTAACCATCAGCTCAAAATCCAAACTACCTGGCTGCATCCGCTGTCCTGAAATGTCCTCTCCAGCCTTCCCTCTCTTCCACCCTTCTCTGCCTCTGCACCTACACTCCATGTCCCCTCTGTCTGCAGGGGACACCTCCCACCCCTCCTGAGAGACCGTTGCAGGCCCAGCTCAGGTGCCATCCCTTCCCGACCGGACACGGCTCGGACACCTGACTTGTGATAGGTTCAGTGAGGCCCAGGCTCTGGAGGCGGCTGATCCAGGCTGATTCCCAGATGACCTGTCCAGCCAGGGGCCCTGGGTGCTTCCCCTGACTTCTCTGAGCTTTGAGGGGTCACAGCTGTATACAGAAAGCCATTTGTTCAGGCAAAAATTATTCTTAAGCCCTAGGAGCAAGAACTCAGAGCGGGAGATGGCATTAGTACCTTGAAAAGTTTGGTGAAAATCACCCCCAGGGGGTGGGATGCACCTGCTTCTGGGACCGGATCTTGTTCACCTAGGTCTTTCACACGAGAGGCTGAAGGGCCTCTGTCTGTGGGACTGAATTGAAGGCAGAGAAGGGCCATGCCTCCAGCAACCCCTCCCCCTTCTTAGCAAAGCCTCCCTAGGGGAGGAGCTGGGCAGAGCCAGGCCCGCTGTTCCCCTTCCCTGTAGAGGGGTCTTCTCAATCATGTGGCCGGGAGAGAGCCTGGGCACTGGATTGACACGGTACTTCTACACCTGCCCTCCCAACACAAGACCTTGGTTAGTTGCCATCCTCTCCGAGCCCGTTTTCTCATCACCAGGCAAAGACGTGGGAAAGCAGATGGGTGCCCGGTCTTCCCTGAGCTACTGCCCTGGTCACATACCCGAGAAGCCAGCCCGGGTTACTCACTGGGCATCCAACCCTTGGGGTGCAGCTGGGAACAGGAGAGACAAAGATACTATGCTCCCCAAGGTCTCCTCTGGGGGCTCATGGACCAGTCAGGAGATGAAAAGGCATCGCTAAGCTGCACTGAGGACGCAGACTTGGAGGTGTCAGGGCTGTCCCCAAGAGCCCAGAGGCAGGAAAGGCTGCTCCAGGCAGAGCGAACAGGATGGTGGGATGGGGGAGGCCAAAGAACCAAGCCAACCGGGGCGTGCAGGACCGCGTGATCTGGTCACATCAGTAGGTGTACCAGGAGGGCTCCCGCAGGGCACGCCTGTGTTGTCGAAGCATCATGCTTAGGGATGGCTGTGTCATTTGCGGGCCTGGTGCACAGTGAAACTGTGGAGGCCGCAGCAGGGGCAGTTTGATTGAAAGCCAATCTCTCCTTCCCATAGGCCCCCCCCCAACTCACTGCTGACAGGGGAGCCCAAGGGCGGCGACCTTCACGTTGGGAGGTGCTCAGCACCTGGATTGGGGACTGAATTTCAGCCCAGTGAGTGGTCCCACCCCAAGATAGCTGGGTCTAACCCAGCAGTCCCCAATTCTGCTTGAGCCCACGCTCAGGCCTCTAGATGGAAGAGATGCCAAGGGGCGGGGAGGGGGCAGCCAAGAACCCATTTTAAGAGGTAATGGGAGATGGACATGGGGGACGGGTCCAGGGGTTGTGGGGGGCGCAAAGCTTCCAGGCCCCAGAGCATGCTCCGTTTCCCCTTCAGTCTTCACTTACAAAACACAAACTCAAAGCTCAAATGATGAATCATTTCCAGATGACGGCTGCAGAACACTGCCGCCCAAGCACAGGCCCTTCTGAGGGCTGGTGCTGGTGACTGCACTGGTGACACACCCGAGAAGCTAGCCTTGGTCACTCTGGCTGCTGTGTGGACGGCAGTTTAGAAGGACAGAGCTGGAGGTGGGCAGGAGGTCAGGCTCCACGGGCAGAGCCCCCAACCCAGGCCCGGGCACCTGAGAGACACAGTGGGAGGCCAGGGGTAGAAACCACCATGCCTCCTCCGGCTGAGAGCTTGTGCCCCTGGAGACAGGGCCGGACCCTCTTCCTTTGCTCTCAGAGGAGCTTGCTGGTACCTGGGGGTCTGAGGGGAACCCTTTGTCCCGGGAGGCTGACTGTGGGGGTCAGGCATGGCTAACTCCATTCTATCTGCTAAGCTCCACAGGCCTCTGCACGTTTCTACAGTCTCTGAGGATGATTGAAACCTGATGGGAAAATGAAGTTCTCCAAACTACAAAAAGAAAACTTCAAAATCAGAAGTAATACTTGCTTAGTTCAGTGTCTGCTACCCTTTACATTATATATAATGTGTCATCCGGTGAACTTAGCTGGCGTTATCTTCTGTGAAGTTAGATTCAAATCACAAGTGCTGCTGAGTCAACAGATGTTTACTGAACACCTACTAAGTGCTGAGCACTGGGCTAGGTTCTGGAATGTCCGGGTCACCAAAACAGAAAACAGCCGTTACGTGTTCATATACACAATAATGATAATGGTTTTCATCAAATTCAACATTGTAAAGATTATACAAATATTCCGTTAAAAATTCATGGCAAAAATTTTCAAATCCACGTGAGCTACGGGCACCCCTTGTTTTGACATGTTTGCTTTGATGTGGAGGCAAATCCCCCGAAAGTCAAAGGGTCCCTGACAAGTTCCTGAGCCTGGCCAGTAAGCTCCGCCCAGGGGGGGACCATGCCAGCGTCTGCACAGGAAAGGAAAGGAAGAAACTCCACTCTGCCCGGTTCCTCGTTTTCTAACCAGGGCGAGGACTCCATGCAGGGGAGTCCCTGATCTACCCCAGGGACTGCAATGGACAGGAAAGGCCGCCCCAAGCCAGGCCCGGCCCTGCGTGGCAGACAGCGACAGGTGACTTCAGTGAAAGCAGAACCCCGGGGACGGGCCTGGGCAGAGGCGTGGTCCTGGTCTCAGAAGCTTGAGCTGTGAGGAGGGAGTGAATTTCAGTCCCTGGAGACAGACTCATTCATTATTTCATCATTTACCCGACAAACATCGGGCTCCTCCCTCTCTGTGGGACCAGGCTCCTGGTGGCCCATCCCAGGCTACTGACCTCCTGACCTCTGGCTTCAGCTTCTGGGCCCACAGGATGTGAGGGGGTGGAGTCACTTTGGGGAGAAACAGCTTCAGAAGCTGGACCAGACTGGGACTGTTTGGGGAGGCTTCTGGGTCCCCTGATATAGGCAGGAGCTGCTTCTCACAAAGGCACACTCACTCACTCTCACTCACTCACCTGGTCACCCCCTTTCACGCCCTTCCAGGTAAATTCACAGACATACTCAGTGAAAATACTCCGTCTCCACACTGTGTACACACACACCTTCACTATTCTCTCTTGTCTATATAGACCCCCGACACTCATGCACATGTGTACAGGTTCACACACACCTGCACTTAGACTCACAACTACACATCCACACACACTCATGTGCTCACTCATTCACACGAGCGCACACACACACACACACACGTGTACCAAGGCCCTCGCACTCGTGCACTTACATGAGCTCACGCTTAGCTCCCATATGCACACACACGCATCACACCCTCTCACCCGCAGGCACCGTTCCAGGTACCCTATGTACATGAATTCACCCTCAACGACACAAGCTATGAGGGAAGTACTATTAGGTTGGTGCAAAAGTAATTGTGGTTTTTGCAATTATTTTTAACTTTTTAAACTGCAATTACGTTTGCACCAACCTAATATATTCCAGATAAGGAAACCAACGCCAGAGAGGTTAAATCAGTTGTCTAAAGTCACACAGCTAAAGTCAGAGCTGGAATCCAAACCCACGCAGTGAGGCTCCTGCAATCAGGCTTTTATTCTGTGGTGTTCTTGGGTGGCAGCATCACGTCAGTTATGAAAATAAGTCTGGAAAAGAGTTTGTGGTCTTCCTGCATCTCAGTATGCAGCCACTTACCTCAGAGTGGAGGGGAGAAAAATCCTCCCAGCCCATCTATGTACAGCATTGGGATCAGGAAGCTGAATTTTGGATGGTTCTGACCCCAACTGCTATGTGACTCATCGATCTTCTCTGGATCTCAGTTTCCTGATGTCTAAGTGGAGGATGTTCAATGAGACCAGAGTTCCCTGCTGTTGGAGTGTCCTGTTCTCTCCCACCGCCCAGCCTGGGAGCTCCCGGAGGGCATGTGGCAGGCCAGCCCTCACCAAGAAGACTGGCACGGTGGGTGCTGGTGAGCACAAGATCCCTCCCCTTCTGGTCCTGCCACCTGGTGTCTCTCCCTCCTCTGTACTCCTGGGAGCCACCTGGACACCCCCAGCTCTGCCACCGAGGTGCAGGCCACGTGACAGGTCATCACACCCCTCCTTCATGGTCAGCTGTGGCCCTCTTGTAGCCCTTCTCCCAGAAGATCAGCCGTCAGTCTCCCGTGCCTCTGCCCAGCTGCCCAGTGGCACTTCTTGTTGGGTGACTGGCTGGGAGAAAATGAAGGAAACAAGCCCACACCTGGGGCCGTGGGGCCAAGGTGGCATCCCTCCTCCCATCCCCCTGAGCCCAGGCCTGCTGTTCTCCACTCCTCCTCCCCTAGCACGAGCCTCCCCCCACCTCACCTCCCCACAGGACCTCTCCCCAAATGCAGACAGCTCTCTCTGGCTATGGCCCAGGCAAGACTCTGTCATCCTTATTCTCTGTTTCTCTCCCAGAGCTTCTTCCTCCTCTACAGTCTCTCCAACAGGCCCATGTGTCACTCCTAGACCGAGAAGCCTGAGAGGGTCTCTAAGGCAGTATTCCCAGGAGAGCGTAGAGACCTGATCACTGGGCAGGACGAGCTGTGCGCTGATCCCACCCAAGGCGTCCCTGATGCCTGAGCGAGGAGTCCACTCACCCGTCCATCCGCCCACCTACCCAACCTTTCACCCACCAGTCATCCATTGTCTGCCCATCCAATCATCCATTCTTACACTTGCCCTTCCGTATTACCAGTCTTTATTGAGCACTATACACCGGGCATCACGCTGGCCCTGGGAGTAGACTGATGAACCCTCAGGATGCTTCCAGTCTAGTGGGAGAGACAGAAAGTGCATTAGACGAGTCCTGGGTGAAGAGTTCTCTGACGAGGGTAAGTGAGGGGTGAGGTAGGAGGTCCAAGCAAGGGCACCTCACTCAGATCTGGACATCTGGCAAGGTGCCCTCCACACGGCAGTGCTCAAGCTAAGCCTAAAGGATGAATATGAGTTAGCCAGCAAAGGTGTGGGGGTGAAAAGACATTTCTAGCAGAAAGACCAGCACGTGTAAAGACCCAGAGGTGCACGATAAAGAGCCCGGCTGGAGGGCAGCTTGTGATGGGAAGGGAGGAAAGGGAATGGCGCCAGGGCCTCCAGGGCACAGCATGTCTCAGACGTGCCCCACAGCGCTCTCCTGCAGAGCTAAGGAAGGGGGGCGACCACTGTCCTGTTGAGCTAACAGCTTCTGGGTGCTCTCAGGTGTGGGGAGCTGCGGGGGGTGCTGCCGTACCCCAGCGCCCAGGTGCCCGTGCCAACATGGCTGCCTCCATGCCCAGGGCCCTCGCCCTGGACCCCACGGTGCAGCAGGATGCGTTCCCCACGCCTTACAGACCCTGGCCACGCTTGCTCTCGCCCTGGCCCTGACCGAGCTGCAGCTGTGCCAGGCCCTCTGTGTGCACGTCAGAGACCCGGCCTGAGCAGCTGGGCCCGAGGGGCCAGGCCTCTTTGGGTGAAGGAGGAGCAGTGGGACAAGATCCAGAGCAGAGACAACAGAGTTGGAGCTCACCCAACAGCTGCCATATTCGGAGGGCGTCTTTTAATTTTGAATTGTTGTGAGCACCTGGAAGGGCAGTCGCCACACTTCAGTCTCTTCCTGAAAGTCAAGGGGACATTAACCCCTCGGCAGGGCCCTGCGTCCCTGCGTGGTACTCGTGACATGAGTGGGGAACAAAGTCCCGGCACACAGGTTCAGATAGAGCGAGTAACACAGCTTTATTTGGGAGACAATGTCCCTCCAGAAACCAATGCTCTGGTCAGCACAGAAGGTTATACAGAATAGAATAGAATTGAATAACGAACCAAGTCCCAGAGTCAATTGAGGTGGAGAAGGTTCCTGGTCTGGGAGAGACGACTGGGCCCAGGACGGGTCTGAGGCGAGCTGGTCTCGCAGGGAAGAGCTTCGGGGAGTCCTGGAGTATCGGGGCTTGCACCTCGCAGAAGGCTCTGTCGGATAGTGTCTCACCCAGAGGCTCGCAGAGGGTCTTAGCCGGAGCGCCCAGGCAGACCGCTCACAGCACTGCCCTGGAGCTCGGCTTTTATCCTCTTTTCCTTGGACTTGTTTACGTCTTAGGTGATAACCAGAAGTTGTTTTGGTGAACGTGTTTATCATTCAATTTTGTTATGCTCAGTTTCACACAAAAACATGTTTTTTACTTCACTATTAGCAGTGTCACACATGTGCAGCCATAGTCCTGGCCCTACTAGTAAACAACTTGTTTTGCAAACCTCAATCCAACATATATAATACATTTTATATGCTCTATACACGAATACAGATCAAGAGTAAGGCGAGCATGGTGTGGAATTCCTGCTTTTGTGGAGAGAACAAGGTTTTGACTTCCTGTGCAGTCCCTCCCAGGGGCCATCCACCCTCTCTCGTCACGGGTGGCCCTCGCCCTGCCCTGAGTCAGGCCCATCCCAGGCTGCAGCCTGGATGCCCAAAACCCTGATGAGTTGGGAAGGCTGCTGTCGGCTCAGTCAGGCTCCCCTTCAGTGAAGCCACAGGTCCCATATCCCACCGATAGGTTACAAGTAGTGTCTAGTTTCAACTTCTGTGTTCAGAGCTGGTGGGAGGGACTTGGCAGAGGGGACCCTGAGGCCAGTCCCTGAACTCTGCCGCTGGCAGGACTCAGTCCAGACACTAGAGAAGCCGGGCCTGTTTGTGGCTGCTACTGACCTTGACCCTGAAACCTGACTCCACCCCTTCTGCCGGCCAGCTTCCAGGGACTTCCCTCCGGCAGCTGGAGGGAAATCCAAGTCCCCAGTGTCCCTTCCAAAGCTCCCCAACATAAATTCAAACCCAGGTTTCCGGAAATAATTTTCAAAATAAAACATTAAGCAATATTTGCTTAGCATTTTAGGGCTCACAATGTGTTGCCACATGAGCTGCCTCAGTTGATTCTCACAGCACAGTGACTATTAGCTCCATTTTGTGAACAGGGAAATGGGCTCAGAGAGCTGAGGAGACCTTGCAATGCCAGCTCCAGAAGGAGGAACCAGACGTCCTGATTGAGGACAGTGCTGCCCCTTCACGCGGCCTCGCCGAGTGCTGTGCGCTTTGCTGTAGCCAGAGGCTTCCCCACACAGCCTCCTCCACCCCTCGGCCCCCACCATTCCCCTTCTGGGGGTGCCCTCCCCACTTTCACCCAGGTCCAAGTTGGCTCAGACTTCCTGCAGGGAACTTGCCTCGTCCTCTCTCTCCTCTTCTTTGTTCCCCATGTTTAGGAAATGCCTCTTACGTACCAAGCATTGAGCTGGATGGGGGGGCTACAAGTAACAGAGTCCCTACCCCCCAGGAGCTCACAGGCTATCTCAAACAAGGAGATGGGCAGCTGCCCCTCAGCATGGTCGGTGCTGGTCCAGAAGCCCAGGAAACCATGGGATGGATCCCGGGGAAAGTTCCTCACCTTGGGAGGACGTGGCAGCCTGAGGCTCGGTCTGGCAGGATGAGTGAGAGTACCTCGTGAAAGGTACTGGGGAGAGGCAGGGCTACTCCAGGCACAAGGAACAGTGTGTGCAAAGGCCGGTGTGGCTATGGCGTGGGGTGAGGGCGGAGTGAGCAAGAGTGGGGGCAGGGTGAGGGGTGAGGTTTCAGTCAGTGAGGGCCATGTGGCCCTCTGAATGTGGCCCCACTGAATCTAGACTCGACTGGCATGACACTGGGAACTGCCAACAGTGTTTAGCAGGAAGCATGTAATCAGATTTGTGACCCTGAACCATGAATTGCCCAGGCAGACAGACGGGAGGAGCCTCTGGCTGGTTTGGACAGCCACTTCTCATTAGGGACCTCTGAGAGTCAACGAGTCCTCCAGCCGGTCTTCTGGCGACACACATCGAGTGGCACTAACGCTTTGCTATCGCAAGCATGCTGCAACGAATGCTTCCGCTGTGACTCCACTCGGCATGTGGGTGCCTGTGGTTTGACTGAAGGGTGTCCTCACCAACCTGGTGACCTTTCCAGTGTAAGTGACGCATGTGCAGGCACGTGTCTCAGGGTCTATTCAGCATTTCTAGTTTTCTCTGCCATGTTGCCAAAAACAGAAGCTTTTTTTTTAAAATAAAGGAGAAGCTTTAAAGCGTCCTAAATGTCCAGTTACAATAAATAAATAGTTGATGATTAAATAACTAGACGTTGTAGACCCAGGTTCCTTGTGCAGCGCTGTCACTGATCACTGGGCACCCTGAGGCCTGACCTTTGGCCTGAGCCCATTCCCAATTAGAATCTGGGCTGTTCCTGACTCGCAGATGAGTGTGGCACCTGTGCCAGCCACCGGCTCCTTCCTGGCACCAGAGTTCGCACGGCCCCAGACGCACGCCCTGGCAGAGGCCCTGCCGCGCTGGCCGTGGGCAGGAAAGGCCCACAAGCAGCAGCACGCCCAGCGGGCGTCAGGAGACGAAGAAGACGGGTGCGAAGGGACAACAGGACCGCAGGCGGAGGGAGGAGTCCCCGCAAATGTCGGGAGGCCCCAGCCACTTCCAGTTTGAGAGGGTTCTGGCATATTAATAAATGAAGTCATGGCAAAACAGGGTAATGGAAGCGGAGCCGTAGTTTTTAAGTTTACACTGGATGCTTTAAACAACAAAGCATCCATTTGGCCATGAAAGCCTGAGGACTAAATGTGAGGCGCTCCGGAACTGGTCTGTGACAGGGCCCGCCTGCGCCTGCCAGGGCTGCCAGGACAAGGTACCACAGACTCGAAGGCTTAAACAACAGAAACTCATTTCCTCACAAGTTTGGAGGCTACAATTCCAAGATCAATGTGTTAGCAAGTTTGCTTTCTCCCGAGGTCTTTGTCCTGGGCTTGGAGACGGCTGTCTTCTCCCTGTGTCTTCACGTGGTCTTCCCTCTGTCAGTGTCTGTGTCCCAATCTCTTCTCATAAGGGCACCAGTCACCGGGTTAAGTCCCATCCATGTGACCTCATTTCACCTTAATTACCTATTTTTTTCAAAAAAATGTTAATATGCAAGCAGAGTTTATTAGTGATACATTCTGAGGGAAGAGATGGGGGCCTAGCTGAGGTGGGGGGTGGGGGGAGAGACAGAGAGAGAGAGAGAGAGAGAGAGAGAGAGAGAGAGAGAGAAAGAGAGAGAGAGAGAGAGAGCGCCCTTGTCCCGAGGACTACAGCTTGCCGGGCGGGATGAAGGAGTTACATATTGATTTGGCGAGAAAAGCGGAGCCTGCTCTTCCTTGGGAGGGCGTGACCTCCTAGGATGGGTGGAGGTCTGTTGACTCAGATCCGTACCTTGCTCCAGACCACCTCTTGTCATAGAGGAAGGTGTTGGCACACTTCTTCATCTGTGCTCTTAGCTTCCTTAACACAGCGGGAGGGAAAGCAACCTTGGTTTGGGGGAGATACACATGGTTTTTGTGAATTTTTATGCTTCTGATTTCTTGTCAGTTTCCAATAATTCACTTTCTTTGTCAGCTCAAGGTTCTGGCTGCAGCCTCTCTCTCCAGGCTCATCATCCCCACCCCCCTCTTAATTACCTATTTTAAGGCTCCATCTCCAAATATACTCATATTCTGAGGTGCTGGGGGTTGGGACTTCAATATATGAATTTTGAGGGAACACAGTTAAGCCCGTACCAGGCCCCAAGAGGACAGGTGGCACGTGAATGTGGACAGGATGAGGAGAGGAGCGTGGAGGGGCAGGCAGGGGCCAGAAAGTCTGAGAAAACTAGACTCCATCCCCTAAAAACATTAAGGGGAAACCAGAGGAGGAAAATTTTCAGTAGAGCATTTGGACCCTCCGTCTGGCAGTTGGTGTGGTACATCAGAGAGGGAGGGAAGCTGGGGACCAGTCTGCGGGGTAGGAAGAGGGCAGGAGGCACAAGGAGGCTGGAGACACCTTGTTAACCCTAACAATTCCGAGATGGGAATTAACACCACCCACCGCCACCACCATTGTACAGATGAGGAAACAGACTTGGGGAGCTTAGATGACTCCCCCAATGTTCACACAAGTTTCTTACATTGAAGCTTCAACAGCTGAAACAGTCAGGCCTGCAGTGGCCTAACACGCATGTGCTGAATGCAATGAAAACAGTAAAGAAGCCAAAATTCAAATATGGGGGGACAGAGACGGGTCAAGCAGAATGTACAGGTTGGGAGACACTACTTGATGTGGGGGACAGCAGGAGAGAAGGAAGGAGGTGACAGAGGTGAAGCAGGAAGACCCCACCAGTGCCTTTCTGGAGCTTCACACTGGCTGCCGGGGTCCCCGGCTGCTGGCTCTAGCCCACACTTATGTTTCATCTTCCCTCAGAATCAGAATCTAGACTTGGCTCCAGACCCCTCCCCTCCTCTATCCCACCCTCTGTCCGACTCCCATGCAGCCCATCCCAGGAAGTCAGCCAGGAAGCTAAGAGAAGTGGCCAGCTGGCGTCCGAGGAGCAAACTCCACACCACAGATTCTGCCCAGCTGGACCCAGGCTCCCCAGACCCCTTCAAAGCGAGAGGCAGCGTCTCACAGCTGGACGTAGGCAGACAGCCAGATTGAATAGAGTCAGGGCCCACTGCAATCCAGACCTCAGCAGAGGGCTCTTCACTGGCCACTAGCCTAGACCGTCCTTCAGTGGGGACCAGGCCAGAAAGGCTGAGGGGGGCCCTGGGCAGTACCCAGTCTTTGGCATGGCTTAGATCTGGTTCTGTCCAGCAACCTGGGCTGCGCCACACCCCAGAATTAAACTGAAAATAACAATTACTCCTGGGCAGGGTTATTGCAGAAAGCCTGACATGCAGTTGCTGCTCAATAAATGCTAGCTGTTAATCAGGCTTAGAGGCTGGAGCAGGCCTGCATCACTCACCGCACTGCGCTTGCATCTCCCCACCCACCCTGACTTGGCTCTCAGCCTCCCTCCCCAAGGCCTCACAGCTTGTTCTTTGTCAAATAAAAGCCAAGAGATTCCTATAGAAGCAGGACCTGGGGACTGGCATAAAGACAGATGCCCAACAGTACAATTTTCAGTTAATTCCTGACATTGATAATAATGAGCACACATGTTTCCTGGGCTCCAAAATATGCTGAGTCCTTTATACAACAGAATCTCCAAGTCTCCCTGACTTCCTCCACAGGTGGAAATATTGGCTCCATTTTACAGATAATGAAACTGAGGCTACCCAAGTGACTCACAGCCAAGCTTATCTTGTGTTTAGGCTTCCTCCCTCCCTTCCTGTCTGTCTGTCTGTCTCTCCTTCTCTCTTCTCCTCTCTCTGTGTCTCTGACACACACAAACACACACACACACACACACACACACACACACACACACACACACAGTGTTTCTCCTTCCTCTCTCAAAGCCCTGGCCAGCTGCCTCCCCTCCCATCCCCATAACCCAGGGCTGGGCAGAGCAAAGCATCCACAGCAGTCAGGCCCTTAACAATCCACAACGGGCATGTTTGTTGACCAAGTGAACTGGAGCCACTGTGAAGTGAGGTTAGGTGATATGAAATGAACAGCTGACCCCAGGTCAGCAAGGAGGATGTCCAAAGGCTGGAATTTGCTTCTGCTTTCCAACAAAGAGTCTGGGGGCAGAAAGAGCAGGAGATTCCCACCTGGATCAGGTGGCCCAGGCTCTTTGATCCCAACTGATGTCCTAGTACCAAAAAAAAAAAAAAAAAAAAGAGGGAAGGAGGCAATCAGCTGAGAGGCCCGAGCAGACTTGGGAGCAGCCACACAGCCCAACCACCCCCATCCAACTCACGGGGCCACCGAGAACAGATGACAGGGCCAGGCTACTTCCTCCCTTGCCTCTCACCAATCCATCCTTCACCTTCAGCCAGCCCAGTTTTTAAAGAAGGTAAATCAAAATGAATACTTCCCAGGACAGGGGAGCAGCTGGGCCCCTAGGGATATTTCATCTGGGTAGTGGTGACCGGATGTGCATGTCTGCGAAGACGAGTACACTACACTGTATGTAAGTTATACTTCATTACAATTTGTTTAAGGGACTTCCACCTGCAGAAAAATGAGGTAGATGCGATTTTTCCTATTCCTGAGCAAAGTATGACTAAGAACCCTGGACATTAGATATAAAACAACAAAAGACTGAAAGGTAGAGAGAAGAAGGCAGATGGGCTGGGGACCTTGGTACACTGACACGGAGGTACCTGCCCTGGGTTTTCTTTTGTCACCATGACCCAGGCCGTGAATGAGGAGCAGGCAACCTGGAAGTGCCCAAAGATACAGACAAAGAAAGTACCAATAAAAGCCTGCTCTCTCCAGCCAAAGGACCAGGGAAGGGACAGCCTGACAAGACAGGAAACTCCTAGACAATAAATACTCCACTCTACTCTAGGCAGACACCACAGCAACCGCAGTTCACCCCCACCAGCAGAGGTTGGGTGGGGGGCCCAGACATCCCTGCTCACCTTCACCCAAGTGGTGTCACAGGAGATGAAGTAGGGAGCCCTAACTTTCCTCCCAGCCAGTAACGAGCTCTCTCCCCAGTCCTGAAGTACTAGTGGAGGTTACGTTGGGAGCCAAAACTCTGACCCCATCCAGCAGTCACAGGGAGCTCCTCCTGGGGTGTCTGCCACCAAGGCAGAGTGAGGAACACGGACTTCTACCTTTACCTGGCGTACTGAGGCAGCATCCCCCTTCCCCTGCCAGAGGAGTGTCAGAGAAAGCCAGCTAAGACAAGTTTAAATAGGATCCAGCATGTCAAACCATAGTTCAAAATTGTCCAGGTTTCCTGTAAAAATCACTCATCATATTAAGGACCTGGAAGATATCACACTGAATGAAAAAAATCAATTAACGAATGCCAACGCTGAGAAGACAGAGTTGTTAGAATTGACAAAGATTTAAAAGCAGCCATGATGAAATGCTTCAACAAGCAATCACAAACACACTTGAAACAAGTGAAAACACAGACAGCCTCAGCATAAAAATGAAAGCTGTGAAGAAGAACCAGATGGAAAAAGTAGAACTGAAAGATGCAATAACTGTAATAAAGTGCTCAGTGGATGGGCTAAACAGCAGAGTAGAGGAAAGAGAGGAAAGAATCAGGAAATTGGAAGATAAAATAATATAAATTACCCAATCTGACAACAGAAAGAAAAACAATGGAAAAAAATGAATAGAGAGTCAGGGACCTGTGGAACTATAACATTTGTGTCTTTGGAGTCCTAGAAGGAGAGGAGAAGGAGGGAAGGGTAGAAAAGGTACTCAAAGAAATAATGGCTGAAAACTCCTCAAACTTGATGAGACATAAACCTGCAGATTAAAGAAGATGAGAAAATCCTAAACAGGATAAACCTAAAGAAATTTAAGGCAAGACACATCATAATTAAACTTCTGAAAACTAAAGATAAAGTATTTAAAGCATCCAGAGAAAAACAACACCTTATCTATAGGGGAAACAAGTCAAATGACAGAAATTTTCTCTTCAAAAACCATGGAAGCCAAAAGGAAGTGGCACAATATTTTTGAGGGGAAAAAAAATCTCCACGCTCACATAGTTTCCCTGGAGAATTCTATCAAACTTTTAAAGAAGAATTAACATGAGTTCTATACAATATCTCCCAGAAAAATGGAAGGAGGAGGAAATGCTTCCCAATTTATTTATAAACTTAGTACCAAAACCAAAGACAGTTCTAAAAAAAAAATCCAGATCAATATGCCTCATGAATAGAAGCAAAAATCCTTAACAAAATATTAGCAAATAGAACCCAGCAATATGATAAAAGAATTATACACCATGACAAAGTGGAATTGATTTCAGGGATGAAAGATTCGTTAATGTTTGAAAATCAATCAACACAATCCATCATATGAACAGGCTAATGAAAGAAAAAATCACCTAATCATATCAGTTGGAGCAGAAATAGTATTTGACAAAATTCAATACCCATTAGTGATAAAAATTCTTAGAATAGGCATACAGGGAAACTCCCTCCACCTGATAAAGAGCACCTATAAAAAAAAAAAAAAAAAACCCTACCACTAACATTATGTATAGTGGTGAAAGACTGAATGCTTCCCCCGCTAAGATCAAGAACTAGTCAGGGATGTCTGCTCTCACTACTCTTAGTCAACATAGTACTGAAGTTCTAACCAGTATAGTAAGGCAAGAAAATAAAATAAAAGACACACAGTTAGGAAAGGATGAGATTAAACTTGTCCCTATTTGCAGATGATGTGAGTGTCTATGTAGAAAATTCCAAGGGATCAACAAAACAAGACAAACAAATAAAAAATACTGAAAACCTCCCAGAAGGGATAAGTGAGTTCTGCAAGGTCAAAGGATGCAAGAGATACATACAAAATCCAAATTCTGTTTCTATATACTAACAATGGACATATGGACACTGAAATTAAAAGCACAGTACTTTTCCAATACTTGAGTATTTACAATCACCCAAAAAAATACTTAATGTTTTTTGTATTTATGTATTTTGTATTTCTTTTATAATTATTTGTAATCTAACAAGCCACATGCAGGATTTGTATGCTGAGAACTACACAACTCCAATAAAAGACATTGAAGATCTAAATAAGTGGAGAGACATACCATGTTCATGGATTGGAAGAGTCAAGATAGTATGGATGTTGATCAAGTGCCCTCAAATTGATATGCAGATTTAATGCAACTCCTATCAAAATCCCAGCGAGATATTTTTGTACATATAGACAAGATTATTCTAAGGTAGAGGGATTAGAATAGTAAAAACAATTTTGAAAAAGAATAATAAAGTGAGATAAATTAATTTTTCAACTCCAAGACTTACTATACAACTACAGCAATCAAGACTGCGTAATATTGACAAAGGGATAGACACATAGATCAATGGAACAAAATAGATGACATAAATAAATATACCCAACTGACTTTGACAAAGGTATAAAATTAATTCAGTGTAGAAAAGACAGCCTTTTCAACAAAGGATGCAGAAGCAATTAGATATCTATAGGCAAAAGTAATAATAATTACTAACACCTTATATAAAAATAACTCAAAATGGATCACTAACCTAAATGTGAAATTATAAAACTTTTGGGGGAAAAATAGGAGAAAATCTTTGGGACACACAATTAGACACAAAGTTTTTAGACATGACACCAAAAGTACAGTCCATAAAAGGTAAAAATGATAGATCAGACTTAATCAAAATGTAAAATGTTTGTTCTTTGAAAGACCATTTTTGCAAACCACATATCTGACAAAGGACCACTATGCAGCGTATACAAAGATCTCTCAAAACTTGGCAATGAAAAAGCAAACCATCCATTTACAACATGGGCAAAAGACATAAACAGTTATTTCAGTGAAAAGGATATACAGATGGCAAATAAGCACATGTAAAGATGTTCACTGTTAGTCATTAGGGAAATTCAAATTAAAATCCCAATGAGATATAATTATATATCTATCAGAACGATTAAAATGAAAAATAACTATGACATGAAATGCTGGCAAGGATGTGGAAAAACTAGGTCGCTCACACGTTGACGTAGGAAGGAAAAATGATACAACCACTCTGGAAAACACTTTGGCAGTTTCTTAAAAAACTAAACATGCAACTACTATACAACCCATCAACTCCATTCCTGGGTGCTTACTCCAGAGAAACAAAGAATTATGCTAACACAAAGACCTGTACACGATGTTTCTAGCAGCTTTATCCCTATTAGCCCCAAACTGGAAACAACCCAGATGTCCTTCAGTAGGTAAATGATTCAACAAGTGCTACATGGACACCATAAAATACCACTTAGCAATAAAAAGGAATGAACTATTGATACACACAATGACCTGGATGAATGTCCAGAAAAGTATGTTGAATGAAAGAGCCAATCCCAAAAGGCTATATAAGTCCTATGATTCCATTTATATGACATTCTTTTTTTTATTATTAGTTTCAGGTGCACAAAACAAAGTAATAGACATTTATCATTTATATCCCTCACACGGTGTCAACCCCCCGCCCCCATCCACTATCCCTCTAACATTGCACAGAGCCATTACATTTCCACTGTCTCTATACCTAATGCTGTACTCCGCTTCTTGTAAGTATATATATATATATATATATATATATATATATACACACATACATTTATATATACACATATATATACACACACATATATATATATGTGTATATATATTTATATATAAACTTGTAGTTGACATTCATTATTGTTCAGCTTCAGCTTCAGGTGTACAGTGCAATTATATGACATTCTTGAAGCCATAAAATTCTGGGAATGGAGAACGACTGGCGGTTGCTGGGGGCGGGGCTTAAGGAGCGCTGGGGGAGGAGGGAAGTGAATGTAGCTGTGCAGGGGCAGCAGGAGGGCCCGTGGGGTGCCGGAAGTGCTCCGCTTCCATTCTGCAGTGGCCCTATGTTGTCTTTAGGACGGCCTGACCTTCCTTCCATGGCTGCCAAGGCCCCACGAGGCCTGCCCAGCACCACTCCTGTTCTCCCTGCTCTCAGCACCTCCACCCTGGCTCCCTCTGCTCCAAGCACACGAGCCTCCTGGCTGTCGCGCAAACACCGCACGCAGCGCCACGGGAGGCCTCCGAGCCTGGGGTGCTGTTCCCCTCTGGGCCTGACCCGTTCGTCCTCATGCTTCAGGCCTCTGCTGAGGTCTCCCTTTCCCCACATGGCCTTTCCTGGCCTTCCAGTCACAGACGGTCCCCCATTTCTCTCCCAGCAAGCAGCCCCTCCGGGGCCACGCACTGAAGGATGAGCCCTGTCACCACTTGTGACAATTCAGGGCCTGCACGTCAGGCTAGCTCCACTGAGTGTGTCGGTGGGACACCCCAGCAATCTCCCCAACAGAGCCACTGTATGTTGAGGTGCCCCAGCTTTGGTCACCAGACTGCACTGAATTAGCTGGGTGGGCTAGCCTGGGTGAACATCAGGCGACTCTCCCGAGTCGCCGCTGGTTGTGAGCTGGTGCAGCCACTGTGGCCAGTGTGCGGCCGCCAGTCGCAGAGCTATGTGCGCGCGCCCTGTGGCCCCACATCCATGCCTGGGCAAACGTCTGAGGGAGTGAGGGCACACGTCCACAGAAGACAGAGGCACGAGTGTTCACAGCGGCCTTATTCCTGGTAACCCCAACTGGAAACAATCCCAATGCCCACCCACAGGAGAACGAACGTGGAAATGAATCATGACGCATTCATGCCGGGAAATGCTATCCAGCAGCAGATCTCCGACATGGTCTCAGGACCCTCTCACACTCCTGGTAATTACCCTGGGCCACGTAGAGCTTTCATTCACGTGGGCTGTAGCCACTGACATTGACCAGGTCAGAAATTAAAAGGAGCATTTCAAACATTGTTTTATCAATTTATTTAAAGTAACAATAACAAATCCATTACATGTTTACAGAAATAACATGTTTTTATGAAAATAACCATATTTCCCAACACAAAAAAACTATACTGAGAAGAATGGCATTGGCTTTACACTTTTGCAAATCTCTTTGTTATCTGGCTTCATCAAGAGCAGCGGGGCTGTCTTGCCTGTTTCTTTGTTCAGTCTGTTGAGGTGACACACATCGTCCAGCCTCTGGGAAGCTCCACAGTACACTCATCAGAAAACCAGAGTGGACAAGGCAAGTAGTGTTTTAGTAGCATTGTGAAAATCACTTTCATCTCTCAGACACCCTGATAGGGTCTGGGAGACCCACAGGGACCCCAGATGACACTTTGAGAACCACTACACAAAATAATGTTGTTTATTTAAAAAAAAAAAAAAAAAAAAGCCGTTGTGTTAAGCAAAAAAAACCAGAGCCCCAAGAGTATATACTGAATTATTCCATTTATAGGAAGTTCAAAACCAAGCTAAACCAATGTAAGATGAGAGGAGTCAGAATAGGGGCAACCTCAGGTGGGCACTGGGGCATATAGACTTGCAGGGGCACAAAGGGAACCTTATGGGTGTTGGAAATGTTCTATTTCTTGACCAAGGGTGGTGGCGGGCGGAGCTGTTTACCCATGTGATAATTCCCCTAGCTGCACACTTGACTTAATACACCCTGTCCCCTTTCCCATACCATTGTTATGCCTCAACAGAACAGAAACATAATAACATCAGGCTGAACTTGGCTTCAGCTGCATTAGAAACGCCAGGATGCACTTGCGCTTTAGCTTGTGAGGATCAGAGGTCACTTGTGGGTGTCCCCCCAGCCAAGGGCATGACCACTCCCCTAAGAGCCAAGATTACCCCCATCCAGCCAGGGCAGACCTCAGAGGTCACAGGACACCCACCTGCAATGCCACCGCTGGATCAGAGAGACCCAGGCTTTGCGGGACCCATTCCCCACTCCTGCCCGGGCCCACGCTGCTAGGTCCGGGGCAGGGGTGTCTGCCCTGTGCCCTTACCAGGTCTGAAGGGCGGAAGAGGGCATTAATATTGGCTTTGGTTTTCTCATGCTGCTGAATCTCTTCTTTGACTCGTGACCAACTCTCTTGGCAGGAAAAAGAACCTGTTCTTAGTTCTACCTCAGGCAGGAACTAGACATTTAGTCTTGGTATAACGAGATTAACACAGCTATGCACGGGCGTTGGACTCCTCCACAGCCCTTCCTGCCCACAGTTCACAGTTACACAAGCCAAAGTCCTTCCTACAACGAGAAGACCCTGAAGAATGTGTCCCATCTTCTCATGAACTTCCCTACTCTTCTCCTACTTTTGTCTCCTCTGCTCCAACCATGCTAGCTGAATCACTGTCCCTCAAACATACTGGCACACTCCCATCTCAGGGCTTTTGCTCAAACTGGTTTTTACTCAGAGATCTTCATGGCCCCCTGTCTCATTCCCCTTAGGTCTTTATTCCACAGGTTGGCACACCAGGCACCACATCAGCCCAGCACCCATTATTTGTGGGTAACACTCTACTGGAACACAGCCATACTCAAGTGCTTATGGATTGTCTAGGGCAGCTTTGGGGCCGGTGGCAGAGCTGAAGAGTTGCAACAGAGTCTGTACGGCTCCCAAAGCTTAAAATAAGGCACTTTACAGAAAACGTTTGCTGACCCCTGCTTTAATGCCATCTTACAGTCTCACTGAGCCCTCCTTGGATCAAACTAGGTAAAATTGCAGTCCCTTTCAGTCAGTTCCACTTGCACTTTTGTTTTCCCTCCATTACACTCATCACCACCTAGCAAGCTACGGAAGTGACCTATGTGTCTTGTTTATTGTCTGTCCTCCAACCCAATGCCAGCTCCAAGAGGGCAGGTGATTTCATCTGTTTTGTTCCATGGTCTATTCCCATTGCCACAAGAGGGGCGATTTGTCAGGGCTCGGTAGAATGAGTGACGGAGGATATGCCTGTGCAGGACTGTTTGTTTCATTTCTGTCTTCCTAACTTTCAGCATCATAAGCACCTTTCAGTGCTGTAACCCCACTGTTTGCACAGTGACTGACACGTCGCAGGTGCTGCATATACTGAAGGGTTGAAGAATGAAGGGATGAGTGTGCAGGCGAATGCGCGTGTGCATGTACTTATACAGTTTGGTGCTGAGAGGACTTGTTGGAAACAGAATTCTGAGCCCTTTAGTCCTTTACATCAGTAGGAATTACGCTTGGAACTTGAGTTCAGGATTCCTAAATGCATGCTCTTCCATTCTATTGTTTTTCTCTAAAAGATCTCCAGGAAGAAGCCTTTGAATATGTAGGGCACTTTACAGTTTACAAAGCCACATAACTTTCCTTCCAGTCTTCCAGCCTCCCTGAGCTATGGGCCAAGCCCTGCACTTGCTCTTTTCTTCTTCACCCTCCCTTCTGCTAAGCCCCTGGACCTCCATCCCCTCCATTGCACTGCTCCTTTCTTTTCCTTAGGGTCCCACAACCCAGGCTTCTTTCCTTCAACAGGTGCTGGCATCTGGTCACAGAGCTGCTCCCACCCAGCCATGAGCACCTCAGGGTGGCTCCCTGGTGTGTGCCAAGTGCTGGAACAGGCTCAGAGCCAGCGGCTACCCTCAGGAGCTGACAGGCAGGCGGGTGCAGGAAACAAGGCAACAGAATCCAGAACCTGGCCAACTGGGTGTCAGGGAGGGGCACTGTGGGGCAGGCACCACAGAAAGTGCCATGAGTACCCAACCGTATGGGCCTGTGACATGTCAGTCATCCAGCACCCTCAAGAAGCCTCCCACAACATGGGCTGGGGGCCCTTGCTCTCCTTCCTGCTTGGATCTCCCTCTAACTGTGTCCTCACTGCATTGGCCTGCTGAGCTCCCACAAGTGTCCCCAAGGACCTGTTGTTCTCCTGTCCCAGGGGATCAGAAGTCTCCTAGGGCTCCCAGGAACGTGGAAAAAGAACGAGCTTCAGGTTCTAATCCCGCTTCTGCTGCTTCTGTGAGCGTCATTTTCCTCATTTACGAAAGGCAGAACTTTCGTAAGGCACAACTGCCTGTGTGTGTTGTAGGCACAATTGCCTACAACAGGAAATTATTTAGAACAAGATGAAGTGTGTAAATAACCCAGGGGGTTAAATCTGGTGGATTCATCGCTCACACTTATTTCCTCTTCATTCTAAAACCCACTAAAAAAGACAGTAAGGAAGTGAATAAAGTTATAAATTCTCTTCCCATTTCTGTGTTTTGTGTATTGTGTGAAAATACACACAAAACACCTCCATCTGGTCACGCTACAGGTTTTCTGTTCTGTGAAGAACACACTGCTGACCGTCAGCGACAGTGCAGCTCAGCCACACCTGAGTCCCTAGCAGGTCCCAGAGCCTCCTCCGAAGTCTCAACAAATAAGCAGCAGGCATTTGGAGAAAGACTCAAACACAAACCAAACAAACAAAGTAAAGAGAGACAATGCAGGAAACAGAAGACAAATTCAGATTATAATTTATATCCTCAAAGAAACAAACGACATGCGTCCGTAAGACAAAACAAATGAAAAATACTGCGTGGTCTTAGGAAGGAGCAATTGAACAAGAAGAACGTGAACAACCTGATTTAAAAATGTATGGATAACGATCTGAGCAGACCCCTAACCCAAAAAGATATGCAGGTGGAAAATAAGCATACGAAAAGGTGCCCCACATCATGTCATTAAGGAATTGCAAATTAAAGCAATGAAACTGTACACATATTAGAATTGTCAACTGATGGTTGTTGGTGCCAATTCAACACCAACAGGAATCCCCAATTTGGGGTGTGGTGAAGAGAGAAACTCTTCTGTGTAAACAGCTCAAGTGGGATAGAGCAAAGCTGTGGAGCAGCTCAGTAGCGTCACAGCTCGATCACGAAGCAGCATGGCTGTGAGGCGGCCCCAGGGCCAGGACCCTCGCCAGCTACACAGCTCAGCTCTGCTCTGCTCTGCCCTGCTCTGCTCTCGCCAGCCTGCTCTGGGGAGACAGCTTCAGTGTCTCATCTTCAGTGTTTTCAGTTCCCACTGGGGAAACACAGTCTGGGGAAATATGCTCTCCCAGCCACAGGGGGGTTGACTTATACAGAAGTCCCTACCCCTGTTCCCTGACTAGTCCATCCTCATGCAAATGAAGACTCCAAATCCTTGCAGTTTCATTGATCCTGATTGGTCAGGATCTGTCCTGACTGGTCAGAATGGAGCCAGTCTGATTGATCCATGAAGGTGCCGCTGGGCTATGGCTGCACAGCTCCAACTGGACAGGGAAAGTCTCAGTCCTCTTGGCCAGAATACGAGTCCAGGACTCCTTTACAAGGGCCGGCTCAGAGGGCAGGAGCACAGTGCAGGCTTCTCCCCTGAAGTGTGGTTTGTGGGACAGGCCTCTGTGTAGAAATGGCTGCTAGGCTCTGTTTTTTTGTTTGTTTGTTTGTTTGTTTGTTTGTTTGTTTGTTTAATTTGAGCCCAGTTAGCCACCAGGAACCCTCCTTAGTAGGTATCTTCTTTCTCAGGGACCACAGAGTGTTGAAAACCCAGAATACTGATGACGCCTAATGCTGACGAGAATGTGGCGTGATAGGAAACCTCATTCATTTCTGGTGAGGATGCAAAATGGAGCAGCCACGTGGGAAGACAGTTTGGCCGTTTCCTACAAAATGAAACATACTCTTACCATACAGTTCAGCAACCACACTCCTTGGTATTTACCCAAATATAGCAGCTTCATGATTCCCAAAACTTGGAAGCCACCAAGACATCCTTCAGTAGGTGAACAGATAAACTGTGGTCCATCTAGACAATGGAATAGTATTCAGCGCTAAAAAGAAATGAGCTATCAAGCCATGAAAAGACATGGAGGAAACTTAAATGCATGTTACTCACCGAAAGCAGCCAAGCTGAAAAAGTGGCCTATTGCATGATTCCAACTACTGGATACTCTGGAAAAGGTAAACTATGTAGGTTCATTGATTGCAGCAAACATCCCCCTCTGGGGAAGGATGTTGATAGTGGGGGGAGGCTGTGCCTGTGTGGGTGCAGGGGGCTACATGGGAGCACGGGGTCCGACAGTTACGTTCGCACGCTCATCCCAGCCACAGAGCTTCACACCTCACTGCTGAATGTCACTACGGTCACGTTGGATGTACTCCCCTTGGGAAGCTATGCACTGACAACAGCACCTAGTCCACCCTTCAGAGAAATTTTGGAACTTTTTCTGGAATGGCCATCAGAGCTGTCGTCGTATTATCCTTGATGTCCTGAATGTCATCAAAATGTCTTCCTTTCAATATTTCCTTTATCATCGGGTAAAGAAAGAAGTCACTGGGGGCCAGATCAGGTGAGTAGGGAGGGTGTTCCAGTACAGTTATTTGTTTACTGGCTAAAAACTCCCTCACAGACAGTGCCGTGTGAGCTGGTGCATTATCGTGATGCAAGAGCCATGAATTGTTGGCGAAAAGTTCAGGTCGTCTAACTTTTTCATGCAGCCTTTTCAGCACTTCCAAATAGTAAACTTGGTTAACTGTTTGTCCAGTTGGTACGAATTCATAATGGATAATCCATCTGATATCAAAAAAAGTTCGCAACATCATTGCAACAAGTTTGCAAACTTAATTGTCAGACCGGGTACCGTGTCAGATTTGCTGTGAATCTAAAAGTACTCTAAAAAATAAAGTCTATTTGTTTAAAGGAGCAATTTTTGAATTGTACCCTTACAGTGGGTAGATTTTACAGTATGTAAGTCATACCCCCAATAAAGCCTTAAAACAAGGAAGAATGGGAAAATGAAAATGATACGACAGCCAATTTTTTTACATCAATAGGAGTGTTGGACGTAAAGGGTGTGCTCCAGAAATTAGATTTAAAAACACAGAGACGGGAAATGTCAGAGAAGAGAACAAATAAAGGTTTAATTTGGGAGGTCCAACACCAAACTAGTAAAACTATCAGAAAGAGAACAGAGAAAACGGAGGAAAAGAAAGCAGCTAAGAACGCGATAATAGACAACAATTTTCTCAGAATGAGGACACAAGCCTCCAGGGTACAAGGGCCACCAAGTGCCACACAATGGAACGGAAAAGACCCCCCCAGGCCTCCTCAAACACCAGGCAGGGGACTGCTGTTTTTCAAAATAGGGCCTTTCAGTACCCTTTTTTCCCAACTCTGTTCCTGCATTCATTTGATTACTTAAAAAGCAAAAAACGAAAACCTTTCATCTGTTTGTTTTCTCCCCAGTGTGCAGCATCTACAGATCTCAGACATCAAAATAAAATCCAGCACGTATGTGCCATAAATCCCAGATGGTAAACGGGCTGGGAGTTCATGTCTCAATATGTCCTGATCCCAAAGGCCTTTAGGGTGGACTCCAAACGCCCTCGCCTGGCATCCGTGCCCTCCCCATCACCAACCTGCTGCTTCTCTCAGCCACACTCTGAGCTCTGTCAACCGAACTTTCCCCAAACTACAAAAAGAAGTGGGGAGAGACACCAAATCCCTCCTGATCTCCCTTTTACAAAGAAGGAAAACAGCGGGAGGGAATGTGTTCCCCACCGCGAAACAGCCTATGCCGGCCTCGGACCCGGTCAGCCACCGCCTCTCCTCACCATGGTCCCTCCCACCCCACCCATGGTCTCCTTCGTTTCCACAGCCCTTGTCATCACTTTATTTTCCCTCGCTAGCTCCAGGAGGGCGGAAAGCTGCGTCTGCCTGTTCACTACTGCCGGTAAAGGGGTTAGCATGTCTGATGCGTCCTGGTAGGTGCTTATTATGGGCTGACACATGTCCCCAAAAGCCACATGTCAAAGCCCTAACGCCCAGCACCTCAGAATATGACTCTACTTGAAGACAGGGCCTTTAAAGAGCTGAGGCCGTTAAAATGAGGCCACTAGGGCGGGCCCTAATCCAACCTGACCTGGTGTCGTGCAGCAGCCACTGGGCCCCACGGAAAGCCTCTGTCCTGCCAGCGACTGCACAGGCAGACCCCTGCCCTCCACACGGCAGCTGGGTGCATGCCTGTCTGTTTTCCTCATGGCCCCGCTCACCTATTACAGCAGCCGCCTCTAGGGAACAGCCTGCGTTTCGGGAGCTCAGCCAGTCTCTCCCCCTGGCAGACAGTCCCATCTCTCTTGGAGCCCCCTCACTGGCCTGGGTTGGGGGACATACACTCTCCCCCCCTTGAGTGCTCTCTGCTCCTAGGAGTTCCCTCCAAAACGCCCCCCCCCCCAGCGTCCTCCAGCTCAGGCTGAAGGTGGGGTGATCCTCAGAGGAGTACTTTGAGGTCTTGTCCTTAGCTGTTGTTCCAGACATTCCACAGGCTGCTGGGCCTTTAGAACAAAACCAAAGACCTTGTATTAATCAGGGTCCTGGCAGGAAACAAAGGCAGACTCAGCTGTTTTGTTTGTTTTTCAGAGAATTTAGTGAAGGGACTGTTTATTTGGGGGTGCGTGTTAAGGAACCCAGCATGGGGCGCTGAGGCACCCTGGTACTGGCGATGGCGGGGGCCCTGACCATCCCAGGCTATGGGGTAAGGGGAGGAAATGGGGTTATCAGGGCCAGTGAAGGGGGTTACAGCAGGAGCTACAATGGGGGGTGGGGCACAGCCATTGCCAACACTGCCATCCTGGGCAGGTGGGAGCCAGGGAGAAATATACCCCAACCTCCCTATTCTCCCATCTCCTGCCGGTGCCTCCCACTGGCCAAATCCAGCCAGAAGCCAGGGCCATGGGAACCCAGGCATGCCCTGGGACCGAGCAGGACAGAGAAAGGTGGAGTGGAGCGGGAAACGCCGAAGCGGTGGGCAAGTGACCCAAGCAAGGCCAGTGCGATGAGTGCTCTCACCGCCTGGAACCTGGCTCCTGACCAGACAAAGCCCCCGGCCCATGCAGTGCACAGCAGCACCCTGAAACTGGGCCGGGACAAGCCACTCCTGAGGGCTTCCCAGAGCCTTGCAGCAGCCTCAGCTTCCACCCACCCCTGCTCAAGCGAGTTCTCCAGTCTCTCAGCAACTCCGAGGCCTTGAAAGCCTCCAGAGAAAACCAGTCAGAATTGGTAAACATCTTCACCCATATGATTTGGGGGTCTTTTTCAAACAGACAACAGGCAGAGCAAACCAGTTACCAGGAGGGCTGAGCACCAGCTCAGGGCTGTGCAGCCAAAGCCGGAGCCAGAATCACTCAGCGGTGCACTTGCAAAGTCACTGCACTACCAACCAGCCAGGGATCCTAGAACCCAGACACCCCTGGAGTTACTACGACCCCAAGAATGGATTCTTCGTGTTCCTGCTTCTCAAATCAACATCTCCGAAAACGATGCCCAAGGCGGTGCATTTGATTGGCTAAACCAAGGTCATGTGCCTCCAACCAAACTACAAAGAAGCCTGGGAAAGTGAACACCCCCACATTCCAAATAGGGGGGAACCCCCAAACATGGGAAGAAACGTCACATACTGGGTAGCCAACAATGTCCACTAATACATGTACTTTTTCAATACTGGAGTATTTCCTTCAGACGCTGCCTCCAAAGTCAGTATCCACTGACTCTGGACTTTTGGTATGTAACGCCAAGTTTCTTTCCCTACACAGTTAAACTCCTTCACAACCACATCCAGGAACAGTGCCTACTTTGCGCAACCACATACATTAAGTTGTTTTAAAAAACTAACAGACAAAATATGATTGATACTTTATTGCTTTTTTTTTTTTTGCTTCCTATGTTTGTTAGTTGTAGTCTGCAAAAGACTTTGATACTTGAGTTAGAACACATTTTATTATTTGTTTTGACGACTGACTTTTCATTATTTTCCTTTTTGTGGCCTGTGCTAAAATTAGCTGGCATTTGCGAAAAGGAGAGATGTATTAGGATTAGATTCAGCTGTAACAGGAAAAACAACAGAGGCTTAAACTAGATAGACACTTCTTTCTCCTCCAAATAAAAGAGATCTAAGAGGCAGTCCAGAACTGGCCATGGACCCACTCCATGAAGTTATGAGGGACCCATATCCTCCCTGGTCACCCCTCCACCATCTCCTGATGGGGTCTCTTCCTCACCATCTGAGGTGGAAGCTGGAGCTCCAGCCACCATGCCCAACGAAAGGACAGAGGGCAAGAAGAAGAGGAAAGAGCTCCCTACGGTTACACTCGTTTGCATCTTACTGGCCAAAATTCAGACATGTGTCCTCACCCAGGGAGGCTGGACAATTAGTCTAGCTAACGATCAGGACCCTACTACTCAGGACTAAGGTAAGAATGGACATTGAGAGGCAGGGAACTATCTCTTCCATAGACAAGGATAAAAATCACGTTGAGGACAATCACTCATATAAGAGCAATCATTGTTTGCGGTGAAGATAGCTAACATTCAGTCAAGTAACCAGCTGTGGGCACTTGATAAGATTATGTCATCCTTACCACAGCCCTTTGAAGGAAATACTGTTAATATCCTCCGTTTTCACAGCGGAAACAGGCACAGAGGGGCTAGGTAATTTGTCCAAGGTCACCCACACATAGATTTGAATGCAACAGGCAGCTTGGCTCCAGAACCCCCCAGGACACAAAGCTACCACGAAGAGAGGCAACTCTTACCAGCAACTATAGAACCAACCCAAGGAGGCCAGCGAGGCTTCTCTAAGGGGCTGATCGACTCAGGAGTAAGGAGAGGAGACCTGAGCGAGAGCTGCTTTCTTACTTTGTGCCTTGGACTGTTTCACTTTTCCATCCGTTCAACAAAGTTTCTTTCATAACACGTAGTACATTTGCAATGAACTAACTAACGCCTGTGTTTGCCATTCCTTGGGGGCACAGAATAGGTGCTCAGAAGATATTTCTCTGAGTGAGGGCTTGTGCTAGCCCTACTCTGCGCCGGGCTCTGTGATGGCTGCCGAGAGTCCAGGAATGTGACACAGACCTGCTGTCGGCACTCATGGCCAAGCAGAGCCCAACAAACAGGTGGGCCTCACAGAGAACAGAGCAGGCAAAGGCCAGGGGAAGGTCTGGTGCGGATAGATTGTACTTTATGAGTCTCAAGCAATAAGGGATAAGGTTCTTAAGGTATGCTAGACTTAAAATTCCTCTCAAGCCCAAGGTGAGACATTTAGCCTCAGCTCTGAGGTGACAAGGAGCCAAAGAAGGCTTTCAGCAAGTGGGGAGAGAGCAGCCATCTGGAAAGACTCTTCTGGCAGCCCGTGCAGAGGGTGGGAGGTGGGGGAGACCAGAAGCAGGGAGCTCCATGAAGAGGCTGGATGAGCACCCTAGTCAGAGGGCCCCAAGGAGGGATGTGACCTGAGTGAAGAAAGGCAAGGGGCTTCAGGGATGGCTGGGAGGTGGACAGGCTTTCGAGGCTGGGGAAATGGGACGCTGCTTGAGGGGTCTGGAGGGGAGAGTCTGAGGTTGGGTGGAGGCCAAAGTGAGGGGTTTGGAAGAAGGAAGGGGGGTGGGGTGAAGGAAAACAAAAGAGGCCCTATGCTTGCCAGACAGATCCCCCAGGGGAGTCTGGGAAGAGAACGAAGGGGGCCTGAGGAAGCCAGAGCAAGGGGGGCTGGAAGGGGCTGGAGAGGGGCCCTGGCTGGAGCAGGGGCTGGGGCAGACGGCAGTTGGACGCCTGCAGGCTGTGCTCATGGCTCAGAAATGTCCCAGCGCTGCCAGGAGCCTGCCTGGCCCCTGCTGCCTCTTCCCACCCCCCAACCCCAGCCCAGGCCTGACACCAGGAGCTCTGAAGCTGTGCCCCCACCCAGAATGGGCCTCCTGTCCCCAGAACCCAGGCATACTCACAGCCTCCCCACCAACCCTCAGCCTTCCCCCAGTGGCTGATGGCACAGGCCAGGGGAGGAGGGGGAGAAAATAAACACACATCTGCGGGGTGGGGTGGGGTGGGGGGTCAAGAAGCAGGGCCTAGGCTGCCGGTGCCATGGGGCCCTCACGTCCAGGGGGGGGATGGTGAAGGGGGTCCAGGCAGCGGCCCAGCCAGCCAGTTAGCGTCTACAGTACTTTGCCCCTGACAGGCCTAATGAGACACAGGTGGTGCCCTGGCCCCGGCAGATGCTGGTTCAGTGCCTGGGAGGGGGCGGGGGGAGGTTCTGCAGCTCCGGGGGGCGGGGCTGGAGCGGCTGGCGGGGGGCCCAGCACATAACTCTGGGCGGTTGCAGTCTGGGGCAGCAGACACTCGGCGGACACCCGGCCACTCTGAGCTGAACTGGCAGCATGAAGGTACCGGGCGGGGCACTCACGGCATTAGGGGATTGAGCCCACTCTGTGGGGGCTAGGAAGGCACACGGGTTCTCGTGATCCAGTAGAGATTCTTTAGCTATGAGGGTGCTGAGCCTCCCAGAGAGTGGGGTTTCTTGGGAGAGGAAAGAAGGCAAGCGAGGGGTTTCTTGCAGTGGGTGGTCTGTGTGTCCGGGCGAGTGCAGGGAAAGTAGTGGGGGGCTCTCGGGCTGGAGACAGGGGCTGTGCTAAGGTCACCCTGCTTTCCTATCACCAGGCCCTCCTGGCCCTGCCGCTGCTGCTGCTGCTTTTCTCTACTCCCCCCTGCGCGCCCCAGGTCTCCGGGATCCGGGGAGATGGTAAGCAGCCCACATTTGAAAATGCAGCCTGGCCAATAGTCTGGGCAAACTGTCCTGAGCCCCCTTTTCTGGGAGTCAGGGCTGAGCCCCAGCTTGGCAGGACTCAGTCTCCTGCTCTATAAAATGGGGCAGGTGGATTAAATGACTTTCAAGCATCACACCTGTAAAAGAAACCTTACAAGGTCCTCTGACAGACAAACTGGGGTGCTGGGGTGTGCGGCGTGCCTTAGCCCCCTTCTCCTCACCCTCCCCACCCTCCCCCAGCTCTGGAGAAGTCTTGCCTTCAGCAGCCCCTGGACTGTGACGACATCTACACGCAGGGCTACCAGGCAGACGGCGTGTACCTCATCTACCCCTTGGGCCCCAGCGTGCCCGTGCCTGTCTTCTGTGACATGACCACCGAGGGGGGAAAGTGGACGGTGAGTGGGAGGAGGGGAACACAGGCCCAGTTCTAGTCCCAGCCGTGTGACCAAGCTTCACCTCTGGGAAGCTCAGTTTCTTCATCTCTCAAATGGGGATAATGCCCACAGCATAGATGGTGAGCTTCTGCCAACACTGAATTCTAGGCGCTTAAGGCACGTCAGTGCATATAATGCTCACTAACCCTGGGAGGAAAGTACATTTCACAGACAAGGAACTGAAGCCAACAGGTGAAGTAACTCTCCCAAGGTCACAAACCAGCACAAGACACCCCCAACCCCCCGTACCCTCCTACCCCCAGCATTTGACCTCAAGACCGCCTTCTTTACCTCTTCCTGCACTCAGCGGCTGCTCAGGGGGGTGCCGTGGGAGCCAGTCTAGGCCTCCAGCTCAGTCCTGTAACAAACCACCTGGGCATCACAGGGTCCACGCCTGGGTGAAGACCCTGCCCACTGGACCCTTGATCGTCCAGGCTCGTCCTCTCTGCTCCAGGTTTTCCAGAAGAGATTCAATGGCTCAGTGAGTTTCTTCCGGGGCTGGAATGACTACAAGCTAGGCTTCGGCCGCGCCGACGGGGAGTACTGGCTGGGTAAGGCGGGAGCCAGGTGGGCTGGGGGCGGCCCCAGAGCCAGGTCCTCGCTGACCAGAGGCCTTCCTCCCCAGGGCTGCAGAACCTGCACCTCCTGACACTGAAGCAGAAGTACGAGCTGCGAGTGGATTTGGAGGACTTTGAGAACAACACAGCCTACGCGAAGTACGTCGACTTCTCCATCTCGCCCAATGCCATCAGCGCTGAGGAGGACGGCTACACCCTCTACGTGGCAGGCTTTGAGGATGGCGGGGCAGGTAACAGCCTCCTGCCAGCCTAAGGGGGGGCTGTGGGGGGAGAAGGCAGGGCGGGCACTGCCCAGTCGGTCCCTGACCCCCTTCAGGCCCCTCCTTTCCCCTCCTGGCTCCCAACCAGCTTGGGCCTCAGCCACCGCCACTCCACTCCAGGCCGCCCTGTGGAGCAGCTGTTTCTCTTCATTGCAGAAGCACAGCTACCCAACATCTGGCGCAGGGAGGGTGCCTCATCCCAGCAGACTGACACGTGGTGTCTCTCACACACCACTCATTACTGCTGTCACCTCCCGCCCGCCCGCCCGCCAGGCGAGGGGCTCAGCTCCCCGCCTCAGCGACCCCGTCCCTCTTCCTCTCCTCCACCAGGTGACTCCCTGTCTTACCACAGCGGCCAGAAATTCTCCACCTTCGACCGGGACCAGGACCTCTTCGTGCAGAACTGCGCGGCCCTCTCCTCGGGAGCCTTCTGGTTCCGCAGCTGCCATTTCGCCAACCTCAATGGCTTCTACCTGGGTGGCTCCCACCTTTCCTATGCCAATGGCATCAACTGGGCCCAATGGAAGGGCTTCTACTACTCCCTCAAGCGCACTGAGATGAAAATCCGCCGGGCCTGAGGGGCTGGCCCCATCAGACCCTAACGCTGCCCTGGCTGCTCGGGGTCTCCATGAGTGCTCCCTCTGCTGTGCCTGTGTCCCCCCCACCCCCACCCCCACCTCCCATGTCAGTTCTGCTGCTCTCTTAACACCTGCTTCTCACAGGGGGCCTCTGGCTCTAGCCCCAGCGGATCCTGTCACAGCCACCTCTAAGCCAGGCCTCTGCTCCCCTCCACCTGAGGCTATGCTGCCAGCAGCTCCCCAGGCCTCCTCCGAAAGGCACAGGCGGCCTGGACCTGGCTGGACGCCACGTGGCTCAGTTGCCTGCACCCTGTCGCAGAGGCTGAGAGCCAGGAGCTGCTCTCCCATGCTTCAGGCTCCGTGTTCCACCTTAGTCAGCTTCCATACTGTGCACTGCTCCGTCTGGGGCCGCCCTAGCATGCTACTCTGAGCTGGCACGGTCTGACCAACACCCAGAGCATGTGGCCACCACTGCCACACCCCAGCACCCCCCGGCTGTCCTCAGAATGTCTCTCACCCTTCACCTCCCTCCCACCAACTTGTTCTCTGGTGGGGAGCACCATGGACTCCCGAGCCCCACCTCACTGTCATACTTGGTTTCCCCGACCTGCCTGCCCCAGGCCCCCAAAGCTCAATGCCAAAACTGTATTCTACCACAGCTACTGCATGCCACCCGTAAACAGCCACAATCAAGGTAGGCATAGACACCTCCCACCCACCCCAGGGCCGAGGCCTGACCCTGTGACGGGGCAGAGGACACCTTCTGTGGGGCTGGAGGCAGGTGGGGAGTGGAGGTCTCAATAAACCTCAGGACCTGAACGAACTGGCTTTGGCTGTTGTGCACGCAAATGCCTTTGCTTGGCCCCAAATGTGGGGACCTGGCTCCGCCCTGCTGCCCTACTGACAGCACCTTGCCCTCCACTCCACAGACACCTGGAGTTAGGTGCTAGAGGGAACGTGACATTTCATAGACCTCGTTTTGATGGCAAAAAGACCGACTAGTAATAAAATTATGTAATAATAATAATACCAACAACAATAAGTACAAGGATCACTTGGGAGTAGGGGTTTTCCGATCCTGCCATGGCTCGGTGGTGGCTCAGGTGGCTACTTAAGGCTGAAGAGTGGGTCTGAGATGAACCTGCAGAATAATCCAAGCTGAGCTTCCCCTGCTGGGCCCAAGGCTCCAGCCCTTGAGAACGCTCGTGTGAGCCGTGGAGCTGGGTCTGCCCCTGGCAGAAGGCACAGGCTGTGGGCCTCAGGGTTCCTGGAGGTCAGGCAGGTCGGCCAGCAGCATTGGGGAATCCATCTGGATCTCACGCTGCAGGGACTCGATGTCCGCAGGGTTCATGCCGTGGCCCTCGAGCCAGTCAGCAAGAAAGGAGGCTGAGAGCGAGGCCGAGTCTGCCTGGCTGCAGGGCAAAGGGGAGCAGGGAGAGCTGTTAGCCTAGGCTGGCTGCTCGCCCAGCCCACTAAGCTCCTCCTGCACGAGGAGCCCCATTCTACAAGTTCCGTCCAGCCATCTTACCTGTCCTGTGGCCCATCAGCCACACCCATATCGAAAGACTGGTTTAGAAATTCCTCCAGGTCAAAGCCGACACCGTAGCCAGCCCCACTGCCCTTTGGAGTGCCTGAGAACACGGGGGGCAAGGGGTCCTCCACCTGTAGGGGTAACGGCAGGTGACTACGTAGGCACCACCAAGAGCAGGCGGAGGTATGCCGGGCACACCCCCAGCCCCATCTCGCGATCGTCCAGTTTCCCCGCTGAGTATGCTGCTGGTGACTCTCCTGGGTACCCGTGGTCAGTGTCAGCCGCGACGGTCAGAGAGCAGCTGGGGCCCATCTCCAGGCCTGGCCCCTCCCAGGAGGCATCCTATTTATCTCCCAACCACCTGCGTATCAGCATTGCGCTCCTTCCACGCGCAAGGGGGCAAGTTCAGAGATAAAGCCCTACTTGGGGCTCACTTTTCATGGAACAAGGACACGCCAGAGCTGCTCTCATGCCCATCCCCACCAAATGGCAAGGACTTCCCGAACCCATTGTCCCTGGGCCCAGACTCAGGTGTCCTCACAGCCGAGGCCTGTTCTCTCACCTGAGACTTGGACAGCCGCTGGGTCACCAGATTAACATCGGGTGACTCTGAGGTGGATGGCTGAGGGACCCCCCTGAGATCTGAAGCGGGGGGGCCAGATGGGAAGTAAGGCAAAATACCCTGGGTGTTGGGGTCAGGCAGCCCAGGGGGTGGCACAAGCGCCTGAGGGGCCAGGAGGCTGGAGGAGGTGGCAGTTTGGAGTGCGGCAGGGCCAGGGACTGGCCCAGGAGGGCCGGCAGGGCGGGGGGCAGGACCAGGGGGCGCACAGGCAGGCTGTGGGGCAGGACCAGGGGTGGGGCCTGCAGGCTGCAGTTGGGGGCCGGGGGGAGGACTGGTGGGCTGGGCGGGAGCGGGTGTTGGTACCGGGGCGTGGGCTGGGGCCGGGGTGGGGACTGGGGCCGGGGTGGGGACTGGGGCCGGGGTGGGGGCCGGGGGCCGGGCCATGCGAGTCCAGCGTTCCAACAGGCTGCGGTCATTGTCACTGAGCACCAGCCCAGCCAGGGGATCAGTCGAGGGGACCCCAGAGGCCCCAGCCCCCCGCTCCTTGCGCTCCCGCTCCTGCCGCCGCTTCTCGCGCTCCTTGGCTCGTTCCTGCCGCCGCCGCCGCTTCTCCTCCCGCTCCCGCTGGCGCTCCTGAGCTGTCACGGGCTTCCGAGGCTCAGGTGCTTCCAGGGGGGCGCTGGGGCCATCTGCAGGGAAGTTGAACAGGGGGAAGGTAAAGGTCTGTGGCCCTGTCCAAGCCCGCAGGCCCCCTTGTGCCAGCCCGTTCCCCAGTCGGTGGCGGCCTCCGCAAGGCACCTCTGAGCCGGCTCCGCAAGGACTTGAGCAGGGCAGCTTTGAGGGCCGCCTTGGTGTTGTCTGAGATGGCACCCTCCCTCTTTGGAGGGGCGGGTTCACTGGCCGGTGGGAGTGGTGGCTGCAGGGTCAGATCAATGGTGTCAGGTACAGGGCCAGGGCACGGCGGTGGGGCTGGCGGAGGTGACTCCATGGCACAGTCCCCACTGGGAGCCCAGGGACTGGGCATTTCAATGTCGGGGCAGCTAGGCTCACTGGCCACAGGCTGCAGGGAAGGCTGGAAACGTATCTGCTGGCGGATGCCTTCACGCCGTGCATGGAAGTCCTCGATCTCGGCCACAATGGCCTCCTTAATCCGTTCCCGGGTGAGGGCTTCCCGGTCAAAGGCGAAGTCAAAGGGCGGGGCACAGTCAGGCTCATCATCAGGGTCATGGTACTTGGCCAAGAAGGGGTGGCGAAGGGCGGCAGCCGCGGAGATGCGGGCACTGGGCTCAAAACGCAGCATGCGCCCCAGCAGTGAGAGGGCCTGGCGGTCAGCACCTGGGTACACTGTCTCCCAGGGCACAGGCTGGCGGGGTGGCAGGCTCTGGATGTACGCCCGCACCCTTTCAGCCCCCACAGCTTGAATCACAGCTGGTGAGGGGGTGCCCAACACCATCATGATCAACTGCAGCTGGTGCACATAGTTTTTGCCCGGGAAGAGCTGACGCCTCGCCAGCATCTCACCAAAAATGCAGCCCACAGACCACAGATCAATAGCCTGCGTGTACTCATGCAGTGAGAGCATGAGCTCCGGGGCACGGTACCAGCGCGTGGCCACATATTCGGTCATGAAGTACTGGTGCTCGGCAGGCGAGGTGCACAGGCCGCGTGCCATGCCGAAATCACCGATCTTGAGCTCACAGTTCTCATTCACCAGCAGGTTTGAGGGCTTGAGGTCGCGGTGGATGACCTGAGCTGAGTGCATGTACTTGAGGCCCCGCAGCAGCTGGTACAGGAAATAGCGGACGTGCTCCAGCGTGAGTGGCTGCGAGGAATGGATGATTTGATGCAGGTCGCTCTCCATCAGGTCCAGGACCACATAGCTACAAGGGACAGGGAGAGACGTATGGGCTGTCTTGTCTTGTCCACACGCCAGCCCCAAGCTCACCACACCCACCTGGCTCCAGGCAGGGAGCGGCCTTACCCTCAGACTCTGGAAGGGCCAACCGTATGGTATGAAGAGTCTAGATTCTCTACAACTTTTCCATGAACTTAAGTGAAGTTACATCACTTTTCTCTCCAGATCTAGTTGCCCGTCCGAGAAAAAATGAGGGTGGACCAAATCAGGACTAGCAAATAGCTGTAGTTTTGGGGGCTGTCTCCATTGTTTGGTAATGGCCACTTAATGACTGCTGAACACTGCGGCGGTTTGCCCTCTGTCGGTAAGCGTCCTGTGACTGATGAGTGATGACTGCTACGAGAACAGGCAGCTGTAGTTATAGTGTGTGTGCTGCGTTTGCCATCCTCTACACTGACGTTCTATCAAATTGTAACATCTGTACTCTTCTTGAGAACCAGCTGTCCCTGGCAAAACCCTACGGGAGCACTGGTCCTGGAATTACGGGAATTCCCCCGGGGGCCTTCCATTAGGTTCAGCGGTCCTTCCAGAACTTGAGCAATGTGGTCCTAACCTTCAGAAAACTCCCAGCTCTGCCTCCCTCTCCCATTCCCATTTCTTACACGGATTTGAACTCGCCATAGGGCACGGTGGGCCTCAGGATGTCCTTGATGGCGATGATGTTGTCATGCTTGAAGTGTTTGAGGATCTTCAGCTCCCTGAGGGTCCGCTTGGCATTGGTCACCACATCGAAAGCATTGGGGATCTTCTTAATGGCCACCTGCTGGCCTGAGGGGCAGAGAAAAGGCAGATACCGTGAGGTGCCTTGCAGCAGCTGCAGGGTGGCACAAGGCCCCTTTCACCATCTCCCGTCTAGGATGCAAATCATGGCCACCACCCACTGAGTAACAACAGCTACTATATCCTGAGTACCTCCTATGTGCCAACCCCTGTGCTAAGCGCGTTACACACACTTCACACCTGTCCCGAGACAGGTACTGATAGCTCCACGTTACAGGTGAGGAAACCCCGTCACAGTAACCTACTGGGGGTTGCACAGCTTGTCGGTAGAATGTAGACTGTGCTCGTCCTACCTCCCTACGCGCTCTCTGCATCTCAAACCTTACCCGCCCCACCACCAGCCCCTGTACTAGGCTGCGGCTCCAGAACACACTTCTGTTAGAAACAAAAGATAAGATCTCCTCCCGGTCTCACTGGGAGGGACATTTTTCTAAGGAGGAAGTAGGCAGATGTGCCGGCGAAACCGCCGTGCCCGAGGTTCTGAGAGCCGTGCCCAGCACCGTGCCGGGCACCCCGACGGCACGTAAGCAGCGCTTGCCGACGCGAACCAGAACGTGCGCCCGGCTCTCCTGCCGGGCTGTTTGAGCGGGGGCGGCTCTCCCACTCTCGGGGCACCAGTGTCCACCTCGGTGAGCGGCGCCCACAGGGAAGCTCACCCGTGAGGCGGCGACGCGCGGAGGACACCACCCCGTAGGCCCCATTGCCTATGGTCTCGATGATCTCATACTCGTCCCCCACGTCGAAGGTCACATCGAAGGACCGGGCTTTGAGCAGGGCTAGGTTCTTGGCCGCCACAGAGGCAGCGGTGCTGACGGGCTCCGCCTTCACCGGCCCCGGGGGCTCTCCGGAGCCGTCCTCGCCGTCCTCCTCCTTCAGGGGCTCGGCCATGGCGTCTGTGTGGAAACGCTGGTGAGCGGGGGCCCGCCCCGCCCCAGGCCTCAGTTTCCCCTTTGTGAGGCTGGAGCAGGACCACGTAATTCCAAGTTCCCTAAGCCGATGGGGACCAGGTAGGGGGCAAAAGACGGCGGCTGGCATGTAGTATATGTGCCACACCAGGCAATCGGAGCCCAAAGCTCAGGTCCCGGTGCAACGCAGGGTCGGAGGTGGGGGAGGTGCAGCGAGGCGGGTTCAGGAAGAAAGGGAGGGGGCGGGGCACTTCGCTTTCCTCGGTCCACACTCACCGAATCGCGCCTCACCCCGACGTCTCGTCGGGGCTTTCGAGGGTCTCCGGGGCCCCTGGCCTGCCGTCCCCAGGGGAGGGGGACGCCAGAGTCACTCGCTCACGTGTTTAAGGCCGCCGCCTCCACCTCAGCATAGAGCTCAGCCCCGCTGGTCCCCCCTGCCCCGCCTCCCAAGACCACGCTCCCTTCAGCCTCCGGCCAATCGCTGGGCGGTCTCTGAGGTGCTTCTCCACCCCTTGTGCTCGCGTCGTCCAATCCGAGCCCACCTGCAGAGGAAGCCACGCCTGTGTCCTGCGCGCGCCCGCGCGCGCCACTGCCCAGTTCGCCCGCGGGAGCCGCCCAAAGTGCGCTCCGCGCTTCTCAGGGGTGCAGTCGGTACCCCGCGCCGTCTTCCGACGCATGCGCGCTGGCCGCCCCGGGCGCCGCCTGCAGGAAGGCAACGCCCCCGCGCGTGCTCGCGCGCATCTCCATGTATCCGCGGCGTCTCCTCCCGCAAATCGCCGCTGGTCCTGGCAGCTCCGAGGGGCTAGCACACCCGGGACTTTTAGCTTGGCGGCCGGCTCGCGAAATCCCCCCACTTCAGGGCCCTCTTCCCTTTTCAGTCCCTGTCCCTGGGAGATTGTGCCCGCCATTTTCCCGATCGGTTCCGGGAGCCCGGCTCCGGGAAGGCATCATCCCAGAAGAGGGTGATCCGTCCGGTCCAACCACAGAGTTCCCGGTCCTCCCGGATTCTAGAGCGTCAAGCCTGAAGCCGCTACTGCCTGGCGATGGCTCGTCCTCTCTGCCCAGCTTCCGGCATCGCTGAGCCTCCGCCGGTTGTTCCTTGGCCTCCGGCGTGTTCCCTGTTTTGGTGGCTCTGTTCCAAGACCGCGAGGGCTCTCTGTGCTACAGCGGAGTTGGGCTGGCGGGCGGGGCCGTGCAGCCTCTACGCCTCCCGTCAGCTCAGCCCAGAGGGCAGAGCCAGCACTGGGCCTCGGCTGCCCCGACCCGCTCCAGGGCCCGATGGCCCGTTCGTTCATATAGCAAATATGTGTCGGGCACCAAGTCTCTAAGGTTCAGTGCTGAGGAGGCAGAGGTGCGCGTGGTGGTTAGTGGGGGCTGGGAGAAAAGGTTTTCAACCTTTAGGAATTCGACGTAGAAGGTTTTGGAGTTGCGACTCCAAAGATGGCTGGCTGAGTTTTCACCAGGTGAGAAAAGAAGACAGCATGGGGAGACAGGCTGAAGGTACAGAGGTCGAGAAGTACAGCAGTGCAGACTCTGGGGGTTGTTCCGTTGCCCTAAATAAGGACCGGTTGGTGGGACCCAATAAAGTCTTTGAGTGCCACGTTGTGGGTTTATTCCTTACGTCGCAAACTAGTAGCCGAAAAGTGGATCCAGACCAGACATGAATTTTGGTAAGCCTACACACTTCTGAAAATTTTTGTTCTGTGTATATTCCCCACTGTTGTGTTTTTGATTTTTTTTACTTTTCACTAAAGCATGCATAAAGCTCCACTAATTTTCACAAACTTAGTACACCAGGGTATTGGATTCAGATGAAAAACATTACCAGCACTTCCGAAGAACCTTCTCTTTTCCAGTGGTGATAGTTCTTTCTATTAACTCTCTTCCACACTTTTTTTTTCTGCACTGATTTTAAGAGATTAGTCGGGATCCATATGTTGTGATACTGCATTTTTAAAAACTCAGCATAAGGAAAAATATGTTTAAGAGTATTAGGTCAATATTGGGACAAATAGATATCTCATATTTAGACACATACAAACCATATGTGCCTCCTGAGTTAAGGTTGAACTATAATATTTGTTCCTGATTTTCCTGAGAGCATAATAAAAAAGCCAAATTACCTGTTACATGATTTGCATTAAACATGAATAAAGAAACCGTATTCGTGGGAAGAGAACATTTTCTATCAGTGAGGTCTGATGGCCGTTAGGTGAAAGACAGTTTTCCCTAACTCTGAAATACATGCACTATAAGGCCTTCGGTGTCCCCCAGTGTAAATAGAGGGCATACAAAAGCGGGACACATAAGCACATCTTTTTAGGGGACCAACTGAACAAGCTGTGTGGTGGTCCTGTCTGGTCCAGGAATAAAACAAAGTATCAGAAGAAACTCAGAAACTGTATTCTTTAAATTCTCTATGAATATTTCAGCCAGGCTGGATATCCACATTACAGACTGCAACGTTCTCCGGCAAAAGCTTGCTAATTCTCTTAATTTTCAATCCACCATGAGCTGCTTTGCTCTTCCCCCACTAGGTCTTTATTCTGTCCTGGAAAAGTCATCAATTATCTAACTGTATTAAATACAACAGACACTCTTCCGTCCTTGCCTTACTGTGCTCTGTTGCATATGACACAACTGACCGCTTCTTCAAGAAAAAATTGTTTCACCTGATTCAAAAGGTTTAAATGAAAAATCTTGGTCCCACTCCCAGGTGGCCACTTTTATAATGTCTTACCAGAAGTATCAATAACCAGAGAGGTCCCTCTTTTTTTTTTTTTTTTAGTAAGCTATTTTGACATATAATTCATACTCTAAAAGTTTTTTTTTCTCCCCTTCTTCCGCCTGCCCCCCCCCCACTCCGGTTCAAGCCATTGTTTCTCAGTCTAGTTGTGTAGGACACAGCTCCCTGGCCCCTGCTGGTATTATGAGCCTTGTGTGCCCGCTGGCTGAGGCGGTTGGTCGGTCGCCGGTTGTTGGTGGCTGCTCACAGCAGCTCACGGTGGCTCTTGCCGGCTGCCGGCCGCTCACGCTGGCTGCCAGCCACACGCTGGCCACCGGCCGTTCATGGCGGCACACAGTAGCCTGAAACTGCACAGCAGCCGGTGGTAGCACTCAGCAGCCCCTGGCAGCTCACAGCAGCTCACACCAACCTCCAGCTGCTCAGGGCAGCCCAGCTCCAGGGAGAGCTGTTGTTCACAATCTTAGCTGTAGAGGGCGCAGCTCACTGGCCTGTGGGGGAATCGAACTGGCGACTTCCGCTTTAGGAGGAGTATGACACTCCAACCACCTGAGCCTCCAGGCTGGCCCCTAAAACTTTTATAGTGTGTAATTCAGTGTTTTTCTGTTATGTTGACAGAGTTGTGCAACCATCACCACTACCTAATTTTAGGACCTTTTCATCACCCCAAAAAAGACACCCGTTTGTAATCACTCCTCATTTCCCCTCACCCAGCCCCCAGAAACCACTGACATACTTCTGTCTGTGGATTTACCTATTTTGGACATTCCATAGAAATGGAATCCTACAATATGTGACCTTTTGTGTCAGTTCTTTCACTTAGCGTATTTTCAATGTTTATCCTTGTAGCATGTAGCAGAACATCATTTCTTTTTAATACCAAATGGATTTGGATACACATTTTGTTTATCCACTCATCAGTTGATGGACCTTTGGGTGTTCCACCTGTTGGCTGTTACAAGTAATGATGCTGTGAGCATTTATGTACAAGTTTTCGTGTGGACATGTTTTCGTTTCTCTTGGTGTACCTAAGAGTGGGATCGCTGGGTCATATGGTAAACTTTATATTTAACTTTTTGAGGAACTGTCAAACTTCCCAGTGGTTGCACCATTTTACAACCTGACTAGCAATATTTGAGGGTTCAATTTTTCCACATCCTCACCACCAATTGTTATTCCCTCCCCCTTTTTAAAAAAATTATAGCTATCCTAGTGGGTGTGCAGTGGTAGGTCATTGTGGTTCTGATTGGCATTTTCCTAATGATTAGTGATGTTGAGCATCTTTTCATGTGCTTATTGGCCATTTGTCTTTTGGGGGAATGTCGATTTACATCCTTTGTTCATTTTTAATTGCATTATTTGTCTTTTTGTTGAGTTGTAAGACTTCTTCATATATTCTGGATGTAAGTCTCATCAAATACATGATTTACAAATATTTATTCCCATTCTGTGGGTTGCCTTTTCACTTCCTTGATGGTATCATTTGCAGCACAAAGTTTTTAAAATTTAGAACTACTTAATTGTAATGAATTCCACTTTATCTTTTGTCACTTGTGCCTTCGATGTCATATCTAAGAAACCACCACATTCTTTTTTACAGCTATCCCTTTATGAATGTAATTTTATAGTATCCATTTATGAATGTAATCTAACCAGCACTGTGTAGGTGGATATTTAGGTTAGTTCAGAATTTTTGCTCTTGCAAACAATGCTGCAATAAATGATCTTGAACACATCGTTTTGCAAACTGCAAATATATTTGCAGGATAAATATCCAGAAGTGGAAGTGCCAAGTTGAAGAATATTGAACTTGTAATTTTAATAGTTAATGTCAAATTTCTGTCCTTAGAGATTGTACCAGTTTAGACCCCCACCAGCAGAATGGGGGAATGATTCACACAAGCCTTTTTAAAAAGCGTGGAATTATTTGCCTATGTTAAAAATGGGGAGATAGCTCATAAAAGTCCTGATTTCTGGTTTCCTTCAGAAAATTGGAAAAATCTGTCACCATCAGCCTTCCATTCCCACACAGCAGTAACGGGCTGGAACAAAGCAGTAGCCCTGCACTGGACGGGCGTGGGCTCTGCAGTTCACCGCACTCCCTTCCTCTCCCTCAGGGCTCCCCAGCACAGTCCAAGTGTCAGATGCCATTTGTCATTGTACTTACACCACTGTTTTCTAAATATTACTAAAAGCAAAGAAACAAAAGAGGCTGAGAGGACATGTGTCTCAAAAAGAGAGGGTGGAGCACAAGCATATCTCTGTGGGATTGAAGACTCTCCCGTGTGTTACACACAAATATTCGGCTCTCTAGGCTCATGTCTCCTGCCTGACCACTGTGGCTCCTGGGAACCTCTGAAGATTTTTGAGTAGGAAAACACCCTTCAGAATTGACTTCCTGAAAAATAATTGTGGCAAATAGTGTGGAGGGTGTGCTTGAGGGAGAGAGACTGGAGGCAAGCAGATGATTGTGACGGTCCGAGTGACAGCCCAGCTAGGGGCCTGGACTAGGCTGTGGCAGAAGGACTACGGAGCATGGAAGTGTGGGTGGTGTCACAATTTCTGGGTTGACAATGGAGATGTCACCAAGATGGGGACCCCAAAAGAACCAGGTTGGGCGATGGGTGATGAGCTCAGTGGTTGAAGCTTTGAGGTTTGTTTAGTCACCCTGGAAGCCTTCATGAGCTTATTAACCCTCATCATTTCAGGGGCATCAGGAAGCTCCCTCGTTGTCAATAATTCCAGCAAAGGTGGTGCGGGGACAGAGCCAGGAGTGCAGTTTCCAGCACTCGGCCTCACGTGGAAAGATGCTGGCTCAGGTAGTAAATGGCCATCAACTGTGATTGGATGGCCATCAGCTGTGGCTAGTTGGCCGTCAGCTGTAACCAGTGAGCCCTTGGCCACTAATATAACTGCTGTGGCTACGCTAGCAGCAAATGGGGGCTAGCAGGAAGATGGGGGCTGGCAAGTGCGGATTGCACTTAGCACGGCAGATTGCAGTTAGCAAGAGAGGTTGGTTGGTTGGCAGAGAAGCAGATGGCAGGTTGCGGACAGTGTGGCTCCTGCTTCCTGTGTCTCCAACCCAGCCGCCAGCGAGAATATAGTGGTGTGACTCCCCCATCTATGGCTCCGTGGGTGTTCCTTTTTGGCCTCACCATGTCCTGCGTTCCTATGTGGGGAGCGGGAGCAGAGACCCCGCCTGACACCCTGCATGACAGGTGGCCTCTCATTGGACAGGCTCAGCCAAGGGGAGGGAGTATGCTGATTGGCCAGACCTGAGTCACCTATCCTCTTCTGGAAGGGGGGGACTCCAAGCCCAGGCAAACTCTGCAGATGGAATGGCTAAGGGCCATTTTCCCAATGGAACCTGGGCGTACGGACAGTGGGACAGGTACAGGGCCGATGGAAACAGCAGATGTGTGTGCTGCTCTGGCAGCACATACACTAACACTGGAACGACACCGAGATTAGCATGGCCCCTGCTCCAGAGGACACGCAAACTCGTGAAGCGTTCCATTTTTTTAAAATAGGAAATGCTCCGAATGGAAGAGATTAAAAGCAAGTATCTATCGGTACTGGCAAGCAATGAGATCATTTTTTAAATGGAAGCTCAAATAATTTAAAACTTTGTTGTATATCCATTACCCATTAACGTATAGAAATGATTTTTTATTGCCAGAGTTTCAGAAAAGTCATAATGCATTTTTGACGTTCTCAGTGAATATATGTAAGAACAGTGCAATTGCCCTTTCAAGTACCATATCTACTTTTTAATTTCATGATGAAAAAAGAAAGAGAAGAAATGGCAGATGTGCCCTACCCAGCGGCACCCCTCTGCTACCAGAGGAGCTGTAGTTAAAGTCTGAGACCACAGGCTGGTCTCCATCCGGGGAAGCTGCTATAGTGGTGTTACTGCTCCCCCTCCATCCCAAAGCTCCTTTGTTTGAAGAACACACAAGTTGGAGTCGGAAACCCCTGGGTTTGAATCCTGCTCTGCCACATTGCGGCCAAGGCATGCTTTCCTGTCTGTGCTGTGTGCTGGGGTCACGCATGAACGTGCAGTCCCAGCCCACTCACAAGGGACACCAACTCTGACCCAGGTAGCTACTGGCCCCGACGGTAGGTGCCAAGGTGGGAGGTATGCAGGCACAGAGCAGCCAGGGAGGTCAAGGACGGACATCTAAATCAGGACCTAAAGGACAAGCACGTGCCAGCCAGGGGAAGAAGCCAGGAGAGTGGACGGAAGGGGCTGGAGAGGTAGGCGGAGGCCTGATGGTGCATGACCCTGCGACGGGACCACCCTGATCTCAATACTGTCATCTGCGAAGTGGGGGTATCCCTGGTTTGGTTGTTTTATGCATTCGAGAAATGATAGCAAAGCACCTCGCACAGGGCCTGGCCCTTTGGAGGTGCTGGACCAGCCATCACATCCACTCATGTGGACGCCCCCCCACACCTGGAGGCGTTTGAGTAGCATCTTGGCTGTTTAAACACTTCCACCTTCACTTTCTAGAGAGTCATTGTCATGTTTTGCAGCTGAGACTACAGGCTCATCCAGGAGAGGGAGAGAGTGCGAGACCCAAGGCCTGGGTGTGGGGATGGGCTGCCTCTGCCTCCAGCACTCGCTGTACCCAGTGCCCATTTTTTACACAAAGACACACCTCTCTATCATCGGCAGCCATGAGTAATCTGGTTCAGTCACCCAGTGAGTGGCTGGGGCACCCAGTGGAGGCGGGGGAAGCCCGTGTGGCCACACCGCAGCTCACACCCACGTCTGCAGAGGCCATCAGAAGCTGCTCCCACGACCTCAGTCTTTCGAGGACAGGCAATAGTCAGTGTACGGGGCCCCTTTCCTTCTTCTCTGCTTTCCTCGGCGGGCCTTCCCGCTCCTGCTCCTGGTGCCACCTGTCAGACAGGTGGGCCCTTCCCAAGAAGGGGGGCAGTTTCACGGATGAATCTGCAAAGGACACTGCCTGCTCTCTACAGGGGCACATTAGACGCCAGTGGAACAGGTTGGCGAGGGGAATTTGGGAACAGGAACTCCCTCCATGCGCCCATAGAACTCGCCGGAGGCCAGGACTGGGTTGTGCTTCCCTCAGCTGGTGACCTTAGGCAAGCCTCAGCCCTCTCTAAGCCTTGGTCTATTCTGCGAAATGAGGGTAGTGATGTGTTACTCGTCATGCAGGAAAGAGTCTCCTCAAGACTGGAAATAGGGAGTCGGTGAACATTATGACTGGTTCCAGGCCTGATTTGAACATGGATCCTGCTATCAACCACACAGATGGCAGGGGCTGGGGAAGGAGCCCGTGGCCGTGGGGGCGGGGAGGGCAGGCCCCGGCAACCTATTCTCCCTGCCCTCCACCTGGAACGATCAGTTAAGACTGCATCAGCCTGCAAGTAGCAACCATGGCTTAACCACATGAAGGCTTATTTCTATTTCATCATAAGGAATCCAAAGGACTCCGTTGCCTTTGGTTTAGCTGCTCAATAACGCTTGTCAGGGACGAAGGCTCTATCTTTCTGCTTTGCCATTATCCTAATGACATTTGGCCTCTCTTAACTCATGGCTGCAAGATGGCTACAGCACTCCAGCCATCACATTCATGCTCCAGATAGGATAAAGGAGGGAGAGAAAACATGGTGCTACACCCGCCCCCTATCATCACAAGGGCAAACCTTCCTGGCAGCCCCCAGAAGACATGTACTTACCTCTCCTTAGGAGCGTGTCGTGTGGCCGCCCTCAGCTGCAAGAGAGGCCCAGAATATACTTATATAGGCATATTGCACCCCGAATCAGAGTGTTAGGAAGAAGTGGAGAACAGATATTAAGTAGGTAGCTCACGGGTAAAAGGCTAAGCCAGATCTACTGGTCAGAGGGCAGGTGGGAGGTGCCCTAGTGCCCAAGACCAACACAGGCCTCCTATAGGGGACCCTGAAGGCTGGCAGCCCGTGGGGGGCGCCTAGATTCCCCAGCTCAGAGTCCATCTCCCCAGTGCAACCACCTTCCTCATCTCTCCCAGCCCTGGGGGCTCCCATGCTCTTTCCAAAAGGTGGTGGGTGCCAAGGCCTCACTCAGCCCAGAGCCTGGTGTCTCCCAGGTGACAACAGCCCGGCCAGGATTGGCTGTGAAGCAGGTACCGGCTGGCAGCTTCAGCCCGCCTCTCCATTCTCCACCCAGCCCTGCCCAGCCCAGCAGGCCACACAGTCACCTCGTGACAAGCTGCCCACTGTGCAGTCACACCACAGTGTCACGTGCACACAGCCCACTTAGGTTCATAGACACAAGGACATGCTATGTCCGCACCACACGGGGATACACAAAATACTGGCACCGCTATGCACACACAGTCACATGCACTGGGGTGCAGGCACACACAGACGACACTCTTACATACTTTCACACAAACGTGCACAGGGGTTTGCATGGGCGTGCACACAGGCACACAGGAACAACACACACAGGGACACGTACACACAGAGATACACACTGCCTGTTCTCAGCTGTTGGGACATACACTCTGCAACACACACAACCTCTCCTCCCTCCCTCCGCTGCTTCTACTTGTTCTGTTTTTGCCTCAGCACGCAGAGTGGCCGTAACAAGCTCATCCCCATAGCGCTGAGGAAAAGGAGGACCGATTTCTGCCTGAAGGTGCCTAACAGGCAGGAGACGGCGCATGGGCCATGCTTAGCCTAGAGAGACCAAGGCCTGCCGAGAGGGGCGGGGCTTAGAAACTCCCAGACTCGGGGAGTCAGGAGGGGGCTCTGGGACTGCTGCCTGAGCCCCAGCAGCCAACCGGTGTGGTTTGATGGCAGGGCAGACCTGTCCACAAGACGCAGGACATGGCAGAGCCAGGCCTCCCTGCACTCAGACCGGTGGTGGCTCAGTCCAGCCAGCAGCATTTGCATGCCAGTGTCCCCACAGGAAAGCGACTACTGTAAAGCCAGCCTGTGGGTTGAGTGTGGTTTTGGTGGAGGGGACAGCAGGAAGCCTGCTGGGAAGTGGCTGTCACTGGCTGCCAGAGGCCTGGGTGGGTGGGCTGACCTCATGGCCAGAAGGCTCCAGTTTGGGGCCACTTGTGGTTTTTCGGGAAGCCTCTCACCGCTGCTTCCACAGTCCAGCACACCAGGCCCACCGCGAACCTGGTCACATTCTGTGACAGCGCCTGGACGTCCACCATTGGTGCTGCAGCCTTTCGTGGTCCCAGCAGCTGAGCAAACACACTGAGGTTGATATTGTCCTTCCCTGAATATTGCTGAGGCCTGCTCGTACTTGCCTGGGGTGTGAGGATGGAGACTCACACCTGCTCTCTGTCCTCAGAAGGATCCCAGGTCTGCAAGGGAGACTGACATAGGATGAACGGCATCTGGGGTGCCAGCCACACGGCCCCAGCCTCTCCTGATCCCCCTCCTCCTGGTCTTCTGCCCTTCCCTGGAATGTCGGTACCTCGAGGCATGGCCAGGGGCCCTCTCCTCACTGCTCCTCCTCCCCCAGTCTGCACTGACCACTTTCAACCCTGCTCCAGCCTGGCCCTTTCCCGAGATCCAGATCCAACACGGCGTGCTCCTCAGACATCTCCTGGTGGACACCCCACCTGGCGTTCCAACTCCGGTGACAAATCCCACGGTTCCGGCTTCCCCCACCTCAGGCCCCATCTCAGTAAATGGCACCTCCATCCCAGCCAGGCACCTGGGACTCACACTCGCCTAATATACCACTGCAACCTACGCCTCCAAAGTAGGCCCCAAGTCCAAATCTGTAGTTCATCCAACAATACTGATGAACTATGTACCAGGTACTGTTCTGGGTGCTGGGCATTCAGCAGTGAAATAAACACACAAATACCCACCCTGGAGGAACTGAGATTTTGGTTGGGAAAGAACAACATGAGAAATCACTCAATGACACAGTGTCTTAGAAGGCGACAGGCACCGTGCAGGAAACTAAAGCAGGGAATGGAGGTGGGACGTGCTGACGGGGTTGGGGGGCAGTGATTATCATCTTAAATAGAATGCTCAGGAAAGGACAACAGAGCCGGTGACATTGGAGCAAGGACTGGACAAGGGGAGGAGAGGAAGTGGGCTCTGTAGAGAGATTTGAGAGTAAGAGCATTTTGGGCGCGGGAACAGCAAGTGCAAAGGCCCTGAGGCCGGGAGTGTGCCTGGTGTGTTTGAGAAACAGTGATGAAGCTGTGGCTGGAGTAGAGTGAGTCTGGAAAACAGGGTAGGACAAGCACTAATTTTACCGCTAACTGCCTAGTCCCAGCCTCCATCGTTTCTCACCAGGCCCGTCACAATTGCCTCCTACATCCTCTTGACTTCTCTTGCTCCTATAACCTGTTCTCTGGACAGTGATCTTTCAAAAAACACAAATCAGATCGTCTCCCTGCAATAACAGCCCCATCTCATGGAATAAAGGTCATCACCCAGGCCTGCAAGGCCTTGAGCATGAAGGAGGTGTCAGGCGGTGAAGGGACCAGCTTCCCTGAAGCTCAGTCCAGGGTGTGACCGCAAGTCCAGCTAATCTGGTTTCCTGTGAAATCATCCTTTTCACCCATCTGTGATCTGTCCCCTGCCTGGTTTCCTCTCCCAGAGGAAACGGCTGAGGGGCGTGTGCAGGTCCAGGCTCAGCTGAGGTGTGGGCTGGGTGGTGGGGGTGGGGTTGGTATGGATCCTGCTCTGAACACCCCAGGAAAAGGGAGTGGCCATGGGGGAGGCTCCCTCCCAAGCACTGGGGATGCGGGCAAGGCAGAACCAAGCAGCAAGTCTTCCAGAAACACTTATGGACCTCACCTTCTCTCACTTGGCACCTATAAGTAGGGTTGCCAGATAATATACAGGACACCTAGTTAAATTTGAATTTCAGATAAACAATTTTTTCATTATTATGTCCCAAATATCGCATGCCTCCAATATTTCCATTTGCTAAATCTGGCAACCCTACCTGGATAACACATCTGCTTCCTCACTGGCCTCCCAGCTTTCCCCTGGCCCCACACGGTGGCCAAAGGGACCCTGTGAAACCCTGCTGCTTCACATCCCTCAACTCAAAACCCTCCGGCCCCTCTGAGGCCCTCGCTGGTGTGGGCCTGGGGAGTTTTCTAACCCTGTCTCATACTCCCACTCTCCTTCCCCCATGGTCTGTCTGCTGGTAAAGTGACTCTCTTGGGAAAAACAAACAAACTGTATTTATATTTATATGTATATTTATGATATTTATATTTATTTTATATTTATGAGGTTTGACATTTAAGTTTGCGAACTCATCCTAGAAAAGGTGCTATTACATTCTTCATTGCTGAATATCACTACGGTCACCTTCGAAGCACTCCCCTTGGGAAGCTATGCACTGACACCAGCACCTAGCCCACCCTTCAAAGTAATTTTGGAACTCTTTTTCTGGAATGGCCATCAGAGCTGTCGTCGTATTATCCTTGAGGTCCTGAATGACATCAAAATGTCCTTTCAATATTTCCTTTATCTTCGGGTAAAGAAAGAAGTCATTGGGGGCCAGATCAGGTGAGTAGGGAGGGTGTTCCAATGCAGTTGTTTCCTGGCTAGAAACTCCCTCACAGACAGTGCCGTGTGAGCTGGTGCATTGTCATGACAGAAGAGCCATGAACTGTTGGCGAAAAGTCCCGGTCATCTAACTTTCTCATGCAGCCTTTTCAGCACTTCCGAATTTTAAACTTGGTTAACTGTTTGTCCACTTGGTACAAATTCATCACGAATAATCCCTCTGATATCAAAAAAGGCTAGCAACAAGTTCGCGAACTTAATTGTCAGACCTCGTATACACACAGAGAGTACCAAAAAAATGTATACACATTTTAAGAAAGGAAAAAACTATTAAAATTGTAATACTCAATATATACTGATAACCAAAGATGAAAACAAGTCACATTTGACTTCTGCGATTACAAGCGGTGCTCACAGTGGTTCCCATCAATGGTGTAGATGCTTGACCACTGCACTGTACACCTGAAGCTGAAGCTGACTAATACTGTGTGTCAACTATAATTTAATACATATATAGTCATTGGATGTGGAGTGTAGTCTAGGGAATAGAGTCAGTGGAATCAGAACAGCTATCTACGATGTCAGACGGGTAGTAGATGGGGAGGGGTGTAAATGTCTAACTACATTGTCTAACTAATTACATTGTTTGGTACACCTAAAACTAATTTTAAAAAAAGTGGTTACCACCAGCATCCAAACACTTCTGATTATGGGGAACTACCACTTTGAGCAACGTTGACCAAAGTGTCCACTTGTATACATTTTTTGGCATCCCTAGTATGCCAAATGTGCATATTAGGAATGTGCATCCCTAATATGCACATTCAAAAGCCCTGATTTTAGCATTTGCTGATTTCCACGTGTAAATATTCTCTCCATGACTTATTTCAAGCCACCAACATGACATTACTGAAGGCAGAGTTGTGCACAACTGTCTCCTGTGAGTCAGTGCAAGCCAGTGTGAGCAGGTTCCAGTCTGCCTCTCTGTTCCTCCAGCATATTCCACCTCAGGGCCTTTGCATTTACTGTGCTCTGTGTTCAGAAGAGCTCGCCGCAGATCCTTGCATGATTCACCCCTTCACTTCTTTTGGAGCTTTGCTCAAAGCCTCCTCAGAGAGATCTTCTCTGTGCACCCATTTCTAATAACCCTCCCCACCCCCATCATTCTCCAGCCCTTTTCCCCACTTTCATTTTTTTCTTCATAGCACTTATCACGATCTCAAATTATTTTGAACAACTGTTTACTTGTTTGTCTACTTCACCAGGAAGTCAACTTCACGAGGGCAGGGGCTGCGTCTGCCTTGTTTTCAGCTTTATCCTGAGCACCTACACAGTGAATGGCGCACAGTAGGTGCTCAATAAATACCTGTCAAGTGATAACTCTAGGCTCAGTAAGCTTGGCTCTCATGATCTTGGTGTTCATTGTTTATTCTTGATTGGAGCAATTCAATACACCTACAAGGGACTCTTGAATGAACACTGAGGTGTTCATTCTTTCTACATGCATCCCCCACCAAGGCCACTCTCCCCACAGAAGCCAGCCTGATGCAGACACGGATTCCCATCCAGCTCCGTTCCCGCTTTGCTGTGCAACTTTGGTGAGGCTCTGTCCACCTCTGAGCCTTGTGGTTTTGCCCCCTGTGAGGGAACTATTAACTTCCACCCCCCTGGGTTATTGTGGGGACCGTGTAGCTGAATAGATGAGAAAGCACTTTGCATTATCTATAGCCCCAAAATGTAGCACCAGGAACCTCATCCACCCCACCATTTCTCGGAGGGAAAAAACTTTTTATAACTATTAGAAATATCCTAGAACTGTCAAAAGTATTTATAATCAGCTACGTATGGTGTAAAAACATTACACGGTATTGGGTTTTTTCCTCCCTTTCAATTCATTTAATTTCAACAATCTGTCAAAAGAGCCAATAAACAAATATCGAATTACATTTTGTTGGGTTTAGTCTATAACAGCATTTTGAAAATATCACAAATGTTCATCAAGTAGAAAAGAAAACTGAAGAAGTCACGTTGATGACACAATCTCCATTTAGATTCTTCTTGGCCAACATTTAAGTGGCTTTGTCTCATCTGTGACACTGAAAAAAATCATCTTTCTGTTGTCCCTTTTCCCAGCTTTGGTGACTTCAGTCCATTTAAAAATTATGTCATGCTCGATGGATTGGTGGTTGGGGGGTAGGGAAGGGTGAAATGCATAACGGAGGTCGGTTGTATGCTGACGATGGAACTAGACCTTTGGTAGTGACCACCCTATATAGCACATAAAGATGTCAAATTATAATACTGAACACCTGAACCTTATATAATGTTATCAACCAATGTCACCTCAAGTTTTTTAAATGTCACTCTAATTCTCCTACTTCTCAGCAGCCTCTCTTCCCACTATCTCCTGACCCCTTTCTCCCTTCCCTTCACCACCTGTCTCTCTCCTGGGCTGGAACTCCCGAGAGAGACCGGGAAGGAGTGGTGTCTCAGAGGAAGAGAACCATCTGTCCAGGACCATGGAGAGTGGCCAGCATGTGCGGCCCCTCCCAGCAGCTAGTCAGGCCATGCCTAGACCACCCCCCACCCAAAGATAAGGGATTAAACAGCAACAGCCACTAGTGGGCTTTTTTTGACCTACAGAGTGTCATCTAAAAATTCAACCAACACGACAAAACTAGGAGAGCTCAAGAAAAACGGAGATTTCCCAGCCATCTTTTAAGAAGCAGAAATTCAGGCAACTGTGCACTCAAATGCCTACAACCAGGGCTGCTATTCTGCTGGTCCATGCCAGCAGACTGCTAATGGCAGTCCAGCCCATTAGCAGGCATCCACGAGGATTGGTTGGGCATATGTTTTGATCAATTGGCCATCTTATCAGGTTGGTTGGTGCCTGTGCCATGTGAATTATTCAGTATTTTAAATACCACTCATATCCTCACCAATTGCCTAGGGCTAAGCTTGCCGAAACATTCCCTTGATAATTTTCATCCCTGAACTGTTGTGTCTTCTTAAGGCAGAGAAACACTTCTGGTAGCTATGTCTTTGAACAGAGGAGGGAAGCTAAAGCTAGATGTGGAAATGTGCTTATTAAGATTAACAGAAGCGGGGCATCCCTGATGGCTCAGTTGGTTAGAGCGCGAGCTCTCAACAACAAGGTTGCTGGTTCGATTCCTGCGTGGGATGGTGGGCTGCGCCCCCTGCAACTAAGATTGAAAATGGCAACTGGACTTGGAGCTGAGCTGTGCCCTCCATGGCTAGATTGAAGGACAACGACTTGGAGCTGATGGGCCTGGAGAAACAGACTGTGGGGACAGAGCCCCAGAGAGCAGTTTCCAGGCTCTCAGCCTCACGTGGAAAGGTGCTGGCTCGGTTATTAGATGGCCATCAGCTGTGACTAGTTGGCCATCAGCTACTACCGGTTAGCCATTAGCCACCGATATAACTGCCGAGGCTCAGCTAGCAAGCGCGGATTGCAGTTAGCAAGTGAGGTGGGTTGGCAGAGAAGCAGACGGCAGGTTGTAGATCGTGTGGCTCTTGCTTCCTGTGTCTCCAACCCAGCCTCCAGCGAGACTATAGTGGTGTGACTCCCCTGTCTGTGGCTCCGTGGGTGTTCCTTTTGGGCCTAGCCATGTCCTGTGCTCTTGTGTCGGGAGCGCGAGCTGAGACCTTGCATGACACACACTGTTCTCCAATATTCCCCAACAACAAAAAAAAAAATTAAAAAAAAAAAGATTAACAGAAGCAAATAAGAAAAGGTGGAATGGATATTCCAGGTAGGAAGGAACAACGTGTGCAAAGATAATGTGATGTACTGAGTGCCACTGAATTAAGCACTTAAAAACGGAAATGAAGAACTGGTTAACTCAACTCCCATTCTAACTGCCTTTTTCCATGTTGTTTCATCCTATGGAATCTGGGAAGAAAAATGCTCAAGTTCCCAGACTCCCTTGCAGTTAGAAGTGGCCCCGTGACTCAGTTCTGGTTAATGGGTTGTGTATGCAAGTCCCCATTGAATCAATGGGTTGTGTAGGGTACCCCGTCCTACAGGAAGTCCTGCTTTCTCCTGCCTTCTTCTGTCCGGGAAGTGGCAACAACCGCCTGTGGTTATGAGGACAAAAGCCCCATATGAAGGCAGTGGAGCAGGTGGACAGAACCTGGGCCCCTGGTGATGTAGCTGAGCCATGCTGTCACTTCTGGGCTGCCTTGATGTTCGACACAAATGACCCTATGTATTTAAGCCCTAATTGGGTTTTCTGTCACATGCAGCCTAATTGCCATGCCATGTGCCCAACATGTGAACTCCTGGCATGCTTCACTTATCTGCCTGGCTTTGGCTGACATGGAATGTGTGTCCCCTGGATTAAAGATGAATGGTTTTTAAAGATCTACAGTATTTTCCAGAATTTGGCCAGCAATTCAACTAGCCTGTCTGCAAACAAAGACTCTAATCACACCATCATCTTCACTGTGGTGACCGTTGCTACCATTTATTGTGCCCTGTTACGCAGGGGTTTCCTAGAAGCTGAGACTCAGAAAAGTGAAGCCATTGGCCCAAGGTCACACAGGCAGAGCCTGGGTTGGAACCTAGGGCTGTCTGACTCACTTCTCTACAGCTCCCTCTGCTGGTTAACTCCTGGAAGAAGCTGCTCTACTAGGCGTTTCCTTCCTTGAACTTCAGGAGTAGAGAGAGCATGCCCTGATCTAGAGGCCGGTTTGGAGAGGCCAGGGATTCCCCCAGACCTTCAAATGACTTAATGGGAAAATGACATGGTCCAGGCAATGCCTTCCTCTTCCTAATGTAGACATTGAGGCCAGAGCAAGGCAATGCCTTGCCCAGGGTCACACTGCAAATTAGACACAAGCTGGTGATGGAAACCAAGGGCCCTTCCCCCTATCTTGGGCTCTGCCCCAGACCCAGACCCAGTTATTCTGTTGTACTGCTGGAGGCTGGAGTCCCCGATTCTTCTTCTCTCCCTCCTCAACTCTAGACCCTCCCCCTGGCTGGAATCTGAGGGCACGGGTGACTCAACCCCCCAAGTGTCTCCCAAAGACCCCCACTCACTCATTCACTCACTCATGCTGTCATTCGATGAGCATCTGAGCATTTAGCGAGTGGCTCCAACATGCCTGCCCTCCGTGGGTGCTCAGAGAATTGAGTGTGGTTGGGAGAGAGTTGTGACTGCGGGGCTGAGGGGCTCAGAGAAAGGCCCTGGACCACCTTGGGGGGAGGAGGCGGAAAAAAGGCAGTCTGGCGGAGGGGTTACTTACCCGGATCTTGAAGTTCAATAAGAAGCTTTCAAGCAGTGAAGGTGGAAGGGATCTTCCAGGTGCGAAGGGAGAGTGTGTGTAAAGGCAACATGATGTACTGAACACCACTGGATTGTACACATAGACATGGTTGGTTTTAGGCCATGTGAATTCCACCCCAACAAAAACAAATGCTTACGATTTTTGATTTTTAACCGGACAGTGTGTGTGCAGGCATCTAGTACTGCAAGGTTGAGGGGCAGGGAGGTGGGGCAGCAGCAGGAGGGACCCGAGGGACCCGGCAGGCCACAGAGGGCTTTGTGTCACTTGTGAAATTCAGCTGTGGGCCTGGCCTGTGTCCCATTCTACAGGGAACCAACAGGCATTCCTGGCGTGGCCCCAGCTCTCTCTACTGGAGAGCTGAGAGGCTGAGCCAGGAAGAAAGACCTGGAAGGGCTGTGAGAGGAATAATCTGGAGACTTAAGAGTCACAGCAGCCGTACTTCGAATCCCAACTCTGGTTCCAACTCATTGTGATCTCGGGAAGTCACTTCACTTCCCTGAGCCTCGACTTCCCCATCTATAAAAGGGGGTGGTAGCACTGCTTTTGTGGATTGTTGTAAGGAGCCCTGTCCTATGGATGCTACAGAGCTTTGTGGGATGGGAAGAGGTGGGGGGAGGATTATTATTGTTGCTGTCGACCGCGGTCGGCTGGTCTCTCTGACACTCACCTGAGACGGAAAGCAGGCCAGAGCTAGGAGGTCCCCGGCCCCAAACCAGGAGGGGCCAAGGTCTGTAAGCAGGATGTCTGCACCATGGTTCAGGCCCTGCCGCACAGCTTCCTCTTCCCCAGGCCAGTTCCCCTGTGCCCTATGACGTGGGCCGCATGGGTATGGGAGGGAGGGGGCATTGGGTGGTTAAATTTCCTGGGCTGACAGGGAGGAGGCCACACCCAGTGGAGTCAAGACTCGGGCCTCCTCTACAAATGCTGCCACTGCTGCTGCTCCTGCTGTTTGGTAAGGAGCTGTGGGTAGGGAGCCCGGGGAGTAGAGGGGGAAGGGATCCATCCCTTGAGGGCTGAGAATCCAGGTCTCCTGGGTGCCGGACAGAGTAGGTGACAGGCAGTGAGTAGGGGTGTCTGGCCTGCAAGGAAGAGCTCCACGTAGATGAGACCTGACCTTCTAGATTAACAAGGTGGGGGGAGGCCCAGCTGCCTTAGCAATGATCCTGTGAGAGAAAAGCAAGGAGAGCTGGACCCCCACCTGTAATGAGCTCCTGGGCAAGAAGGGGAGGAAAGCCTCCCAGAGGGCAGATTGTGGGGGGATGGGGAGAGATCAAGGAAGACTTCACAAAGGTGGGGTTTGAAGCCTGAACAGGCGTCGTCTAGGGGGAGCAGCTGGGGGATGATATGCTATACACCTGGAGGCATAACAAAGCATGAGTATTCCAAGAACTACCTTTAATAAGAAAAACAGCTAAAAAGGTATTGAACTTCAGCTTGTTTTAAATATTTGACATATATTATCACATCTAATCCTCACAACAGCCCTGTGGGTGTGACGAAGAAACTGAGACTCTGGGAGGTTAAGTAGCTTGCTCTAAGTCACACAGGATTCCACTGCAGGCAGTGTGGTTTCAAACAGGGGCGGGGGTGGGGGGCAAGAGGTGGGAGCTGCGGCTGCAGAGGTTAGCAGAGGCCTGGATGGAAAGATGGGGGCACAGAGAGGAAAGAGATGAATGGGAGACGTCCAGGATGCCGGGACCCAGAGCTGAGCTATGAGGCCTCATTCTCCCAAGGTGCAGGGCCAAGGCTTGCTGAGACCTACAGCAGAAAGGGCCCAGACACGTGGCCTTGGCAGGCAAGCATCTTCCTGGATACCCGGTACCGCTGCGAGGGGGCCCTCATCTCCCGAGAGTGGGTCCTCACAGGAGCCAACTGCTTTGGCAGGTGTGTGCAGGGTCGGGGAGGTGGTGGAGCGGGGCCCCAGGAGGGAGGACCGTAGCCTCATTGCCTCCCACTCTCCACAGCTGGCCTCAGTCCCACTACAGTGTGACCCTGGGCCCAGATCGACTGGCACTGGACACTTGCAAGAGCAAGTCCAGAGTGGAGGAGCTGCTGCTGTCCCCAGGAGGGCCCAAGGGCTCTGGGTCCGGTGGCCTGGCCCTGGCCCGGCTGGCAAGGCCACCATCTCTCAGCAGTGCCGTGCAGCCTGTGCCTTTGGCCACCTGGCCTCAACCTTTACTCAAGTGGCAGCTCTGCTGGGCCCAAGGGTTCGAGCCTGATTTCGGTAAGGATGGGAGCAGGTGATTGGGATGGTTGAGGGTGGTGAGGAGGCTGGACTGGACGAGGAGCACTGCCGGCGTGTTGCTGGGACCCTGCAGAGGTAGTACTCCTGAGTCCCTGAGCCCCAGAGGACAACCTTGCCCGGGCCAGCCGCTGGTCAGCCTCACGGACACAGACTTGCGAGGGAGAGGCAGGGCCCTGCCACCCTGCTTTGCCTGAGTCAGCTTCCAGCTCCACGCAGCCCAGATGGCTGGCACTGGGCACTGTCCCCATCCCCTCCCCAGGCTGAAGTGTGTCCCAGATCTCAGTGGGCTTGAAGCTTTCCTGAGGGGACTGTGAGAGTCTAACAGAGGACTGTTTAAGAGAGAGGTGGGGCTGAGGAGTGTCCAGAGGACTGGAAGCCCAGGAGGGTGTGTGTGGGGGGGGGAGACAAGGCAGGCAGGGAAGCTTTGCAGTATGTTAACAACTGGCAGGGCAGGACTGCTGCAAACCTGCTGGATAGCAATCAGGGCTGAGGGTCTGTCCCCACCGCCCTGCAGATCCCTACGTGCCACCCCAAGAACTGCACAGTGTCCCCTTGAGACCGCTCCACATCAGAACCTGCAAAGATGCCTTTCGCCTCCGACCTGACTGCCCTGACCTGAACGTCGGCCTGTCCAAAGGCTCCCAGTGCTCCAGGCCCCTCCCCGGGGCCCTCAAACTGGTGGTGAGGATCCCAGCCTGGCACTTGCTGGTCCCGAGGTGCCCTCCACCTCAGTCCCTCCTAGTCCCACTAGACTTGATCGAGCTAGGCCTGGTTACCCTCTCATTCCACCTGGGGTCTCCCATTCCACAAAACCCAGGGAACCGGCTTATCTGCACCCCTGATGGCCACCCCAGAGCTTCCCACCCTTGGGGTGTCTCCCCCGTTAGGTCCTATTCAAATGTGAGGCAGCCTTTGACATAGCCAGGTTGTAAACTACTGGGAGCCCCCTGGTTATTTGATAATCACAAGCATTTTGTTGAAAACTGACTTTTGTGTAATACTGAGCCTCAAAAGCCACAAGGAGGAAAAAGTTGGGTGACAGTGGTAGAATTTGTGGGGGAAAGCATTTTAACTGGGAAGACACACTGAAGGGCTGGGAAAGGGAATATGCAAGTCCCTGGGAGCAGAAATCCCTGCCTGAGAGCCTTGCGGTGCACAGGAGCCCCACTCATCCAGCCTCTCCCGACCGAGGTAGGAACACTGGCTGCCCAGGCTCCCCCTAATCAGGTCTTTGCTCACGTGGAGGGAGGGGTCAGTGGGTCTGGGCTGGCTGTAACCTGTCCTTTCCTCTCCGGCACAGGTGTCTGATGGGACTCCCCTAATCTGCTCCCAAAATCGCAGCTGGTTGCTGCAGGGCGTAATGACCTGGAGTCCCTGCATGGGGCCTGGACTCCCAGAAGTCTACAGTCCTGTGTATCCTTTCGTTTCCTGGATCCAGGATAAGGTCCCCAACGCCACCTCACCGGCTTCTACAGCTCAGCCAAGAGGCACCCTTGGGCCTGGCTCAGGCCCAGGAAGAGGCGGTTAGGGTCTTTAGCCTGTGGAGTCCTGGGTTTGAATCCTAAACTTACCTGCTGACTGTGTCCCAGTCGCCTCCCCTCCTGAATCTGCTTCCTTCTTTGTGTGATGGAGATGGATTCAGGTATTCACCTAGCTAACAAGCTGTTACAAGATGTGCCAGGGAGCCACAGATCAGGGTGGCCCTGGGGGGAGGGGGGGCGGGGAGGGCGAGCCTTAGTCCGAGTTATGACAATAATAAATAATAAATGTGCGAATGCAAACCATGAGAGCTAAGAGCAACCGGATCAATGTGTTAACAGTAGCTGCGACCCACTCGGGGCAGCTGCGGAGTAACTGTCATTTGAACAATGTCCTGACAGAGCCGTGGGTTCTGGCTCACCCCGTGGGCCTCAGTTTCCCCCTTCACACTGAGGAGCGGTGACTCGTTTCCAAGTATCCTCTGAGGTTCCTCCATCTTTGTTTAATAAACGTTTTGGAGACGACGGCCTTAAAAGCCCCGCGGGAGCGTCCCCCCGACCCGACGCGGAGCGCCCGGTCCAGCCGGCCCCCCAGACCCCGCGGCCCCGCCCCTCCCTCCGCGGCCCCGCCCCTCCCTCCGCGGCCCCGCCCCTCCCTCCGCGGCCCCGCCCCTCCCTCCGCGGCCCCGCCCCGTCGCCCCGAGATGAAGCCGCAGCGCCGCCTCCCGGCCGAGCGCTGCCGAGGCCCGCTCGGGCGGGGCAGGGCCGCGGCTGTGACGGGATTGGGCGCCGGGCTGGCTTCCGCATCCCGGCCCCCACTCCCGCCCCTGCCTCGCGTGGACTCTCCCAGCATTCCCGGAGGAGGGAGGGGCCGCGGACTGCGCCTGCGCACCGCCGCCCACGTACGCTCGCCTTCTCGAAGGTCGGGCTTTCAAGAAACGTGTTCTGCCCGCCACGCCATCTGTTTCCAGGGCAACCCCGGCGCCTGTGGGCAATCGCGCGCGGAACCCGGGTGGTTTCCGTGCGCCCCCTGCCATGGCGGCCGCGGGCCCCAGCGTCTTCCTACTCATGGTCAACGGGCAGGTGGAGAGCGCCCAGGTGAGCGGCCGTGGACCCCGCCGCGGTCCCACCCCCACGCTCCCCTGGGGACCCGCCCCGCAACCTCCTGGGCCGCTGTGTGGCCCCAAAGAGGCGTGTCATGCCTCGGTTCTGCGGGGAAAGGGAGCCAGCATTTGAGAGTCTTGGCGCGAGGTTGCTGGGAGCCCTCCACCCTGATGTGCCCGCAGAGGCGGAGCTGGGACCGAGCTCGCGCCCGGCCGAGCCTGCGGCCCCGCGCGACGATCGTGCGTGCGCCTTCTGTTGAGTCACAGCGAGCCTCGCGCGGGTTTCGCCGGAGGAGCGGAGGCGCGGCCAGCACACTGGGCCTTGTCCTCTCGTAACGGAGCTCGAGGCATCTGCCCCGTGTCCGGTGCCCTGCGAGTGCCCCGCACTCTGAACACTCAGACCCTTGAACTTGGCTGGGAATGGAGATGATTAAGTTAATTGATCCAACGATGGCGGTGGCCTGGAATGACCCAGGGAGGGTGTGCCTGTCGGACGCCAGGGGATGCTACTCGCCATTATCCATCCTCCTACATTTTATAAGAACCATTTGTGTGTGTGTGTGTGTGTCTGTGTGTGTGTGTGTGTGGTGTATAAAGTTTACTAAGTACGTATTCATTGTGTGCCATACTCGAAGCTCAGCATTGCTCATTCAGTTCTCACAACCCTGTGAAGTAGATCTTACTTCATTTTACTTCCCCATTTTACAGATGGAAAAACTTGCCCAAAGGAAGTGGCAAAGCTGGAAACTTGAATCCAGGTCTTTCTGACACCAAAGCTTTGCTCCACTGCCCTTCCAGGCTGTTGGAGATGGTGTTTATTATTTTATCATTGTGAGGATTAATGGAGATGGTTTAGATAAAGCTCTGCCAGGGCCTGAGTGTTAGTAGGTGTCTTACTGCCTTCCTGTTTCGTCAGGGATGCTCCTCCATATTCCCACCCTGTCCTCCTGCCCCTTGGCCTAGTGCCCAAGACCATCGTCCCCTCTTCTGTCTCACTTGGGGCTCTCAGCTGGACTGGGTCAGGTGTAGCATTCTCAGCACCCAGCCCGCTCCCACTCTGCCTCCCCCTCTCAGAGCTCCCGGCCCCTCCCACTCTTCAGGCCTATGCTCCCTGCGCTGATAGCCCCCTGGATTGTCAGACCTTTCACTTCAGCACCATTCCCTTAGACCTCCTCTGTGTCAGGTGCTGGGGACACAGAAAGGCATCAGACTTGTTCCTTGCTCACAGCTTCATGGGGTTGACAGGAATAAACACAGGCAAGTGCTTTGCTGGAGGGAAGCACCAGGGACTGAAGGAGCTGGGAGGTGGCCCTTCAGACAGCCTAGAAGTTAGGGCAGGCTCCCTGAAGGGTAAGTTTTGAAGGATGAGTAGGAGTTTGCCAGAGGAAGGAATGGGAAGGGCATGTCAGACAAAAGGCGGAGGCTGAGCTGAGGCCCAGGGGCGGTAACAGTTCGGGACCCGTGGAACTCCCACATGTCGAGCCCCAGTGCTCAATTCCATGTCCACATTCCTGGTTGTCACTTAGATCCCAGCCCAGGGGTCTCACGTTCAGAATGACTGTTGGCTACACCTGCCTAGCTAACATGTTGGCCTCACACGAGTTCCCATAAACAGACCCTGTGTGTGCTTGTTTCCACAGTTCCCTGAGTACGATGATCTCTACTGCAAGTACTGCTTTGTGTATGGCCAGGACTGGGCCCCCACAGCGGTAAGCTGGGCCTTAGGCCTCCTTTACAGCCTTCATGACTGTTGGCGTTTCTGAAGGTGTCAGTCGTACCCCTTCTCTTCCCAGTTTAGAACCCACCCAGTTCAGGGGGGGACCCATCCATGAGTTGGTTCCTGGTAAAGCTGGAGTGGAAAACACAAACATTACTGGGCTCACTGATCCGTGATCTGAGGCTGTGCTCACTCACGAGCCCTCGTGCGCATGGCAGCAAACAGAAATGCATGGGCAGTGCGGGCGGGCCCCAGAGAGCCAGCCTGGAAGCGGCTGAGCCAATAGACACTGTGGGCCAGTCCCTTCGTTGTTTGGCTTCTCCTCAGCTTGTGGGGAGGACTCCGGAGCTCTCCTTTTCAGACGTCCCAAGGAACACTCTGTCTCCACCAGGAGCAGGACTGTGGTGGCAGCTTCGGCCTGCATCACATTTTATGGTTTGCAGAGCTCTCATTTAATCCTCACAGCAGTTGAGGAAATAGAGACCCAACTCATTCAACCTCTCTGTTTCCTCATCGTGCAAGTGAGATGACGGTTCTTATTTTCTGTACACCCATTTGACTGAATAATTATTAAAAGTCTTCTGGGTGCCGGGGATCCAGTGGGGAACAAAGTCAGACAAAAGTCTCTATCTTCCTGGAGTGCACGTTCTTGTTGGGGGAAGACAGACACATTCCAGTATGTTAGCTAGTAGTAAGTGCTGAGGAGAAAGTAGTCAGGAAGGGAAGGTATAATGGGTAGGTGGCCAGGTAAGGCCTTGCTGAGAAGGTAGCTTTTGAGTCAAGACCTGAAGGAAAGGCCGGAATAAGCCATGTGGAAATCTGGGGAAAGAATTTGTCAGGTCGAAGGAGCAGAGAGTGCAAGGGCCCTGAGGCAGGAGAGTGCCTGGCACGTCTGAGGAACAGCGAGGAGGCCAGTGTGGCCAGTGTACAGAGTGAGCAAGGAGAGTGGTTGGGGATGAAGCAGGGAGGTCACAGACAGGCAGGTCTCAGACGGCGTGGTAGGTCAGAGTCAGGGTCCTGACCTTTCCCAGGGGCAGGATGGGACTCCCTCAGAGAGTTCTGAACAGAGAGAAGAGGTAATCTGACTTGTGTTTTTAAAAGATCCCTCTGGCTTCTTTATTCAGAGTAGACTGCGGGGGAGCAGGATCAAAGCAGGGAGACCATCGACTGTTACATTAAACAGATGGGACAAGGTACAGCAGTAGGATGGTGAGAGCTGGCTGAATTTCAAGTATATTTTGAGATGGAGCCAGCAGATTTTCCTGTTGGACAAATGTGGGGACTGAGAGAAAGTGGAAGTAAGAATTTAATGCCAGGCTTTTTAGCTGAGCACCTGGAAGGAGAGTTGCTGTGTAGTGAGAAGATTGTGGACAGAGCGGATTTGGGCGAACTCCCCAGAGCTTGGCCTGGCACGTGTTAAGGTCGAGGTCCCTACTAGACAGCCAGGTGAAGACACGGAGTTGGCACTGCTGCTCTGGAGTTCAGAGTGGGGAACAGGCTGGAGGTACACGTTTGGGAATTGTCAACACAGACCACATTGAAAGCCCGGGGACCAATGAGATCCCAAGTGCAGACAGCAAAGCATCCAAAGACAGCTTCAGATGCTTCTGCCTGAAGGAGAATGTGCGAGAGCTACAGAGCGGGAGCCGCCGGGAGGAGGAAAGACCCAAAGATGTGCGGTCCCCCCAAAACCGGGTGGAAGAGGGATTTCAGGAAGTGGTCCACTGTGGGAGATGCTGCTGGGGGCCAAGGAAAATGCGGGTGGAGACGGGAGCATAGACACGGCAGTGCCGAGGCCACTGGTGTCACCTACGGAAATGCTGGGGTAGGGTGGGGGCCAGTACTTAGCTTGGAGCGGGTTCATGGAAGGAAAAGAAGGAGCTGGAGCCGGTGAGTATTGACAGCTCTTTCAAGGAGCTTTGCTCTAAAGGGGAGCAAGCCTGGGTTGATGCGGGGAGGAAGAAGTAGAGCCCAGAGAGTAGTACTGCGTAGTAGAGAAAATAACATACACACACATGCCGATGGCAAGGATCGGAAAACCTGGTGCCGTAGGAGAGAGTAAGAAGTGGGGGAGCCCATTCCTTCAGTGAGGCGAGAGGAGACGAGGCCCCATAAGCTGGTAGAGGCTGGCTCTTGAAGGTGCCAATCTCTAACAAAGTAAAACATTAAAAGACCTAAGAGCTGCTCCGGTATCTCTTAGTTCCCTTTGTTTGGGAGAAGGTGGTGAAGAAAACGGTCCTCTTAACTGCATGCCCGGGTAAGGGGACAGCATGGCACCCTGGAGTTTGGGCACTACCTGTCCGTGTCATTGCCCTCACAGGGTCTGGAGGAGGGGATCTCACAGATCACATCCAAGAGCCAAGATGTGCGGCAAGCGCTGGTGTGGAACTTCCCCATCGATGTCACCTTTAAAAGCACCAACCCTTATGGCTGTGAGTCTGCAGGGACCCTACAGGGATGGGGGAGCGGGCACCCCAGGTCGGTCTCGGCCTCGTCCTGCCCAGCACCGGCTGCACTCACGTCTTCATTGCCCATCACCTGGGCCCTTGCACCAGCCTTGTAATGTGCTCTCGCCACCTGGCCATTTCCCTCCACTTGCTCCTCCTACCCCAGTTCATCTCCATGCTGTGCAGTTAACCTTTTGGGAGTCAAGAGTGGATGAGGTGAGGCCCCAGCCTGAAGCCTTGGACAGCCCCGTGCCTGTGAAGGGCAGAGCCTGGTGTCCAGGGCTGCAGATCTGGAGAGCTGATCCTGATGTCTCTCAACTTTTCATCACATGTTGTGCCAAACCCCAACCACCTGGTCGTCCTGTGCAAATCCTTGACACCCATCCCTCTTCTGAACTGTGGCTCATGCCATCCCCTGCCCAGGATGTCCGTCCCACGTCCTACCTCTGACCTCCTTCCCAAAGCTTTCCTTGCTTGCAGTATTTACTTTCTACCATGTCTGGTAGTTATTCTTCACACTGACTTAATAAGCACCTACTGTATTAGCCTGTATTAGCCTGGGATTAGCTCCATAAGGGCCATGAATACTCTTCCTATGTGGGCTTGTCCAAGCTCCTTAATCCTGTCTGGTGGAGATGTCTTTCCGTTTCTTTTTCCATATTGGGAAACTAAGACTGAAAAAAAAAGGCATCACTTGCCTTCAGCTTTACACCTACTAGCTGAGCATGGATTTGATTTCAGGATCATCCAGTTTCACAGTCCTGGCCTTTCTGCTGCACGTGGTCAGGCCCAGGCTTCCTGGGTGCACAGGGTCTGGAGCAGGCGGGATCTGGCTGTCTTCCTGGGCAGGGACTGCCATGCTACTGTCATGCTCCATGAGTAAGAAACTTCCACAGGCCTCCTGGAATGGGCCACTAGATAATAACCAGCTTCCTTCTGCTGAGAACATCTAGGAGAGGCAAATATTAAAAGGTTAAAACAAAAACAGCTCCTTGAGGGTATCAGAGAACAAGCAAAGCAGTAATTTACCAGGCCAGCATCCAGGAAAGAAAACAATCCAGAGAAACCAATTCAACAGAGGTGACTGAGAGGAGGGTCAGGACTTTTGTTGGCCTCTCTGGGCTCAGCACAGGAATTGGTGTTCAGAACTCTGCAAGGGGTTGGTTGGAGGCCCTTAGGTAAATCCTCGCAACTTGGGCTCAGACCGCAAACAGCTATGCCATGGGAGTGAGGGACAAGTAGAGATTGCAGCGCAGCTGCTGACCATCCCAGACCCTGAACACGATTGCAGAACTCCCAGAATATTTGCGAACTGAATCAAGGAGGATGCAAAAAAATGGTAATACATCATGAGCAAGTAGTGTTTATTTCAGAAATTCCCCATGACTACTCATAAGGAGTATTCATAATATTCCTAAGGAATATTGTCAATAATAATATAACTATGCATGGTGTCAGATGGGTACTAGATTTATTGGGACAACAGATGGGATGGGTTGGGGACAGGGTGAAAAGGTGAAGGGATTTAAAAATACAAAATGATAGTTACAAAATAGTCATGGGGATGTAAAGTAAAACAGGGAATATAGTCAATAAAATGGTAATAACTACGTATAGTGCCAGGTGGGTACTAGACTAGTCAGGGGGATCACTTCATAAATTATACAGATGTCTAACCATATGCTGTGCACTTGAAATTAATACAAAATAATATTGAATGTCAACTATAATTGAGAAATTAGAAAGGGAAAAAAGGTGAAGGGGGAATAAGAGGTTCAAATTTTTAGGTATAAAACAAATAAGTCATGGGGATGTAATGTACAGCATAAGTAATATGGTCAATAATATTGTGATAGTGTGGTACGGTGTCAGATGGCTGCTGCACTTATGGTGATCTCTTCTTCAGGTATATAAATGTTGAATAACTGGTGTACACCTGAAACTAATACGAAGTCTGACAATTAAGTTTGAGAACTCATCCTAAAAAAAGTGCTACATGCCTCATTGCTAAATATCACTACCGTCACCTTCGAAGTCCTCCCCTTGGGAAACTATGCACCAACGCCCACCCTTCAAAGCAATTTTGGAACTCTTTTTCTGGAATGGCCATCAGAGCTGTCATCATATTACACTTGATGTCCTGAATGTCATCAAAATGTCTTCCTTTCAATATTTCCTTTATCTTCGGGTAAAAACAGAAGTCACTGGGGGCCAGATCAGGTGAGTATGGAGGGTGTTCCAATACAGTCATTTGTTGACTGGCTAAAAACTCCCTCACAGACAGTGCCATGTGAGCTGGTACATTGTCGTGATGCAAGAGCCATGAATTGTTGGTGAAAAGTTCAGGTCGTCTAACTTTTTCACGCAGCCTTTTCAGCACTTCCAAATAGTAAACTTGATTACTGTTTGTCCAGTTGGTTCAAATTCATCATAAATAATCCCTTTGATATCACAAAAGGTTTGCAACATCACTGCAACGAGTTCGCGAACTTAATTGTCAGACCTCGTAGAATATTGTATGTTAGCTATATTTTAGCAAATTCTTTTTAAAAACATCAGCATCCATTCATGATAAATATTTAGCAAACTAGGACTAGAAGGAAACTTCCTTAATTTGATAAAGTCTATCTACAAAACACTTGGAGCAAACCACTTTCTTTTAGTGAACTGTCAGAAGATTTCCCTCTGAGATCAAGATGCTTGTTATCACCACCAACATTGTACAAATAAATGTATAAAAATTAGAAAGGAAGAACAAAACTCACTGTTCATAGGTGACACGATTATGTAGCATTTTCCAAAATAACCTACAGATAAAGTATTAGAATTAATACATTGGCATGAATGCTGGATATAAGGTTCATATACAAAAATCAGTTGCTTTCTATATAAGAGTAAATAGAATATGCATTATGTATAAAAGGTAAATAGAAAATGGTATTTTAAAAATAAATTCTTATAAATACCAAAATATAACTTGTTCTGCCAGATAGCAAGCCTAATCATAAAGCACAATAACTAAGAGTGTCGTTTTGGCACCAGGACAAACGAACTGATCCATGAGGCTCAGACCTAAGCGTGTGTAGACAGTTGGGGACATGACAGGAACGGGACACTGCCAAGCAGCAGAGGAAAGAGGGCCTTTTTGATAAATGGTGCTGGGACAATTGGAGACGCACAGGGGAACAATATCAAAGTGCTCATGTCAACCATACACAGTCAGTTCCAAATAGGCGTATAAAAGCCAACTGATCAAGTTTCAGGAGGACAGCATGGGAGACTAGAGCCATAGCAGCATAAGGGAAGACTTCTTAAGGGTGAAGATTCATAGATTTGACTATGTTAAAATTAAGGGCTATTTATCAGAAAATACTAAGAGTGAAAAGACAGGCCACAAAATTGACACACACTACAAATCCATGAGAAAGACCATCCTGTAGAAAAAGGGGCAAGAGACTTGAGCAGCCACTTCAAAAGAGAGGACTTCTAAGTGACCAAGAAACAGGACAAGGTCTCAACTTGATTTTATAATAGTAAGAACAATTATAATCAAGGAAAACGCAGATGAAACCTAGAGTGAGCCGCCCTAGTCCCCAGCATGACTGAGGTTACACTGAGACAGCGAGCTTTGGTGAGGACTCAGGAACACTGGGGCAGCCAGGCGGCTGCCGCCCCTTTGGTACACAGCTCGGCATTACCTTTGAAGACTGAACGTGTGTGTGCCTGGAGCAGTTCCCTCCTTGGATGTGTGCCCAACAGACATGGGCACGTGTGTGGCAAGAGCTTGTACAAGAGCAGCAACGTGCCCCCGGCCTCCCCACCTGTGAAAGCCCCAAAGGAGAAACAGCGCAGGTGTCCATCAGCCATGTTCCTGTGGCCTCTCCACAGGTCTGATGTCCAGCACTGAAACAGGCAAACCCCGTATGTGAAACAATTTGAATTAATCTCACAAACGTTGAATTAGAGTAGCTGGATACAAAAATACATGTACTGTGTCATTCCATTTATATAAAGTTCAAAAAATGGGTAGAACCAAAGTACCCATTTGTTTGGGATGCATTCTTTGGCAGTAAAACCTTAAAACAAGTGGTTTCATAAAATCCAGACGTCTCCCTAACACTTACTGAGCACCGACTCTGCGTCAGGCCGTATTCCAAGTGACTTAGAGATGGAGAAACTGAGGAACGGAGACGTGAGGCCAGTGCTCGTGGCTGCAGCCCTCCCGGGGCCTCACCGCTTCATCCGTCACCTGGGCCGATGAGCCTTCCCCTGCGTCCAGGTGACAAGTGTACTGAGATGCCTCGATGGGAGCAGGGAACAGGTGTAATTGTTACTAGCTTAAAGGAAGGCGCTTGGACGGCCTTTGCTTTCTCCCACAGACACCCCAAAGCAGCCCTGTGGCCCGGGAGCCATGTGTTAGGCACTTGAGTCTGGCTGCTTCCATCAGAAAGGGAGCTCCCAGAGCAGGCCCTTGGCACGGCTCACAGCTGGGTCCTATACCTTGATTAGAGCCTGTGGAGCCTGACTCCTGCCTGTGTTTGTCCAGTGACAGAATTGGTGCAGCATCCTGGCTCTGTGACCGCCAGACATCCCGGCCGAGCACAGGGCCTGGCCAGCAGGTTCTGGCTCTCCCCCAGCTTCCCCCTCCCCCAGCTCCCTGGATTCTGGGCGGAAGCCCTCGTACAGAGGGGCTCCGAGGTCCCCACCTGCCCTCTGTCAAGCCCCTGCCCCTAGGGCTTTGAGCCCCCTCCTCCATTCCCTGCCCTGACTTTCCCGCATGCTGACTCCTACCTCTCCTTCCCCAGGGCCACAGATCGTGCTTAGTGTGTACGGGCCGGACGTGTTTGGGAACGACGTGGTCCGAGGCTATGGGGCAGTGCATGTGCCTTTCTCACCTGGCAGGTAAGGTCCTCACTGACCTGCTCCCTGGGCCACGCTGGCATAGGGGTCTGGGCATCCTCAGCAGGGCTTTTCCTGACGACACTTCACCTCTAGGCCAGGAACGTGCTGGGGTCCCCAGGGGCCCGGGCAGCTTGGCTTGGGTAGGAGACCACGTGGGTGAGGTTCGTGCTGCCACCCAAACACCAGGTGGGGTGGGGAGGGGTGCAGTGCCAGAGGGCCCACGGGGAACTTGGGGGCATCCTGAGCGGGGCGTCCGCTGCAGAGTCCCGGGCAGGTAGGCTCTGAGTTCAGACACTCATTCCTTCATCTCTTCCCTCCCTCGATGTCCTGCACGTCCTCACCAATGCCTCTTCTGGGCCCGGCTTTGCTGGCATCAGAGGACACAGATGTGTCAGGCACATCTTTGACTCTGTGGGCCCTGCCCCCAAAAGTCCCCAGAATAGTGGACACAGATGGAGAGACACAGCTCTTTGTTAAGCATGGTTGACAGGGTGCAGACATGGTGTTCTGGGGCACAGAGGAGGGCCTGGGTCAGCTGGCCTTTAAAGGATGGGAATCCTTTGAGAGAAGGCAGAGGGAGAAGCAGGAGCAGCAGTGGACTGAATGCTCTGAGTATTGTTGAAACAGAAAATGCAGGGCCGGCCCAGTGGCCCAGGTTGGAGCGCCGTGCTAACGCTGAGGTCACTGGTTCGATTCCCACATGGACCAGTGAGCTGCGCCCTCTACAGCTAAGGTTGTGTATAACAGCTCTCCCTGGAGCTGGGCTGCCGTGAGCAGCCGGAGGTTGGCGTGGGCTGCCGTGTGCTGCCAGGAGCAGCCGGTGGCCAGCGTGAGTGGCCGGTAGCCGCCAAAAGCTGCTGTGAGCTGCTGTGAGTGGCCAACTGACGCCCTGGCGACGGACTGCCTCAGCCAGGCTTGGGGGGAGCTCAAGGCTCATGGGCCAGGGAACTGTGTCCTAGACTGAGAAACGCCGGCTTGAACCGGAGTTGGGGGATGGGGGGTTGGAAGAAAGGAAAAAAAAAAGGAAAGAAACAGAAAAGGCAAGATGCCAGGGGCGGGAGTGGGGAGGGGAGGATGGGGTGGGGTGGGGTGAGGGGAGGGGTAGGTAGGACCCCGGGCTCTGAGGGGAGACTGGACTGGAGCGGGTGACCACAGCAGGGGTAAGGGCCAGGGATTTGTCGTGGGCTTCCTGGAGGAAGGGCATCCAAGCTGGGCCTTGAGGATGACAGAGCATGTGGACATGTGGAGGACGACACGGGCCCTCTGAGGAGCACACTGGGAGCCCGGACCTCAGGTTTGAGGTTTATAACCCTCAGCATCGTCCTGACCCCGTCAAAGAAACAGAAGTCTCACAGGACTGGACAATGGGCCTGGTCTGCTGCGCCCACACGCCCCCCGGCGCGTAGCCCCGCCCAGGCGCGGGGCTCCGACTGGGCACCACCTGCTCTGTGAGCTCTCCCGCCACTGCTTGCTGGAGAGTGGGGAGTTCTGTCACTTCTGTTACTCCGCATATCTGTCTGTGAAAACATTTGTTTCAGGCACAAAAGGACCATTCCCATGTTTGTCCCAGAGTCTGCATCTACGCTGCAGAAGTTCACAAGGTGAGTTTTCTGCACATCACCCCAACCCCTCCTTCTGACCTGGGTAGTTGGAGAGGAGGGAGAGATGTCACATTCACCCTCCTGGTGCCAGCCGACCGCGCCAGACCCTCAAGCTGCGCCATCTTTGGGGACAGATGGGTTGCTGACGGGTCACTGGGCTCCCTCTACCCATGGTCCCAGGAGCGTCGGGCTGTGCAGTTTTACTCTGGGCCCTAAAAGTGTGTGTGTCAGACGGAACGCAGGAAACACTCGTCAGACGGGAAAATGCTCATGACATTGTGTGACATTAAAATGGTAACATATGAGAGGATACAGCAGTAAGAGCCAAACAACTTAAAACAGTAGTAATAATCATAGTATGTAACTTCCGTCAATTGCTAAATGCAGTGGAGATGACATCTGAGCAGCCTAGAGCCGAGGTAAGGGACCAGCATGGGCGATTTGGGAGAGGAACATTCCAGGCACAGGGCACAGCACGTGCAAGGCCGGAAGAGCATGAGCTTATCCTGTTAGGAGCAGCCAGGAGGTGGGCGTGGCTTATAGGTGGGGAGCAAGGGGGGACATGGGGTAGGGGGAGCTAGCAGGGAGCAGGGGGACCAGGACACCGGCTGACAGGGAGTGTGTGGCCAGATGAAAGGGGGGACTGAGTCAGCAGGAGTACAGGTGGGCCCTGGCTGACTGACGGGGGTTGGGGACAGAAGCCTCCACCAGCTCAGCTCCAGGCCACCGCTTCTCTCCAGCAGGTCAGCCAGCAATGGGCCCTGCACCCTGTTCACAGCCAGGACAAGGGGGACAAGAGGTTCCAGGGTGAGCTGGCAAGCAGTGCCCTGCCGGCCTGACCCATGTCGGGGTGACCTGGGCATAGGGACAGTGTTGGGCCTGAACAAAGGAAGCCTCACGGAGGCCCGGGGAGGGGAGAATCTGAGTGCCCGCTGCTCTACAGGCCGCTGGGAGGCCACCCTGACGGGAAGGGGTTTATCAGCCAGATGCCCTGGGCCAGTGGAAGCTGCAGGTGACAACACCCACCCCACGGGGCTGTCGGGGGCGGGGGCAGTGCCCGTCAGTGGGCACAGGGGAAGTCAAGGGCTGGCAGTCCACACGCCACCCCGACTGGGCTATTTGTGCTGAACATCCCACGGCTCCGAGGGAAGAGTTCTCCCTGAGGAAAGAGTTCTGTTGCTGAAGAAATTAGACCTGACAGCTTGCAAAGCAGTCGAGGTCCTTGCCGTGCCTCAGTGCAGGGGTGGTCTCCTGCCTTTGCAGGGGCTCTCCACTGGGTACGGCCATACGTGCCTGGATTCCAGACACTGGGGAAAGGTCTGTTAGTGAAGGCAGTCTGAGCAACAAACTTTTCCCAGACAAGGGGTCCGTGGAGGCCGCTGAGTAACTGGCTCCGGGGGCCCCCTTTGCTCGTCAGGTCAGAGACCTGGGGTCACCGCAGCCCCTCCCTGCTTCCCTCCCTCCATCCCAGGCATCCTTCTCTGCTCTCCCACTGCCTCCCCAGTTCTCCTCAGCCTCATTGGCCTGCCCATTTCCACTCTCGCCTGTGTTAGTTTCCTGTGGCTGCTGTACCAAATTACCACAAAACTGATGGCTTAAAACAATAGAAATTTATTTTATGACAGTTCTGAAGGCCAAAGCCCGAAGTCAGCATAGCTGGGTGATAACAAGGCGGTCATAGGGCTGCACGCCTCCCGCATGCTCTGGGGAAGACCCCGTCCCCGCCTGGTCCAGCTGCTGCTGGCCGTGGCCTGCCTTGGCACAGGGCCGCATCACTCCATCGCTGTCTGTGGTCACAGGCCTCCCCTGTGGGTGCCGAATCACACTCGGGATGGCATGTGGGCCCCACCTGGATAACCCAGGGTCATCTTCTTCACCTTAATCACATTTTCCAAATAAGGTCAGTCACCGGTCCCAGAACCTAGGACCTGCTCCCTTCGGGGACGTTACTCAGCCTGTGGCAGCACCTGCAATCTGGTCTTCACATAACAACAAAACAGGTTTTGCTAAAACAACTTGAGGAACTCCTCCGGCCCGTCCCTGCTTTAGGATTAAGTTCAACTAGAAGGCTTCCAGGCCGTGTCCTCTGACCCCACTGACCTCAGGCCCTCTCTGCTGCTCGCCTCTCCCTGCCTGCTGGGCCCTCCCTGCCTCGGGCCCTTGCCTGGAACACTGTCCTCGGAATAGGCTGCCGCTTCCACCCTGGTCCACAAGCAAACAGCGCTCGCCGGCCTCGGAGAGAGATGCAGTGGCTGTGGTCACTGTGTGTATTCACACTTGGGGTGTGCGGGCTGGTGGGGGCTGCTCCCCTGCCTCAGTCATCACAGCAACCTGTGAGGTGTGTGCTGTTAAAGCCCCACTCCTCAGATGGGGTGGAGCATAGGCGGTGACTCCCCATCCAGCCCCGGCTGGAACCTGGGCTCCCCGTGCCCTCCCTGTCCCCTTCCTCAGGGCTGGGAGTCCAGGAGCCCCTCACTGTGTCTCCATGCAGCTTGCAGACACACTGGGTGTTTTGTCCAGCAGCCGGGGCCGGCAAACGGGCAGGTGCTGATGCCCTCCGGGAAGGGGGCCTGGCACGTCAGAGTGAGCTGGGCCAGGGGGAGACCCACCCACCCTCCTGCAGGTCAGCTGCTTTTCCAGGAGGGTGCTTGTGGCACTCCCAGCTGCAGAAGCCGGGCTGTGCCAGGACGCAGGAATCTCTGCGGCTCATGCACCTTGCTGCTTCCACCTGGGTGGTCCCGAGGCCACCCAGAGCCTGCACTGCCCCAGTGATCCCCGAAGCAGCCCGAGAGGTGGTTCTGGGATGAAGCCTGACCCACCCAGGCGGGGATAGTGTATCATGTTTGTTTCAGGCTCAGTGGGTGTGTCGGAGGCGAGGCTGCTGCTGGAAGGAGCTGCCCTGCTCAGGGGTAGGGCCTGGAGCTCAGGGCCTGGCCCTGGGGAGGACTGCTGGTGTCTGAAGCCTGGAGAGAGCCCACGGCTTGTGTTTGTCTGGCGGATCCTAGGCCAGGACCTCGCTCACCCGCTCTTGTCCTTTCTTCTCAGCTGGTTCATGGGACGGCGGCCTGAGTACACAGACCCCAAGGTGGTGGCTCAGGGTGAAGGCCGAGAAGGTAAAGCTGGATTCCCCAGCCCTACCTGCCATCCCACAGGCAGGTTGCAGCCTGGGAGGGAGTAGGTGGGCCCCTGGAAACAGACGGGGTGGGCGCCAGGGCCTGCCAGGCGTGCAGACACCTGTGCTGTGGGAGCGTCTCCCAGACACGGATGGGCCTGGTTACCATGACACGGAGGGTTTGCCATGTCCGTCTGTCCCCGCTGCAGTGAGGGGTACAGGCCGGGCACTAGTGTCCCCATTTTACAGGAGAGAACACTGAGACTGAGAGATTCCCAGAGTAGCCAGGCTCTGGCTCTGCCCAGCCCAGCTGACATTGCCTTCTGTCCCCAGTGACCCGTGTCCGCTCCCAGGGCTTTGTCACACTCCTCTTCAACGTGGTGACCAAGGACATGAGGAAACTGGGCTACGACACTGGGCCCCTGGATACGCAGGTTGCCTTGGGGCCCAGCCCATCTCAGGGCCTCCCCGGGTGAAGGCACCGGCCGCTCCGCCGTCCAGCAAGATGCTGAGCAGCCGTGCAGGCCACGTGGCTGCCCACATGCCAGGCGTCGCCCACCAATCCCTCGGCTTGACTGAAGTGCCCTTGGGGTTGGGGAGAGTATTTTCATAAAATAAAAATGTCGCCTTTTCACAGAACCCAGGCCTGGGGCTGCCTCTTCTCCCTTTAGCACCTCCCCTGTTGGAGCGGCCCCCACCGGGCCCATAGCCTTCCCTGAGCTGGGCCAGGCCCTGCCCTTGTTCCACGCTGCTCCTGCCAGCACCGCCTGGCGGGTGGAAGCTCTTGTCATGCCAGCCGTGCTCCGTGACCGGCAGCCTCCTTTCACAGAGAATATCCTGTTAGCAGGAGCTGGATGGAAAGGCCCCAGCCAGCCTGCCCCAACCTGCACAGCCCAGGGAACAGGGCTGAAAACCCCCTAGCCCAGGGAAGCCGCGGGAATTCCAGCTTTCTAGCAAGTCTCTGAGCGGGAGAGGAAGGTGAGCCTTGTGGCCAACACCCTGCACCCCCGTCCCACGGCGCTGCCGTGGTGGGGTCGCTGCCTCAGCCCAAGGCGGGGCCGCCTTACCTTCTCCCCACACGCACCCTGGGTTGGGCAGAGGCGAGGTCCCCCCACCTGTAGCTTCAGGTGAACCCTCGGGATGGAACACACAGCTTGCCCATTCTCCTCTCCAACCTGCACAGGATTTAAGGGAAGCCACAAAGCACCTGCCCCGGGCCCCTAGTCAGCCCAGCCATGACACGGCCCCAGCTATAACCAGAAGTTGCTCTAAGAGACCACAGGACCTAACCCTGTTCTGCTGTTTATCTCAGCTCTCTCAGCGCCAGAAGTTTAGCTGCTCACGGCGCCCCCTGAAACCCCTGCCCCCAACTCACTGCATGCTCTGGAACTCATGGTCTGTTGTCAGCAAAATCCGTGATGCCAACCCTCTCCGGCTGGAAAGTTCCCTCGACCTCTGGCCCTTATAAAACTGTCCCCTGCAGCCGTCTGGCTGCCACATGCCATCACCGTGGGCCTAGAGCTGGGGCCTGTTTCCTTGGCGCCCACGAGCATTTCCTCCTTTCCCGTCCAGCTCCCTGATGCCCGGGCATCCCACTACACCTTGTAAGGCCACCAAACCCTTGACTGCCTTGTCTCCTCCTCTGGCTGTTCACGGCGACCTCGCCGTCTGCCCCACAACTTGGCTGCTTCCTTCTCCCTTGCAGTGAGCTTGACCTGTGCCCCTCAACAGACACCAACTCGCATGGTCAGAGCCTGTTTCTTGTGACCAATGACAACAGCGTCTCCAAAATGTGCATCCAAGCATCCTCCCCCCAGACCACTCGCGCCCTGCGTGCAGCCTTTGCTGTGGTACCCACTCCAACAGTCCTTCATTCCATCCAGGTCCTCCCAGCCACTCACCAACCCCTTGTGTGCTAACCGCCAGCCGTTACCTTTCCTTCCTGCCCAGTTTACAACTCAGCAGTCATTTACGCACCTTCTCTGCATTCACCGTCAGCTCCTGGGCCCAGTTCCCTGCTTTTTCTACGCCTGGTCAACCTCAGCCCTGGGGAAGCCTCGCCATCTGCTGAGGCCCAGGGCCTGGTCAGAGGGTGCAGCCCGTGACCAGGTCTCCCCCAGTGCTGCCAAGCAGTCCCCCTTATTTCCTTAGCCAACACCTCATACGTTCTCAGAAAACGCATTCACACCTTTCCTCCGCTTCAACCCCAGCCCCCTTTGCCCCTCACCTGAAGTGCTCGAGGACATGCAAATGACCCGAGCGCCCACGTCCCCACCACATGCTTCTCCTCTGCCTCGGTCCATCGCAGCGGCTGAATTCCCTGCCCACTCCCTCCCCTCCCCTCCCCTCCCCTCCCCTCCCCTCCCCTCGCGGCCTTCTTCCCTGTCACAGCCCGGAAACCCCCATCCCATCTAGTCCACATGCAAGTCTCAGGTTGCAGGTACCCAGTCTGTCAGCACCTTTGTTTAATTTTCTATTCTTCATTAAAATAAGCAGAGAAAAACTGAAATCATTGTACAGTGAACACCCATATGCCAACCACCCGGAGCCTACCCTTACCACTTCCCCAGTGCTGTCACACCTGCGCGACTCTGCCGCTCTTCCAAGCCGTCTGCCGTTAGTGCACTTCAGCATGAACCGCGGATGTCAGGACGCCTCCGCCGAGCTCCGCATGCCCACCCTTAACCAGAGTTTGTTTGTTTTTAGGTGTTTTTTCTTCTGAGGGACATTTACATACAATGAAATGCATAAATCCTAAGTGTACCCTCGCTGAGTTTTGATAACTGCATGGCCAAGCCCCTGTGATGGTGCAGAACGCTTTCATCGCCTGGGAAGCTCCCTCTGCCTCTTCCCGTCGAAGCAACAGAACTACCGTGTTTCCCTGAAAATAAGACCCAGCCAGACCATCAGCTCCAATGTGTCTTTTGGAGCAAAAATTAATATAAGACCTGGTATATCATATTATACTAATTATATTATATACCCAGTCTTACGTTAAAATAAGACTGGGTCTTATATTAATTTTTGCTCCAAAAGACACATTGGAGCTGATGGTCTGGCTGGGTCTTATTTTCAGGAAACACAGTCGTTAGGAACTTTGGAGGTTGATGGCGGCTGTTCCTGGGAAGCACGCAGCAGGGTGGGGCCCCGTGACATCTTCTGGAAGAACAGTCAGGGCCTACAGCCCCCAAGCCCACCCTTCCCTGGTTCCTTCTGTCCTCCACTGTGACAAAGCTGTGTGTCACAGGCCACCTCCTTTTTCTCCGGGGCTTGCAGAAAGACTGCATTTCCCTGCCCCCTGTATCTCAGTCGGTCCACGTGACTAGCTGGTTAAGGAAATGTGGGTTGAAAGATGATCCTTCTTGCTCTGCCTTCCCTGCAGCACCCGAGGCCAGGTGGCGAAGACTGCCCAGTCGTAAGGGACATGCTAGGAACATCCCCACTGGGCATTTTGTGACACATACACGTCCTACGTTCAGCCAGAGCTGGGGTTGGTACCTGTAGAACCGTCTACTCTGATAGGGAAGTTGGTATCAGAAGTGAGTTTGTGCATTGGCTTAGCGGCTGGGCGGCAGGCAGGAAGAATACAGATAAAAGGCTGGACAGCGAGACAGCCCTGTTACGTGAGGTTCAGGTGAGACACTTGTGCTAACCTGGGGAAGCTTGGTGCCTGCTGAGCCATCAGCTCAGGGCAAAGGGACAGCTGCTGGGAGGGGTGGTGTACGTTATCTACTGTCGGCTGCCATGTGGAAAGCTATCACCGTAAAGAGATGAGTTTAAGAAAGAACTGGCCAGTCTGCAAGCAGAAATGACAGGAAATGGAGAATCCAAAAATACTGGTCATCAAAAGGCTGGAAAAGGAAACTTTCTAAAACTCATATGGAAAGGGATATGATTGAAGAATGGTTTGAGCCATAAAGGACCATTGAAACATCTCATTTTGACAGGCAGCTCAGCCTTTTGGTAAATACCAGATGAAGAGGATGGCCTTCCCGCCATGGTTCCAAATGGCCTCACAGGAGCTACCACTAAGTTGGAAGAAGCATGGAGATAGGGCAGCAGGGAGACACAGCAGGCTTATACAGGGAAGGATTGTGTGTGTGTGTGCTCATTACCTACTGCTGTGTAAGAAACTACCCCAAGACTTTGTAGCTTAACCATCATTTACTATCTCCTATGATTCTATAGATGACTGAATGGGACTCCACGGACGTCTCCCGTGGGGGTTGGGTATATGGTCTGAGAGTGGGGAAGAGAGTGAAATCAGTATTTGGTGACTGAGGGCCAGCTGTGACAGGGACTGGCCATGTGTTAACGAAACCCACTTCCCGTCCCCCTGGGCACAAAGGAAGCCTGCATATCCTCACTCCCCTGGACATTTGGCTGGAGTCACAGGACCAGTTCTGGCACTGGGACAAGGGTGGAAGTCATGCCCTTCCAGGCCTGGCCCCTAAGAAATCTCACACACCGACTACTCTGCTCACTCGTTCCTTTTCACAGCAACTTTCAAAGCTCTGTGTTGAATGTGGCAGTGTCACAAGATTAAAGCAGCTGGGGACCCCGGTCACTGCTTGGAGAGCTGCCCGACCAGTATAACCTAGATCACCCTAATACACAGCCCACCTGACGAGAAAGGAGGCCCCTGGCAGCTCCAGGCTCTGGCAAACCCTCCCCAGCCCCCGCTAAGCCCTGCTCCCTGAGTGGGCACCAGGGGGCCAGGTCCTCAGCATAGAAAGATGGGCAGGGCAGCCCCAGCGTAGAGGCTGGCGCTCGGGCCTCACAGGAGAAGCTGCAGTCCTGCCTCCCGTCTCCCTCTGCCTTTGCTGTACATGCTCCGAGAGTCAGAACAGCGTTCCCACCTCTGCCTGCAAAGGAACTTCTGTCCTTCAGCCGTGATCTACACTTCCTGATCACAGGTTCCGAGGGGACGGGGCCCATGGACCCGTCAGCTGTTGCCACAGTAAAGATGCACAAGCCACCCAAGGACCAGCAGCTGTGACAATCACTATCTTGAGAATGTGCGGGATGGCCAGGGAGCTTCTCAAGGAGCAGCTCTCCTGGGGGCACGGACCCAGGAGAGGAAGCAGCTCCCAGCAGGCTGGCACACCTCACACACAGCAGGTCTGTGGCTAGGGTAAGCCCAAAGCACACAGGTGGTGACGTGCAGCCACCAACGACACAGCAAGGCGTAAAGGGCTGCGGCCAGTACCCCCATGCCCTGCAGCCCAGCGGGCACAGCACCGTGAAGGCTGCCCCCAGCCCGTCCTTCCCTGACATTCAGAGACTCCCTCAGGCCCCAGGACCAAGCCAGTGGCCTCACTGACCACAGGCCAAGCTGGGTTCCGGGCGGGACGCAGCTCCCTCACCGGCCCACCCCTCTCGTGTCGTGGGACTGAAAGACAGGGTGGGTAAAGACACAGCCAGAGACCGCATCATGATACAAATGATAAATTATATTTACACAGTAAATAAGTATCAATAGTCAACACAAGTTCAAAACCAGCCACCGGCCCCTGGGACTGAGAAAATGGCTGGGTGACACCCCCTACCACGGCACCCATAGGACGGAGCACGGTGGCATGTGTACAACGCGCGCGGCAGTGGCCGGTGGCTTTAAGATCAGTGCAGCGGGCAACAGGGATGAGGCACCTGGGGACGGGCCTGTGCTGGGGAGTGGCCGGGGGTCTTCTTGAGCCTTGGTGGCCCGATGGCTGTCATGCTGCGGCCGCAAAATCATGGCAGGAAAGACTGCTACAAAAGAATCACTGACCCCAGAAGTCGAGTTTGGTCCGACCAGGAGGTGGCCAGGCCACATGGTCTGAGTGAAAGCACCTCCCTGGGCAAGCAGCACTGGCCCCCAGGCCGGGAGAGCTGGGCCGCAGCCTTCGGAGCCCAGGGCAGCCCCAGGTCTCAGCTCTGGCAAAGGCAGGTGGCGCCGGGGCGGGGGCTGCCTCCGGGCGAGCACTGTGAAGCAGGAAAAGGAGAAGGGCCTGGGCGGCATGCCTGCTGGCATTTTCCCTGTCTCCTGTGCCCAGTGCTAAGGGGCAGTTCTCCTGCTAGAACCAAAGAGAGGGGCCCTGTCCCCCCACTCCGCCCAGGGACCACTCGGGGGTCAGCTGCTCTCGGGGTGAGAGCTGAGAAGTCCACGGTGAAACGAGAGGTGAGCTGACTGGACACAAGGTTCAGGGGAAATGTCCCTTCCCTAAGGAGAAGCTAGTCTTTTCTGGTCTTTGATTAGCGACCTAATACTTCTTTTGTACTGGGGGGGGGCGGGGGGAAGGAAGCAGGAGGTGGGGGAGGGAGGTAATATTAGTGCATGTTTGTTAAAATCTGTTCCCTGTGAGAATGATTTTTTTCTTTCTCTCCAAAGTAAGAGAAGATTTTGAAGTCTGCTGTGTGTGTCTGGAGTCAGCAGGAGGGCGGCTCAGGGCCAGCCCTGGTCCCTCCCCCTTCTCAGCCATGAGATCCCCAGGCTCCAGGGGCACAGACATACCATGGCCCCCAAGACAACTGCCGTGTCCACACTGTCCCCAGCTTTACCCTGAGCGTGGATTAAGACAGAGGAGATTACGGACACACAAGGTCCAGGGTGTCTCTTCCATTTCAGATTCCATTGTAAATAGAAGTCCTGGTTAATCTGTGCATGCCTTCAGTTGCAAAAAGGAATTAGCTGGTAAAAACTGGTGGGACGCATTCATACGTTAGATTTTTTTCTTCAACTTTCTTGAGGTTGGTGTTATCAGTAAGAAAAAATAGACTCTCTTTTAGGTTCTAGCCTAAAAGGCTAAAAAGTTGATCAATTTGGTAATTCTCCAAAAAAGGGAGTGAAAGAAAGGAAAAGGCAAGTGAAGGCTAGGATTTCTATTTTTTGTTCCTGTTGTAGTTTTTTTTTTTTTTTAAATAAACATCATTTATGTGTAATCAAATTCCCATATTTTTTTCTATAAAGAATTTGCTTCAGTTTTTCCATAAGGCATTTTTTTTGTCTCTTCTTATTTAAATTTTCTTACAGAGTTAAAACCATAAATAAGAGAATTTAAACTACTAACATGACATGTGCCAATATCTTAATTCAGCCAGACCTGGTAAATTCTATCAAAACTAGACAGTTAAATAAGAACCACGTTATAAAAATATTAGCCAAAAAAAGACTATTAGATAATTCTGCCAACTCAAATATGAAACTGTACTAAACAAAATATGTGCAAACGTATACAATCAGAGAGCCACGTGGCAGGGTTATGCTCAGATTAGTTTAAAGCTTGCTCTAGTGGATTTAATTCAAGAGTTGTTCCACGGTGGTAGTGTTCACTTTGAACTCACACACGAGTCAAAGAAAAATAAAATATGCACAACTACTTCCCCAGAAGGTCAGTGTCATGGAGCCAGCACTTCATTCTGTCCACAGCTGGGACTGCTTGGGTGACACCAGGGCTGGGGATGAAAGGAAGCGACGAGGCAGGCACGCCACGTCCTGGGCGAGGCAGTGACCCCGCAACCTCAGGCTGAGGCTTGGGACAAGGGCAACACTGAGGGTTCCCGCCTCCTCGTCCAAGGCCCCTGAGAACCGGCTGCTCCCACAGAGGCCAGGACCCTGCTCTTGTGAGGAGGCGGCGAGGGCGGCCAGGCCGGGGCAGGTGCTCCCTCGAGACACGGGGCTACAGGCTGGGGACGGGCAGGCGGGCGGGCGGCCGGAAGGCTCGGAGAGCCACGTGCTGGGTGTGTGGGCGCAGCAAGGCTGCCACGGCTCCAGTCTGAGGGCTGGGCTGGGAAGACAACTCTTGCATCAGGAAGTCGGAACTGGAAAGCCCTAATGCCCACCCCGGCTCTCAGACCCCATTCCACCGATGAGAGTCCCTGCTCGGCGTCCTTGGGCGCATGCTCAGGGTCCCCCCCAGGCCCAGGCACTAGAGGAGAAAGGGGTTGGTTGCGCCGGTGGCCTGAGCTGCCGGTGGGGGCATGGCCACGCTGCCCACCACACTCATTGTGGCGGGGCCCAGTGGGGTCAGGGAGGCACCGCTGGCCCCCAGAGCGGCGTGCGAGGCTGTGGAGGTCACGGAGGCCATCGCCATGGGCTCCGCAACCAGGCCGGGCCCGCAGGACGTGCTGGCCCCCAGCACCGGGCTCCCCCGCAGCTGGTTCAGTGTCAGTGGCTGGGGCTGGTTCACCTGGAAGGGATTCACAGGGGCCGAGGCCGCGGCTGCACCTGTGGAAAGAGCAGGAGGGCCAGTGGGTAGTCACCACCACATCCGCCCCAGGGCTGGCAGACCACAGCCACCAGGCGCACGGCCCCTCGGGACTCGGTGCATCCTGAGCCCTCTTGTGCCACAGCCCACGGCAGTGCCAACCAGCACGTGCCAGACACGTCTGCTGATTCAGATCTCTACTGTGTGGTGGATGAGACTAAGGCTGTGACTCGGAGAAGCCAGGTGACGTGTGCAGGGTCACAAAGCCTGAACAAGGCAATGCCAGGAACGTGCCAGGCTCGTAGGGCTCCAGCCCCTCCTCAGGGCTGGCACCCCAGGACTCCTTTGGCAGCCAACAACCGGCATTGCTCCCACATTCTGTGAACACAGGTGCCTGGGAGAGAGGAGAGCAAAGGGGGAGGGGGGAGCTGCAGTGTGTGGCTTGAGTGGCAGTCCCCACGCTGTACCCTGGGACCCTAAAGGCGCTGAGAAGTCCTGCAGTCACGGAGCAAATGCAGCTCTGCCTTACACGATATTTCCAGAATTTGTGTCACATCAGAAAGCCTTTACCCCTTTGTGCAAAAACATCTATTAGTACTCTGCCAAAGAATAAAAACCGGGAGCTGCCAGCACTGAGTGTCCAATGCAGCCCAGCGCCTGCTCACAAAGGCTGCCAGCAAGGCCACCCTCCGCCAGGAGACGCTGTGCTGTTCGCACCTCACTGCCGAGGGCACACACGACAAGCTTGCATCAGCCCCTCCTCCTCAAGCAAACCTAGGAGGCAGGCTCTGAAGATCACCCCCCGTTAGAAGGACTGAACTGAGACTACAGAGCAGGGCAGTGACTAGCCTGAGGCCTGCAGCCTGGAAGGGTCAGAGGCAGGACCCCATAAACAAAGACAGCACGGAGCCACCTGTGAGGCCCGCCTGAGCCTCGTCTTGGCTGCAGTCCCCAGGGACCAGGACCTGTTTGCAGACAGAACAGCGGCCCCAGGGCCTTGACACGCCCCCGGCCCCGAAGCCTGGAGGAGGCTGCCGGTGGGCACAGCCTGCCCGTGGGACTCCTGCAGGGCCCCGGGGTTCTCGGGCAGAGGCGGCAGGAGGCGCCTGGGCGAAGGACAGGGCTCCACGCTGGTGTAGGGACCTGGGTTTTGATCCAAGTCCCACCCGGGGAGCAAGGAACCATGGAAGCCAACCTCCCTGGGGGTAACCTCATCCCACCCATCTCAAGACCGTAAAATTCAGCAGGACCCAGGCACTCCATACACCCCACTCCTGCCCAAGGGCCCCCCCCCAAGTCCTTGGGTCCTATCAGGGCAACGGTCCAGATGAGACCCCTTCATCGTGGGGCAGGTCTGCAGCTGAACACTGTGAATGTCACATGTTCCTGCTCTTGGGGAGACTAGGGCCCTGCTGGGAAACCTGTGAGGAAGGAAGGAGGTCGTCTGGGCTGTTCTGAAGGACGGATACCATTTCCCAGGAGGGAGGACGTTCCCGGCAGAGGGGACAGAATGTGCACACACGAGGAATGCTGGGAGCTCGGTGCAGCTGAGGGAGAGAGGGGGCGGGCGGGGCAGGCCACAACGCCACAGACACTAAAGCAAGGGCTGGGGCTTGTCCCACAGTGCAGTGCAGCCGGAGGGTGGAGAGCAGGTCTCTGGGCAGAGCCCAGCCGCAGGAAGCACGGAATTCCGGCCCCGGGAAAGGCCGAATCCGGCACCAGAGGCAACGTGAGGGTCCTTGGGTCCCTGCAGGACGGCACAGCCTGGGGCCGTTACACTCCACGTGACAGTGTCTGGGACATCTAGCAGCAGAGCCCGCCGCCCCACACCCCTCCAGCTGGCCCAGGACTGGCGCTCACTCAAGGGTCTCCCCGGCTGAGGGACCAAGTCGGGCCACCTCGCGCAGTGGTCTCAGCGGAGAGAAGAGCTGTTCTCCATCCTCCCCCAAACTGAACAGCAGCTCTCTCGCCCCACCCCGGGCACTGTTCAGCGCCCCAGCCGGCTCCCTGAGGCCGGGCATCCCTCACGCACGACGCTCACGAGAGGGGCACGGTGGGCGAGAGCTCAGGGCCCAGAGCGCGGCACAAACCCGCTCTCAGGAGGAGCAGCCAGCCGAGGCAGCCCTGGGAGACGAGCATACCTGGTGCCAGGAAAGGGTTGAGGGACTGCGCCGGCGGCGCTGGCCTGGTCACCAGCGAGTCCAGGTTCACCAGGGCCGCGTTGGGGCCCAGGAAGGACTCCGGCGTTTTCCGGGCGCCGCTGGGCTTGCTTGAGGGCATGGTCAGGGGCTGAGACTCAAAGGGGTCAGGGCTTGTCGTCCCATTGTTCTGGGGTGGCGCGGAGGCCACCAGCTCGGCTGCAAGACAAGGACACACATGGGCGTGGCGAGCGTGCGGGCGGCCCCGAGACCCGTGCGTTCAGCGTTGCCAGCCAACCCCCCCCCCCCCCCCCCCCCGAGCATCCCAAGCAAAACACAGACATTTCCGGACCCCTGAGCCCCCACCGCCCCCCGAGGCTGCAGAGGGTGGGGATGTTCATTGCAGTGTTGTTTCAAACAGCCCCAAACTGGAGACTGGCAGTCAGCCGTTAGGCAGGTGACATAATCCACTGTCCACACCACCCCAGAGTACAGGGGCAGACACGAGCTGAGGAGGAAAAGGGCTGTATTCGTGTATCAGACGAGAAAAGCAGGGACTAAACCGTACGTACAGCACAATCCTTCAAACATAGTAAGATGTTACTTTGGGTTGGTGGCTAGGCACGGGTAATTCCCGTTTTCTTATGTTTTCATTTTCTGTATTTTCTACAATGAACATGAATGTCTTGATAGTAAGAAGAAAGCAAATTATTTTTAAAAATTCAGCCAACAGAGGGTGTGTTGAGACAGGCTGGTGGGAATGTGTCTGCTCTGCCAAGATGCAAGGCGGCGATGTGGCACAGAGGTTCTTAAAAATGGTCATACTCTCCACTCGGTAATCCCATTTCTAGGAATCCAGTCTCAGGAAATAATGCAAAACATGAACGGGGTTTAAGCACAAAGGTGTCCGCCACAGCAGTATTTACTTTAGCAAAACTTGAAATCAACCTAAAATGTCCTCCCAAAATTAGAGTCATTGTTGCTGAGCTACAGAGATACTGTATAGCGCTCACATATTTTCTAAAGAATTTTTAATGTCATGACAAAATGTTTTCAATCTGTTATTCCATAAAAGGGCAGGGGGAGGTGGCGGTTCAGGATTCAACTCTGACAGTATGAGCTGAACAGTAAGAGCTCAGAAAAAATACTGGAAGCAAACACCGGCTGACAGCAGGTGGAAGGATTATCAATGATTTTCATTTCCTCCTATAGCTTTCCCAATTTTTCTACAATGGGAATACTTCTAGACTTGGGGGAAAACACTGTGCAAATCCACAGAAAGATGTTCACGTAACAAGCCACGCTGGCTTCTCCCTGAAGCACAGAGGGCGGGCAAGGACAGTTAGGTTGTACTTTGGCCTACAGAGGACACACCTGGAAACTTGTTGCTTTTTTAATGCAGCAAAAGAAAGACCCCAAGAAGCAGCATGTCCTAAGTTGCCTCTGAAACCCTGAGCTGAGAAAGGGGCCAGGCTGCTCATACCTTTTGACCAGGGCCAGCCAGGCGGGTGGCTGCAGCTGCGGGGGGAGGCAGGTGAGCTGGGGGGAGGCAGGTGGTGGGAACGGGGAGGGCAGAGAGAAGCCGAGAGAGGAAAGAAAGGAGAGAAGTTGCTCTGTGTGTTTGGGAGGTGCGGCTCTGGGATGGACAGAGGCTGCCTGGCTGTGCCCCGCTCCACTGAGGGGTATATAAAGAAAGCGTCCCAGGCCGCCTCCCTCTGCTCCCTCCAGGCCGTGTCTCTGAGCCCCACCCTGACAGCCTCCCAGCCCAGGGGCTCTGATGAGCCAGGCAGGAGCCGCTACCTGGGGTGAGGAAACGGGACAGAGATGCCCTGTCCATGCCCAAAGCCGGGGTCTGGAAAAGGTGGCACCTTGGGGGGCGGGAAGTTGGGAACATGAAGGTGAGCAGAAATCATGGCTCAGACCTGGGGGTCCACGCTGGGGCTGGGGGGCCAGGGCAGCCATGGGCCCTGGGGGGAACGAGGCCAAGACACAGAAGTGACCCAGACAAGAAACACGGGGCCCAACGTGTGGAGAAGGTGAAAGGAAACTCGGCTGAATGACTTCACTGTTAACGTGTGATTCCTGCAATTAGATGCTTACGCTCCCAAGCGCAAAATGCAAAGAAAATACATGAAATTGTAAGATTCTGAAAGCTGATTATTATTTCCGCAATCACTGGGCTGGTCAAATGCATACTCTACCATCTTTACGTACCTGTTTTTTTTGAAGTTCGGAGGTTGTCAAATTCAGAAAAGTCATCTTTAATTGTCCCATTCAAATTACTGAAGAGCTCAAAGGCGCCTGGGTGAACACGAGAGCCAGTGACCAGGGGCGGGGTGCATCACGACCGCCCCACGCTTCTACTCCCAGTCCACAACCGCGGGGGTGGCAACGGGCAGGAGGGCAGATCACTATCCCGTGTCCTGAGGGAGCATGCTGAGAGCCGGGGGATCGCATGAGCGGTGAGGGGGACCTCGGCCTCCCTGTGCAGAGTGGAGTGCTGGCCTCCCACTGCTCCCACCATCCCTACCCCAAACTGGAGGGGCTAATGGTGGTAGAGACGCATCTGAGCTGGGTCTAGAAACTAGGGTACGGCCGCAGGAAGTGACCTGAGGAATGTCCAGAGGGCAGCCTGCCCAGGGGCCCTGCGGACGCTTCCTCTGGAGGCGCGTGAGCTCAGCCCCCACACTGGGTGCGTGGCACGGGGAGCTGGGGGCAAAGGGCGGCCGAGTGCAGGCCGACACAAGGAGCCACAAGGGGGACAGCGGCGGGAGCCGGGGGGTGTGAGGTCTCACCGGAGGTGGACACGGGCTTGTTGGCCACGGCTGCTGCCCAGGCGTCACTGGGGGCAGGCTGCGGCGGGGCTGCCCAGGGATCTGAGCTCCCGGAGACGGAGTGTGTGCCGGCTGCAGGGGGAACTCCCCACGGGTCGGCAGAGGCAGCTGGCCGGGCACCTGTAGGAAGGTAGGGTAGGGCTCACAGATGCCCTCAGAAAGTTCTGGGCAGCTGGGGCGAGAAGGAAAAAGACACTGTGGGCCATGTGTGCCCTGTGTCAGGAGAGGCGGTCCCCCAAAGGGTGCTGTCCCACAGCAGCAAAGCTACACAGGGCTGAAGCCCAGGGCCGACAGCCTCTGGGATCTTCCACCTGGGAGAGCACTGGATGGGGCCTAGCTGGGACGCGGCCAGAGGACACAGCACACGCAGGCCTTGCAAAGGGCTCCCCAGGCTAAACTCAAGCGCGCCCCAGCCCTCCGGCTTCCGCCTCACGCAGCAGTCTCCCTGAGCTGCATCCGCAGGCTTTGAATCGTTTCTGCTTTTGACAGAAGGATGGCTAACGCAGGTGGATGCAGCATAAAGAATGACGATAACACAAGCGCCTGTGTGCTGACCTCCCAGCTTAAGCAATAAACATCTTCGAAGTGTGAGTGACAAATCAATTACGTACGTTACCCACCACAGGCTTTTTGATTTTTTAAGGATAATACCTGGGCAAACTAATGTTAAGGTGCCCACCCTGTCGTGTGAATCTTCCACTTCAGGTAATGCAGACACACGTGCATTTGTGTCCATGTGCGTGCACACGTAACGCCTTGCACATCTCCTTTCTTCCGGGGGCATCACAGGAAATGTTTAAAAGCTGCTTTTCAGGGATGAGTGCCTTCCCCAGTGGCACCCGACCCCCATCATTGTGGATTCTGCTAGCCCTGCTCATGGTTTTCCTTCTGGTTTTACCATGTAGAGATACCTTTAAACAATAGTGGTTAGATATGCCTGTTTTGCAAACTTTATATAAATGGAAACATACTATACACATTCTTTTGTGACTGGCTGTGTTCACTTCACATTTTATTTGAGAGATGCACCTGTGCTGAGGTGTAGCTAAAATGGGTTCATTTTTACTGCTGCACAATATTTTATTCTATGAAAAAGGAAGGCCACAGTGGATTAGTTTGTTGAAGGCACTGGCCTGGTTTGGGTTTTGCCGTGCGGCATTGTTCTCGCTCCAGCCAAGGTGCTCATGCGCACCTGCCCTCATGGAGTAATGCCAGGTGGTCCCCACGGCGTCAGCCCAGCTTACAGACCCACCGGCCGCGATGCAAGCCCTGGTGCTCCAGGAGCTGCCGTACCACCTCACAGACACTCACTGCCGTCTCACTGTTTCATGGGTGCCAATCTGGGGCATGTGAAATGTTATTTCATCGTGGTTTATTTCGTTTGATTTGCATCTCCTTGTTCCTTCATTAACGAAGCTGTGCATCTTGTATTTCTTTGTGGGTCCTTGAGGACTCCTCTCCTATGAACTCCTCTCCTCTCCTATAAAGACTGTTTTAGTCTTTATCCTTTGGAATTGTTTATCTTGTTCTTATTGATTTCACAGAGTTCTTTCCATATTCTGAATACTGACCATTTCCTTGTGTTGCAAATATCTTTGCCCAATTTGTGGCCTTTCATTTTACTCTCCTGCAGGTACCTTTTGATGAAGATAAGTTCTTAACTTTAACAGAGAAGAACCTATCAGTATTTTCGTTTGCAATTTACGCTTTTCCTGACATTTAGGAAATCCTTCCCTGTACTGGGGCCTCAAAGCTATTCCTCTATAGTAATGTCTGAAAGGTTTATAGCTTGCCTTTCAGGTTTCCATATTTGATCCATTAGTAATTGATTTTTGTATATGGTATAAAATAAGGATTATCTCACGTTTTCCTATATGAATGATAAACTCCCAAAGTACCTCCCATAACTATTAGAAGTCAAGTCTTCATGGATTCATGACTGGGCTCTCTATTCCATTCCACTGACCCATTTCTGTCTCCACCCTTGTAGTTTTTAGATTATCCTCACAGTTATTGTTAAGATAATAAATTTTGACATTGGATACAGCAAATCACACCCCTGGTCTTGTTCTTCAGAAGTGTCTTGGTTATTCCTGGCCCTTTGCTCTTCCATATTCATTTTTAAATCATCTTGTTAGGTTAAAAAAATATAAAAACAAAAAACATTTTAACCCCTGTTGGGATTTTGATCAGAACTGCACTGAACCTCAGATCGATTTGAGGAAAATTGTTATTATTATGATAGCAAGCCTTCCAAACCCGAGTCACAGGATGTAGCCCCATTTAAGTCTTCTTGAGTATCTTGCAATAAAATTTAATTTTAAAAATTTTATCCTTTATTTCCAGAAGGATTTATAAAACTTTTGTAAAATTTATTCCTAGGGACTGGTATATTTAAAATTTTCATTTTCTGTGTATTTACTGTTATGCAGAAAACACAATTTTGCATACTGATTTTTGTATCCAGAAATCTTGCCACTCTTAATTCTACTTAATTGAAATTCATCCTAGTTATTTATTCTTATAATTCTAATAATTCTTAATTCTAATAAACTCATTTGTAGACATTTTTTGATATTCTATGTATATGATCATATCACTTGCAAATAACGACGGTTTCGTTCTTTGTGGTCCTGACCCTTTTCCTTTCCTTTCCCCTCTCACTGTGCTGGCTGCAGTCACCAGTCCGGACATAAGCTGGAGTGTGGAGAGTACGTGGCCTTGTCTTGCTCTTACAGCATTAACAACTTCCAATATTTTCCCATTAAATGGTACCATTTTCCATAATAATTTTCCTTTTAGGAGCTCTTTATCAGGTTATGGAAGTTCCCTATTATTCCAAATCTGCTAAGACTTTTGCAACTAATAGCTGATAACTTTTATCAACCTGTTTCTGTCTCCATTAAGATGATCACACGATTTGCCTTTGGGTCTGTTAGTATGGGGCATCAACACATTTTCTAATGACTTGGTCCTTGCAAATAAAGTTTTTCATGATGCACCATATCATCTTTATATTTTTCTCATTGTGGTTTTGCAATTGTTTCTTTGCTTAGGGTTTTTGCATCTACCTTCCTAAGTGGGACTGGTCTGACATATCTGTTCTTACATATCTTCTGTCTGGTTGTGGTGTTGAGGTCATGCTGGCCTCATCCAATGAGTAGCAATACTCCATTTTCCTATCCTCTGAAGGAGTTTGTATAAAAGTGGAGTTGTTTCTTGTATGGCATTAGAACTTGCCAGTAAAGCCCTCTGGGTGGATTTGGGAGGTGATCGGGATTTTAAGTAATTGACTCGGTTTCCTTAATTATAAGATTGTCTCTATTTACAGGTTTTTCTATTCTTCAGTCAGCTTTGCTAAGTTGTCTGTTTTTCATTTACCCAGTTGTCTAAGCATGCAGATTTGTAAGCACAGAGTTGATCAAATAGCCTCTACTCTACTTTGAATCTTGGCAGTAACTGTAGTTATGTCGTTTCATCCCTAACACTGTTTGTGCCTTTCCTCCATTTTTCAAAATTAATCTTGCCAAAGATTTATCTATTTTATTACTCTCTTCAATTGCCAATTTCTGTCTTTCTGGATATTATTATTTGTTCTAATTCATTTCTGTTCTTAACCTTATCATTTCATCCCTACTACTGATGTGAGTGGAATGCCGGTTTCTCACTCACCTTGTGCTTTTCTTCTAGACCAACGTCAGTTCTTACAGCTATGAATCTCCCTCTTACTCCTGCTTTAGTTGTCCCACAAATTCTGCTATGAAAATACTTACAGTATTATGTGGTTCTAAATATTTCTGATTTTTATCATAATTTCTTCTTTGACTCAGGAATTTAGAAGTGTTTTTAAAATGTCAAGTGTATAGAGTTTTTCTAGTTATCTTTTTGTTACTGACTTTTAACTTGAGGGTATTGTGGTCAGAAAAAGTGTTCTAGATGATTCGCGTTTCTGAAGTTCGTGGAGACTAGTTTTGTTAGTATTCTGCATATGACTGAAAATGCGTATTCTGCAACTGCTGGGAACAACACGTTCACAAGCTCACGAATCGCATTACTCGAATTTCTTATATTCTTATTAGTTTAAAATTATTCTCCCACATCATTTCCCACTTCTGAGGTTCTTCATGTCTTCCTGAAGATCTGAATTTCCACCTGGCTGTTTTTCCTATCAGCATGAAGAACTTTCCTTAGAGTTTCTTGTGGGGCAGGTGTGCTGGCAACAGATTCTCTGAGTTTTCTGTGACCTGGAAGTGTTGTTATTTCACCTTCATTGCTGAAGAAGACCTTCACTGCTGAGTCTAGAATTCTGGAAGATGACAGTTTTTTTGTCGTTTTGAAACTTAAAATGTCTTTATTTTACCATCATTCTTGGAAGAAAGATGATTTCGCTAGACTGCTCCGTTGGCAGTGTTTTCCTTTCGGCGCACTGAAGACGTCATTCTGCCTTCGTGTGGCATCTGTCAGCGCTGTTGAGAAGTCGGCTGTCAGTCTGACTGCCCTTCCTTTGTTCCTGTCGGTTTATTTCGGATGTTCTTCCTTTGGTTTTCTGATGATGTGCCTAGGTGGGGATTTCTTTCACTACCCTGCTTATGATTCACTAGGTTTCCTAAATCTGAGAAGTAGCACCTGACACAATTCTTAAAAAGCCTGTTACCATCTTTCCAAATATTAACTTCTCTAGAACTCCACACAGATGTGTGTGTTAGATGTCCTCATTCTGCCCCATGCTTCCCCAGCTACCTCCACCTCCCCACTGCTCCCCAAGCACACCAAACGACACATCCACCACCTGCCACTTCTGGCCTCCAAGTCCCCCCATTTTATGCCTCTTCTTCTTGCCTTCCTGATTCTTCCGCTTGGCTAACTTTTACAGCACTTATAACGCACCATAACTACTTCTGTGCCTAAGCGTCTCCCCTGGACTGTGACCTTTGGGGCGAGGGCTATCTCCTCCGTCGGCACCAGGAAGTCTTAGAGAAGAGTCGGGAATGCTCCCCTAAGCCTCCAGGGCCCCGATTCCCACACATGCCCCTCTCAGCAGCCCTAGCGCTAGTGCACAGGGGTGGGCATGTAGGCAGGACGTTCCCGGGCTTTCAGAAAGACGAAGCCTCTGTTAAGTTGTTCTGCCACTCTGGCTTCGTCTCTGCTTATCTGGGAAATGCTGACTGGCTTTAGAGCGGGCTATCAAGCGCATACCAGCTCCTGCCTTGACTGCCTTTCAGCTTTGGCAGGGTGAGCTGACAGAGCAGCTCAGCTCAGGGAAGGGAAGGAGAGTGCTGCTTTCACTACTTCCCAGCATGCCACGGCGACGACAACTAGATGTGAGCTAGAAACGGATGAGGGCAGACTTGGACGTGAAACCTTTATTCCCACCATCCCTTGGCCATGCACCCCTGTCATTTACTCATGGTCTGCCAACTCCTGTGTGGGCTTAGGGCTTCTCCTGCTGTTGGCCACAAACCCACAATGCTCCAGAGGCCTCCAGAAACACCTGTCTCCTTCCAGAAGCTCCCCTGACCTTTCACTCACGGTCTTCCCAGCGTCTTGTGGAGAACTACCTCCCCTGTGACTGAAACCGCTCTCCCAGGCCCACTTCTGTGGGCTGTACAAAGGGCGTATCAGGACACGGAACCTGGTCCTGCCTGGAATCCCACAGTGAGGATGGGCCCTGACGGGGCCTCAGTTCTCCATCTCTTCCCTGCATCTTATGACTGCAGGGAAGTCATAAGGTACAGAGTGCACCGAGGAGAGCTGGACTGCAAGTCAGAAGAGCTGGGAAGTGTCTTCAGAGCCACCCGAGATGCATGGGAAGACACGGAGTTAGTCCACAGGAAGACCTAGGCCCAGTGTGTGTGTCTGTGTGTGTGCGTGCGTGTGCGTGCGTGTGCACGTGCGTGTCTTGTGAGTGCGTGTGCGTGTGTGTCTGTGTGTGTGTGTCGGTGTGTGTGCGTGCGTGTCTGTGTGTGTGCATGTGTGTCTGTGTGTGCGCCTGCATGTGTCTCTGTGTGTGTGGGGGGGGCTGGCAGGGAGGGCACGGTCCCCATGCTGCAGCCTCCGCATCACCCCTACTCTACATCACCATCTACTCTAACCCCAGCCTAGAGCCCTCCTGAGGCACTCACCCCGCTCCTGCTCATGTGAGCACCTGTCCATCTCGCCCGCTACAGCACCTTCCACGGGAGCAGGGCTGGGTCTGCTTTGTCCACGTTGCTCCCTAGAGCTCAGAACTGAGCCTCATATACAGAAGGTGCAGGATGCAGTCAAGACAACCACAGACCCTCAGGGCTGGAAGGGGCTTTGCAGTTTATCTGCTCTAATAGCCTCCAGTGAGGTACCTTTGAACACCTGTAGAGTTCAATGACCACCTCTAGAAGGTTCCTGGCAACTGTCTGATTCAGCTGCTAGAAACATATACGGACAGATAAGAGCTATTCCTAAATTCTGACAGTCTGCACAGGAAGCTTTCAAATACCTTAGGTTTAGTGAGACATCACTCGCCATGCAGCTTAGGGAGCACCGGACCAGTGGTTCTCAACTGCAGCTGTTCCTGGACTCTCCTAGAGGATGTTAGAAAAATCCTAATGCTGCCCCCTGCCGACCCCCTGCACAGATTCCGGGAAGGGCCTGGGCGTCTGGATGTTTGGAAGCTCCCCAAGTGCCTGGAATGGGCAGCCAGGATGCGTGAGAACCCTGAGCTCCTGGAGCACTCCTGGCCCTGGCGGACCTCTGCTCAGTGAGGGTCCACCGTCGGATGGCCCAGCTTGGACACACAGGCCTGAATGGAGCACCTGGTGGGGTCAAGTCCCGCCTCCCACAGACAGGTGCCCTTGGAGCCACCTCGCTCCAGCTGAGCAGCACCTGGGCAGCCAAGGCCCTTCCTCAGAGGGAGAGACACAGACCTGCGTGACTGCACCCAGCGTGGGAGTGACGGGCAGCCAGCGCCCGCAGGATGGGGTGATGGGGCCCTGAAAACAGGGCGCCACGTCTCCCTGAGCAGCAGCATCTGGGCCACAATTTCAAGAACAAACACGTTTGCTAGGCAGAGGACAGGACGTGACGCACAGGATGACCAAGCGTTTAAGGGACACAGGCTGCCCCACAAACACACAGCCGAGCGGCTCTCCTCAGCCACTCACTGGCCTTGGGCCTCGGCGCTGCCCTCCTGACCTCAACCAGGCGAACCTGCAGCAACTGCAAGTGTGTGTGTGTGTGTGTGTGTGTGTCTGCGCGCGCGCATGCAAAAACAAACGGACACTTGCTTCTCTGTCCAGACCTACTCTTGGGTCACGAGGATCTAAACACACCAGTTTCCCCAAAAACTGATAAACTCATGTCACTAAGAATTAAAAACAAGTATTGCAGTATTTCTGGAAGGGCTCCTTCTGTAGGAAGGACACGCGAAGCTGTGAAAATGCTTTCCCCGCGAGTTAGCATCACGCTGCGCCGTCGTCACCCCAGGCTCAGAAGCAAGGCTTCCACCCGGAGCGCCCCCACTGCTGTGTACCCTGAACTGTTCAGAGCCTTTCCTGACACCTCCAGTTATTTTCATGCACCTGCTTCCCCTTTAGAATCTGCCGAAACAACAAAAACAACAGCATGGCGAAGAACTTTAAATTTCTGCATCGTATCTGACACACAATGTTGACACTAGACGGGGAAGGACTCCCTGTTCTGTACCGCTATGCAAGGACAAGGACAGGCCGGTCACAGCTCGGGGAGCTCTGGGCGGGAAGGAAAGATGCGTGCAGCCCAGACCCTGGCGACCCCTACGCTAGCCGGACGGCCGTGGAGAAGCCGCTTAGCCGCAGTGGCTTCGTCGCGTTTCCGTCCTGCACGTGGTGTTTGGGGACGTCTGTGCGCACAGGACATGCCAACTTCCTGCTCTGCTGGGTGTCACAGGAGACCACGCACCGCAGCACCGCACTTTCCTCAAACCTAACCTGGGACAGATGTTTCCTCCACCTTCCCATGGGTGCTGCCGGCCTCGTAAGCCAGCCGTGGGAAAGTGGGCAGCGGGGCGGGCCAGGATGCCCAGGATGCCCAGGATGCCCCAGGAATGCCAGCACCTTCACGCTGCGAGGCTCCTCTGTGCGCTGCCTCACATCCTCCGCAGGGCCCACACCGTGCCACACATCCCATATATAAGTGCCTGTTGAAAGCGCCAGTGAAGGAGAGGAAAGGAGGATGGAACCAAAGGCGCACAGATCAAGCGGCTTCCGGCCTCCTCTGTGGGCCCATTCATAGGGAGCGCAACCTCCTGCCCCTGGCCTGCTTCATCCTCAGCTTCACACATGAATATTCATGTGCTCAGGGAGGCCGGCCCAGAACTAAGCCATGGGGGAGGGGGTGTCACCAAGAAACGAGCAGCACCACCTGCTGCCTCCAGAGCGGAAGACGGCCTCTGTCCTGGCCCGAGAGAGGCGCGGAGCTGGCCAGGGCCTTGTGAATCACCAGGCTGTGAGCCCTGCTCATACCAGGTGGCTTCTTTGTGTGTCTGAACAGTGGAGGAAGTGCCCCGCTGGCCTGGCAGGCTCCAATTCCCCCTCAGCCCTTAGCATTTCCTCCCAAGGCCACTTGGCCAAGCTGCCCCAGTGCTGCTTGGAAAGAACTGGTAATGACAGGGCTTGCTACAAACAGTGGCTTTCAAGACAGCGTTTCTTTCATCCAGAGGGTGCAACTAGCGAGATTCTCTAATCTGTCTAATTTATGAACGTGTTTCGGGGCAGTGGGGTGGCCCTGAAAACACACATAGTGGATTTTACTAGAGACTAATTGGTAACCCGACACTACATCTTGCTCTGTAGCTGTGTGTTGGAAGACGAAGGCAAGGGGACTGTTACCAGGCTCCAGTGAGCTTGGGAGCTGGTATCATCTAGTGTCCTGTAGCGCAGTTGGAAGCAGAGTGCTGGTCGTGCAAAAGCACCTGGTACGACAACGGGCCGCTGGGTAAGGGTGGCATGGCCCCGGGCCGCCCCGGGTACACTGCTCAGCGTCTAACCCCTGCAAATGCTCACCACATAGTACAAAAGGAAGTCTCTCTCTCTCTCTCTCCACACACACACACACACACACACACACAATTGTATATACAGTATGACCCCAACTACACAGAAACGTAAGTGCAGAAAAACCCGGAAGTAGATAAGCTAACATTGTAACACTAGTGATCTCTCAGGGCTGGAGTCTGAGGTGACCTCCAGGACACGCACGGCCACAGGCGGTCTCTGCAGCAGTCTAGGATGGTGTGATGACTCCAGCACTGGGGCGATAAGCACTGAGCCTGCCTCTCACTTGCTGTGTGAGCCCAGAGGATGAACAGCCTCTCTGGGCTTTGGTGGCCTGTTTTCTCTCCAAGTCACCGGTAAAAATGCCAAATGCATCAGAACCAAGGAGAGGGCCCCAGGTGGGACAAGTGGCAAAAGACAAGCGGCAGTCCACAAAACACATGCGGCCACCCGCAGATTAGTCCCAAACACAATCTTAATTTTTTAATTCATTGCTAACATTTAAAAATTCATAGATTTCAAAAATTCAGTTTTCGGGGCGGCTGGATGGCTCAGTTGGTTAGAGCGTGAGCTCTGAACAACAAAGTTGCCGGTTCAATTCCCACATGGGATGGTGGGCTGCACCCCCTGAAACTAAAGATTGAAAACGGCACTGGACTTGGAGCTGAGCTGTGCCCTCCACAACTGGATTGAAACAACAACAACTTGACTTGGAGCTGATGGACCCTGGAGAAACACACTGTTCCCCAATATTCCCCAATAAAACTTTAAAAATTAAAAAAAAAATCAGTTTTCAATCTTGTCTTTAAAAAATTGGATTCATAATAGCCCCGAAGTGGAAGTAACCCAAATGTCCATCAAATGCTAAAAGGATAAAACAAAATGTGGTATTATCTATAAAATGGAGTATTATTCAGCCATAAACAGGAATGAAGTAGGGATACAGGCTACTATGTAGATGAACTTTGAAAACATGCTAAGTGAAAGAAACCAGTCACAAAGGCCACACGCTACATGATGCCATTACATACATGAAATGCCCAGAACAGGCAAATCCAGAGACAGAAAACAGACTGTGGTTGCCAGGGGCTGGGAGAGCGGCAGCAGGGAGTAACTGTTTATTGGGAACAGGGCGATGACAACTCCCTGGAATCAGGACTGAGGACAGCACGACAGTGTGAACGGCTAAGAACCACTGAACGACCCACTTTACCATGGTGCATCTTACGGTATGTGACTAGAAGAGCAGAGCCACGTGGGCAGCACTCCCACACGATGCCCATCTGCCTCTGGGCAGCCCCTGCTCTCTGACGCCCGCAGGTGTGTGAGAACCCCAGCTGCTGGAGGACGGTCGTGTCACTGAACAGACTCAGTTCCAGGGCACAGCCCTGCCCTCCAGCCAAAGGAAGGACTGGGCAAACTTGCTCACTTAAGAAATATTTATTTACCTCCCCTGACCAGGTAACACAAACAGTAAAAATGTGGAGAGGGAACAGTCAGAGGGAACAAGTCTACCACCTTGGCCCTCAAAAGCCCTCCCCAGAACCAACAGCTGGGTCAGCATATTTCAATCTTCTTAATCTCATCTGGCTCCCGGAGGGACCACATTCTGTCCAAGGCCCTGAGCACACTATCCATCATTTAATGATCAATTACCAATTTGAAAGGGACCAGCAGTCTTTCCTGAAGAACATTCTATCCATAACTTCAGGTGGCCATCCCTTTACAGAAGGATCGCTTTCCAGATTTAAAAAGAAAGTCAAAGCCACTGTCTGGAAGGACCTGCTATCCCCTCGACACTGCTGAGTGGGTGTTTCCAGTGGACCTGCCTGCGCTCCCCCACCTGTGCTCAGCAAGACTCCACACTGCAGGCTCCCTGGACGCATAGCACAAGGGCCGCGGACCATGTGACCCAAGCTCCCGGCAGCCCTGGTGCAGGCCTGAAGCGAGTGACAACTGTGAACCATTTGGCCTAGACTTTGCCTCAAGGCTCCGAAGGCTCCTGCCAAAGGAGGTGTGGGGCTCTGCCCGGTTCCCTGAGGCCAACAGCACGGCCCAGGACACATGAGGCCAACACTGCTCTCTGGACAAGTGCAAGTACTTGGCAAGGCTGCCAGGCCGTGAGTGACCAGGCCGTGTCCCCGCCCCACCTTAATTCCCAGCACCCTGTCCCCCTCACCCCCACCCTGCCCCCTGCTGCCCACTCCCACAGGGCAGGTCCCCGGACCTGTGCCCACTGCACCATTAGCTGAGCCTTCGGGACACTCCTGCTATTCTTTGAAGATTCCTCCACGACACCTGCTCATGCCTGCTGCACCCCTGAGCTAAGCCCCGTCCCGGGATGCTCTCCAAGCATTGCCATGGAGGCCCAGCCCACACACGCTGCCTCCACGCGGCTGTCCCTGTCTTGCCCACACCTGCCCAGGACCTTGAGGGCAGGACCATTACCTGTTCGTGGCAGGACAGAGCCTGGCGTTTGGTATACTTCAGCAAACATGCAGGGAACCAAGCTGAATTTGAATGATGGTTCCCATTGGGGAAACAGAGACCCCAAGAGATATAGGCAAGTTGCCACAAAATATACAATTCCAAGTGCCCTGACAGAAAACCCACAAACCCAAGGCGGGCAGGGTTCAGCGCACCCAGAAGATCCTCCCAGAGTACAGGCTGGGCAGGAAGCCACGACGAAGCCTGTAGGCCAAGCCCCATGTCCAGCAACCCGGAAACCCACGTACCCAAGATCTCCACCCAGATGAAATCGGTCAGATCGCATTCACATTTCAAATCTCTTATCACAAATTCTCTCACATATAAACAGAACTTTAAAATATTCACTGAGCCTAGTAAATTGATTTACTATTGCTTTAAATAACAAGCCAGAAGAATGACAGCAAATGTCCCCCCTTTTCCATCCGCAGTCGTATTAGGTACATCGTGATTCCCAGCTAATTACAGCAGCTTGACTTACGTTTCATGCTGTGCATTACTGTTTCTTAACCCGGCGCTGGAGGCCACTCTGAGGCTGAGACAGTTGACAGGTGTCCCCGAGGAGGGACAAGCCATTTCTGATGCTCATGGGAAGCAGAGAGGAAGTCAGCGTGCCCTCCACCAGAGCAGAGAGCCACTCAACATGAATGAAGGCGAGCACTGGGCCAGCCCTCAGTAGGGGAGCAGCCTACTGGCGTTCCAGTCGGGGGCTGCAGAAGCCGGGACACCCACCCCCGCTGGCCACATTCACCCCTCCTCTGCCAGGTGGGAGAGCAAGAAGTTCTGCCTCAGCCATTCAGCAAGCAGGCATGGGAGACAAACAAGGGGGAACTTTACCGAACGACGGCCAGGGCTCCGAAGTGCTGGCAGGGGCTGCCTGCCCGCCCCAGGGGTTGGTCTGGTTAGCTGAGGCTGCAGGGCCCCAAGGCTCTGCTTTCGGGGCAGCAGGGCCTGAGCTGGGGAGGGCGTCCATTAAGTCCAACAGAGTGGTCTGCTGTGGGTGGGAGCCAGGCTTTTGAGACAAAGAGAAGGGGACAGGTTTTACTTTGCGGCAGTAACAGCAAATACACACGTGTTGGCCGTAAACAACGGCTATGCCTCTCACTGGAGTAGAGGCACTCTGGGAGGGGCCAAGGGGACCTTGGAAAGTAAGCCGCTGCTCCATCTCCTGGCCTGTCCATGCCCCCCCCCCCCACCTTCCCATGTCACTAGAGTCACACCGAGCTATTTACTATGTGTCACGTGCCTTGCCCACTTTCAAACAGTCCGCAGGGCTTTCCAGGAGTGACAGGCTTCGCCCTGGCTCCCTCCTCCTTCCAGGATGCTGCCCCCCAAACCTGGCTTGTTTCCCCAGCTGCCACCTTCACCCCCGGCCCTTTCTCCTGTGGGCTGCCTCACGCTCCCACTCCCATGGCTGCCTTCAGGGACACCTGGCGGCCCTGTAACCGGGGAGGCCACTGGATGACGAGCTTGTCAGGAGCAGAGCCATCCATGTCCTGATCGCTCTGAGGTCCCAAACAGGAAGTCTGGCCTAGAGTCACGATGATGGTGAGGCAGCCCGGCACCAGTGAGGGCTGACTCTGTGTGAGGAAACTGCTCCGGAGCACAGCACATTCAGCCTACGGAACAGCCGCCACAACCACAGGAGGTGGGCTCTACTCTCTGTTCGTGTCATGGAGGAAACTGAGGTAGCGGTCAGTGGGGGAGTGAAACTGGGCAATCAGGCCCCTCGCCCACGCCATCTTCTCTCAGGGTGGTCTCAGGAGAGGCCGACGATGGCCGAGGCAGATGTGTTTTCACTCTGGCTCATCACAGGCCCCAGGATTAGTTGTTGAATGAAGAAAGCAACCGCCATGTATGTGCTCCCACACAGTCACATGGACACTGTGGGTTGGCTTGGGGCCACTAGCACAACTGCGGGGCAGCCTCCCAACACTTACCTTCCCAGAAAAGCACTCACCTCTTTCTTTTTTGGAAATTTGACTGTGTCTCTTCGGCTTTCCTCCAGTGCCATCTGCAGTCTGAGGTCATCGCCCCGCCTCAGCCGCTCTTCCTGCAGAGGACAATGGGACCTGAAGCTGGTGGCAACTGCAATGACATCACCACACAGAACCAAGCAACCCTGGCCAGAAGCGAGAAACGGAAGATTGTATTACGGGCGATTTCAGATGAGGGCTGGGAAACAACCCGAGACGCTCACGCTCCGGAACTCCCTGCTGCACCCCCCACCGCCTGTAGTCCCACCTGCTTGGGGTCCCGCCGGGAGGACGGGGCCCAGGCACCACCAAACTGAGGAAAGGGAACACTTCTGCTTCTCAAAAGGAAAGGGGCTGTATAATTCCAATTATAGAAGCAATATGTCTCTTTATGAAACTCACACATCTGACCACCCAGAAAGGAGGTAGAAAGAATATGAAAATCATGTCATCCCACCTCCCGCCGTGTGTGCTTCCAGAAAATGAACTGTATATTTATTTCTATGATTTCTAACAGAAATAATTCATTATATTTAATTTATATTTATTTAAGGCTAAACTACCATATGCAAAAGACTGGGTCATCCTAGTTTTTTAATATGATTAAATATAAATGTATTAATTATATTTTATTTGTTATAAGTATAATAAATCACAGACATGAGTTATTAATGAAAACGGGCTCCGACCATCCATCTGTACTTCCATTGAACTATCTCCAATACCTGTCTCTGGACAGCACTTCTAAGTGGGCGGGGCCCATACTACGCTGCCTCCATCTACCATTTTGAAGCAAAGGTCAGTGGAGACAGACCTACTAACTGAAACTGAAGGGCTCATAACTTTGAAAGGTCATTGCAATCACTCCTTTCCCTCCTTCTCCATTTTCAAGAAATTCGTGTTTGTTAAAGAAAAATGGAAACTAAAAAAACATTAAAACTACACACACCACACACTTCCGTCATCTACAAGGTGTAATCAATACAGTGAATGTTTGGGCTAAAAAAAAAAATCATTACAGGAAAAGACACGTTGCCATTAGTCCCCCTCAAAACACCCCCCCTCGCTTCGAACACACTGATCCCATCGTTCTGGCCACTTTCTGAAGCGGTTCTGGAAGTCCTCTTTTGTGAGTGTCTTAGTTGCGCTGTCATGGCTGCCTCCACGTCCTGAATCATTTTGACTTTGGGGAAGAGCCAGAAGTCACACGGTGCCAGATCCCCTGACTAAGGTGGATGAGGACACACCGTAATGCTTTTATCTGACAGAAACTGCCGTATACCAGAAGCGATGTGTGACACGGAGCACTGTCATGATGGAGGATTTACGGCACACTTTAACACACACCTTCTCTCAACCGTAGCTCACACTCAACTGCACCGAGCAAGTTGAAACTTGTCACACACTGTTACTAATGTTCAATGCACCACTTCCCGTATTGAGGATCCCTGCCTTTCCACTGGATGGCACTCGGCAGCAGCATTCACCGTTTTTTGTCATCAGATCAGAAAGGTTCCGTGTCACACATCACTTCTGGTCCGGCAATTTCTGTCAAACAAAAACATTACGGTGTGTCCTCACCGTGTGACTTCTGCCTCTTCCCCAAAGTCAAAATAATTCAGGACATCGAGACAGCCATGACAGCGCAACTAAGAAACTCACAAAAGAGGACTTCCAGAACTGCTTTAGAAAGTGGCAAGAACGATGGGATGCGTGTGTTCAAAGCAAGGGGGAGTATTTTGAGGGGGACTAATGGCAATGTGTCTTTTACTGTAAATTTTTTTTTTTTTTTTTTAAACATTCACCGTATTTTCTGATCACACCTCATAACTATAAGTACTCATTTCCTGGAGCATTTCCTGCTAGCCTTTTTTTCTTTTTCTTTTTTTTTTCAGTGTTCAGTTGCTGTTGACTGATCTTCCCAAGCTTCCCATGGCTAAGCCCAACTGCCCACCGTGAACTGAGGAGGCTGTGGGCACTCCACTCGTTCACGAGGCCTGGCCATGTCTGCAAAAGTATTTCTGGAAAACACTTGACTGGTTTGTCCTTTGGCAATGACTTCCCTGAAAACCTTTTCTACATGTAACTTTGCATAGGACCCTTCCCTGACTGGGGACAGTACGGTAACACGAACACACTTGTGGCAACACGAGTCACATCCAAATCCAAAATGTGGAGGAAGGACACACGTGTGTCCCCACTCTGATTGGTACCCTGCCTGCCTCCCACACAGGGCAGTCACACAGTGGCAGACCCGCGTGGGCACCAACCTGCTCAGCCACTTCTCTGCTCATGGCAAGTGCCAGCTGCAGCTGCAGTTCCTCTTCTCCGCTGGTCTGGGGCCTGGCCTGCTCCAGCTCAGAGGACACCCGAGGGGACGTGGCTGTAGGGGGAAGGCAAAGTCACCGCATGCAAAGGAGGTACCCAGTCAAACCACACCCTTTCCCCATCTCACACCCACAAGGTCTGGCAATAGCCCAACAATAGGGGGATTGAAAGGCTTTTGAGTATTTCAAGGTTAAAATCAAGTAACGTGAAATGTGCTTTCATAACTGCCCCATAGCACCGACCTAGAAAAGACGCCTTAGGGTACATGCCCAGGGGTCAGGCCTCACGAGGATTAGGGGCTCAGGCTTCACTGCAGAGCTGCACTGCTTCAAAGACAGGACATCACTGTTTAACGATTCAGAGCACAGTTCTTGAAAAGCTGGATCAAAGAGCATCACTCAGACAAGTGCAGGGCACCTGTGACCAAGAACTCCACTCAGGACCCCCCGGCATTTAAGAACCCCACTTTGTCTCGCATGGTGATAAGCATCACAGAAAGTGAAGCCAAACGTTTCTGCAGGAACCTGGAAAGTTTTCGTTTTTTAAGTAAAACTGTACATTGACTTGGAAATACAAAAACCACACATGCAGGCATTTTTTGCTGTAAGTAGTTAGCTCATTTAAACACTTGTAAACAGCTCCTGGAAAGAGCTTTCAATGAAAGGGATGAGATGTGAATTCCTAGCTGATGTGACAGACAGCAAAGAAAGGAGTGCTTACTATCACGCTGTAAGGCAGGCTGGGCCCCCCCCACGGAAAATGCTGGGGGTGTATGTGTGTGCCCCATCAGATGTGTGTGCCCCAGGGAAGCTAGTGCCTCCAGAAATTAGGCCTAAGGCTTTGGGAGCATATGCCTAAGTGTGTGCCCTAACCCCAGGAGAGGGTCCAGAGTGTCTCTGAAATTCTCAAAGCGAGCTCCGCCATCGGAAAGTGTGGAAGCACGTCACAGATGGCTCCGCGCACGTCCTCCCTTAGCTGCCTAGCTCCTCCTCCGCTCTCAGAGCTCTGTTTCTCCTGTCCAGGTCTGCAGGACACCCTCCCCGCTGGGTCAGCATTCCTCTCTCACAGCACTCACCCCCGTCTGCAATTCGGTAGGTTGTGCCAGAAGGGACGCTCCTTGGGGGAGGCTCAGGCCTGTCTCCTCACCATTGCACCCACCACACCCCCAAAGTTTGACAGAGCAGCTGGCAAATACCTGCTGAATGGATGAATGGATACACATATGCAGAGATGGACGGACGGACAGACAAATGGAGAATTCAATTTCATGGTTGATGGGTAGTTGTTTGAAAATACTCTAATTGTGTATTAGTTGACTTCCTTCTTTCACTGTGTCCATTCTACAAACCCAACCGCCAGGACTCACCCAAATCCTGCTTCTGCCTCAATCTCCAATCGTAATTTGCTTCCTGGGATCTGCCTCTTTGTGAGAAAGCAAAATGTGGGCAGTGACTCCTGACAGATGAGGTTTCTAGATGGCTGGGTTCTGGCTGCAGCGAACAAGACAGGACGAGAGGGCTGACATAGTTAGAGACACGGGTAACCCACAGGATCAGGTGAGGCCCCGCGGCTGCTCCGGCAGGGCAGGAGGTTGTCGATGGCACTGTTTTGTCCCACAATTTTAAAAAAACACGTAACACGTATAGCAGCACGATGTCATTTGGAACAATTCAGTGATATGAAGCACAGTGTGTTTGCTATGATTTATTTTCAACCAAAGAATCATCAAAAAAAAAAAGCCAGCAACCAATTGCCTCATCTCAACTGTAAGCAACATGAAACAGCAAAAATGCTGCCATTATAAAAAAACACAAACATATTTTTCTAAATAAAATCAAGTCAAATCCCAGCCTAGTACATCACTACAACTATATTTTTCAAAGCATTTTTTTAGAAATAAAGCTAGATGGTAACAAAATATCCTCAAATCCATCTTAATGACTTGATTTAATAATATACCAAAATAAATGTCCATTTTTGTTGTCGTTGCTTTTGTCTCAGACATCACCTGTGTTCACCACAGGACTTAGGTTTGGGCTTTTTGTGCTCTAGAAGCAAACACATCACCATCCAGGTTGGTAGCGACAAAGGAAGTTGGACGGTTCTACGGGATGCCTGTGGGGGATGTTTCTGGGGGACGGTTGTGGGGGACTGCCCTGTCCAGACCACTCAGGCCGCCCGTTCCCACCGCTTTCCTGAGAAAGCCTCTCTGAGACTTGCCTTATAAAACCCTCAGTTTATATTATAACAAGCGCAGCACATCTGACATCCTTCATTTACTACCAAAAGGAAACCATGAGTGGATAAAGGAGAAGACCTCGTATCTTACCCCACAGCACAGAAAGTGCTCTGACAGACGAGCCCAGCTTGCCGGCAAGGCTGCTTGGCTGTAACACCACAGGGCCTGGTTCAAACGGGCCAGGGATGAATGGGCCAGGGTTCTGAACAGGCACCTCTGGGGAATCGAGGCCTCCCTCCCTGGTCCTCTGAGCCCTTCAGCACATCTGCAAGGCCAGGCTGGCTTTAAATGCAAATGTGCACGTTGTATGTACCATAACCACTGCTGGCGGAATGACACATAACCAGCACAGACGGAAACAGCTGACCACATCAACGTGGAAATTAGACACAAAGGATATTCCCCTACATGCTGTGGTTTTTATAAACGGAGGTGCCGCTCTCACTTCCACAGACGGCAGAATTCACAGCCACCAGCCCCGAGCATCAGCAGGGATGCACACAGAGGTCTCAGCTGTGACGAAAGATTCCAGCATCTCGGCCCTACAAAGGGCCTTTTGTGCCGGTGCTCGTGACAGAGAACACAGCCGGGGTTGTGAGCTGGCCCTGAATGGACGGACCCTTCTGACCACCTGAGCATGGCCCTGGCCCTGCTCCGAGGAGCTGAAGCTCACAGGGACCCCTGGAAAAAGAGACTGCGGGCTCTGGGTCAGCCGGCTGCTTTCCGACCCGCCACCCTCCGAGGGAAGAGCAGGAAGTGCTGGCGTGAGCTAACCACTGCAGGACCCCTAAGATGCCCTTCTGCATACGATGCCCCTGGAAGAGCACTATGAACACGAGCGAGCCTCCTGTTTATCCTTTCCAGTCCGCTACCCGGCCTGAGAAGGCCTAAGGGGAGAGGTTGAACAGAGAGCCTGCAAAAGCCCAACATTTCCTCAAAACACAGGCAGACAGGGGCCTCCGCGTGCATTCACTACACTCCGCCTGCTCCAGGGGCCACTTGGGCTGAACTCGCATGCCCACACCCAGTGCTGCAGAGGGTCCCCTTTCCCAAATGTGCTCCCTCAACTAAGGCTGAAAGACGCCCTAAACAAAGTTGCTTCAGCTGGCCAATTTTCGGTAATTCTGAAAGAAGACAGCAAAGCAGTCAAGGTAACAGAAAAACAGGAAATTGCTTCTTGTCATCGGCTATGTTTTGTAATGTTCCTAGAAAGTACTTAAGCAGCTTCTGCAATCACAAATGCTGATTAAAGGGAACAGGCCTGTGGGACATGATTTACAGGCAAACAGCTCAGTGAGGTGACCAGCATGACTTCTGGTAAAGCTCTGTGGTACGTGGGGCTCGTGCAGCGTGAGGGTCTCATCTCCATGTGTCCCCTGCTGAGGCTGGGCACACAGGCACATCTGACATCCTGGCAAGAAGGCGAGGCTGCCAGGCCTAAGGGGCCCGAGAAGACCCCATCTCGGCTCAGGCACTGCTGCCACTTATAACAGCCCTGTTCCTGCCACTACCATTCACTAGCAATGAGACCACATGCAAGTGGCCTGACCTCAATGGTCTCCCGTTTCCACATCTGTGAAATGGGGCTGTGGAAGGGTGGGGAGGGCCTAAGGCACCGCTGGCTCTCCCCAGGTAACTGCTGAAAGCCTCATCCCACTACTGCCAGACCCCCTGGGGGCCAGAGCTCTGTCGGGCACTCCCACTTTCCATCTCACGCAGCAGAAACCATAAATGGGTAGCCCACAGGCGGAGACAGGGCTGTGGCTCCAGCCAGGCCATGGTCTCCACCCTCCTTTCTGCCGCTGCGGCCCTTGAGGGAGGGGCTGGGGAGCCCACACGGAGCCCAGGGCCAGGGTCTGCCTCCGGTGACGCTGACTGCGAAGTTCCTCAGTCCAGCTAAGTTCCTTCCTCATTACTCAACGACAGTGAAATGCTCACTGGGTCTTCCTCAATGTGGCGACATCTTCCTGTGGTTCCATGGGCCATTTCCTGAGTCAGTCCCCGTGGCCCCCACGGACACGCCCACCCAGCTGAGGCTTCTAAATTCATTCCCCACAGGAGAACCTCCAGGGTCCTCACCTTACAACTTCCTTGGGAGAGGCAGGAAGGACTTTTAGTTGAATGAGGCAAATGATGAGAAAATAAGCTCAGATTACCCCAGGTAAACTTAAAAGAGAAAAAAGATATAGATGGTGAAAAAGCCAAAACTGTACAACATGAGAAATGCACCATACCATCACAGCCTGATTCTCTCAGGCTGCAAGGAGCGGCGGGCGTGGCTTCACAGCAGAGGGACAAACCACAGGCACCTGGTGGCACTGCCAACCCACCTGCCACGGGACGTCATCCACCACCCATGACGGTCCTGGCACCTCGGACTTGACTCCAATCCAGACTTTAGATCTGATTCAGTTCCCAGGAGCAGAGGGCAAGGGCTGGGCCCAACGCTGTACAAGGCACAGTGTGCACACAGAAACCCGGACCAGGGGCCTGGTCTCGTTACACTAGGGTCACGAGGACCAGGGAATTCGCTGCAATACGACTAAAGGGACAGGACAACCAGCTGCACCCATGGCCGGGGTGGTCTCAGTTTAGGCAGATCAGGACAACTGGCAAAACTGAATATGGACTGGGCATCAGACCGTGGTGGTGTGACTGATTCTGTGAAGTGTGCTAATGGCTGTGTCACTCACTCACTCTTCAGAACGAGACATGGACTGAAGCCCTGACGTGTAGCATGTGACGGTCCCATAACTTATTTTTAAATAGTTCCGCATAAAAGGAAGTGAGGGCCACTCCTCTCCCAAGAGGAAATAGCTGTTGACATTTTCTTGTGATTCCATGCAGAGAAAACCTTTGTACTTCATACTCCGTGTATGGATGAGCGGCTGCACTTTTGAGGCATTTGCCCACAGGGAGCCATGTCCATTCCTTGTTGCGTGCTGCCGCGTGTGTGCGCGTGTGTGTGTGTGTGTGTGTGTGCCTTGCCTTGGCATAAGAGACGCAGCCCAGCGTAGAGGAAAAGTCTGAATGCCTGGGCTCAGACGTGGCCTCTGCCACCTCTCAACACACGACCTTGGCCCAGGTAGGTGACTGTCTGCCTCAGTTTTGCCATCTGCAGGAGTACCGACCTGCCTCTTAGAGTGACAGTGAGCATTCAATGAGTTCATATGTGAAAAGCACTCAGCCCAGTGCCTGGCACATGACACCAGTACAACACTACTGGTATCTCAGTGAACCCTCAGTCTAGGAGGGGCACTGCCCCACACTTCCAAGACTGAGGGATTAGAGATGAGGTGACTTGCCCAAGGTCACCTGGCCGGTGAGAGACAGTCTGACTGAGGGTCTCTCTTACTCTCAGCCCCTTTCACAAGGAGGTCACGAGGACCCCGGAGGTGAATAACTCAGTCACAGCAGGTGGAAGTCAGAGCCACGTCTTAGAGCCAAATCTCAGGCTTGCTCCCAGCCCCTAAGGGCTCAGACACCCTCAGTCCTTCACCCCCCACACGGCCTGCCTGACACTTCCCTGGGCCTGAGGAGAGCCCCCTGTCCTGGAGCGTGTGCTGCAGTGAGGACAGACGATGCAGAGGGCCCGGGCCAGGGCGCGGCACAGTGGCTCTGTGCTCGGAGGTCAGGGAAAGCCTTTCCGACAGGGGATCCTGGAGCCTGCAGGTTTCAGAGGGATCACAGCCCAGACAACAGCCTGACATTGAACTTCTGGCCTCCAGAAGGGTGACACAATCCTTTCCGGCGTTCTGAGCTGGCAGGCGTGTGGCACTTTGCTGCAGCGGCACTAGGAAGCTGCCGGGTGGAAGCCCTGCCCAGGGCACATGGCGGTGCCCTCCCACCACCGCCCGGGCTCACCGAGGGGGCACCCCCACCCACAGGGACCGGAAGCGCCCCTGGCTCTGTACTCCATCCCCAAGGCCCGTCCTCCCCGGGACACCTGCCTCACCAGCCTCCACTCCGTTCCTAGAATCCTCCCGGTGCTTCCAGCCTCCAGACTATGCATTCTCCTTCCACCCCTCAAATGGGAGAGACACATGTCCTCTTTCACGTCAGCTCCAGCACCACCTTCTCCAGCGCGCCCTCCCCGCCGTGCCAGCAGGACCGCGGGGCAGAGGTTCTCACGGGCTTCACTCACCCCGGACACACCCCCCACCCCCGAGCACCAGGAGCAGGCAGGGGGTCTGCGAGCACACAGTGGATCCCTGCTCGTCTGCACCCCTTCCACTCGGCACTTAAGCATTCTACACTGTGGGCCTGTTTGCAGTCTAGCCATTTCCCTGACTTGGCCAAAATCTCTACACAGGCAGGGCCACCTTTGTTCCAGGCACAGAGCAGGAGTTCCAACCCCTGGTGGTTCATCTGTAAGTTTGGTTTCCAGTGAACACGATGGCTGCAATTTCCAAGGACTGGCCTCACACCCTTGTCGGCACCACCCTGAGACACTGACTGACAAAGAGCGGAAAGCAGGGGGCACGGCGGGGAGGCAGAGCGCTGGCCGCATCCCTGCCCTGCCAGCACGGGGCTGGAGACTTAACTGGAGGAGGCTGGAGCAGAGACAAAAGGTAGCCTTTTTATTTGTCTGTGTGATTCAAAAGCCCATCGTCTATCTGAAATCAAAGAACTAGTTTGGGCTGTTCTCTTTGGGCTACAGATGAAGCTGTCTCCATTACCAGATCCCCAGTGTGTGTGGTGGGGACGGGAGGGCTTGTCCAACCCCCTAAGCATCTTTTCCTCCTTGCCGTTTTCCCAAGGGTCCCCCCATCGCTGCGCAAGCTGGGTGGAGCACGGGCGAGGGGCTCTCATGGCTGGGGGCCACCCCAGCTCTCCGGCCAAGGTCAGGGAGGGAGGAGGGGGCTCTGAACCCTGGCACCCCCACCTGCCAGCAGGCACGGGCAGGGCACCAAGTCCAACAAAGACTGAGTCGCTCTTTTCTAGCTCAATCAAGACTGAAAGCACTTAAATGCCGATAGCCATTTCTTGGAGTAATATTTATAAACAGGAAACTCACCTTTAAAATCAGTGTTCTGATAGCAATTTCCATCTATGAAATTAGTAACGACCTCTTAAACATGTGCAGTCCCCATTTTGTGCTCAGGGCTATCCACGGGGCGCTGCAAAGGGGCACAACCCATCTGGAAAGCATTTGCGAGGTTCCAAGACACAGAATGATGTCCATACACTTGCCCTACTAGTCTCCCTTCTGGGAACTCTACATGGAAGACATAACCTCAAGAATCCTTAGGAAAGCAGGCATGGAGCACAGCGTTATCTGCGGGGGTGGAACCTGAAAGCAGCTCTGATCAGCCCGGTGATAGTAACCGTCCGTTTACGGAGCCTTCCTTTGTGTGAGGCGGTTTGTGCGGTGCACGTACTAGCCCATGCCATTTACAGCATAACCTGGGGGAGGACGACCCTCACCCCCATTTTGGAGACTAAAAGACTTAAACTTTACAGATTGTACCCCTGAAATCTATGTAATTTGACTTAACAATTGTCACTCCAATAAACTTTAATTAAAAAAAAAAAAGACTTAACCTTGCAGAAGTTAGTAATCTACCCAGGGTTTAACCTTCAAAACGAAGTATAACTGTGAAACAGCATGGAAAAGGCATCTAGAAAGTTAGGTAAACAACAAAATCAGACTGCGTAAGTGCGTAACTTCTCGTGGGAACCCAGCAGTCAGCTGAAGGGCCACCTCTGCACCATGGCAGAGCCCGCCTTGGCCCAGGCCTTGCTGTCCCACACACAGTGTGCAGGTCACAGCTCTGATGCGCCCGCCCAGCCCCCTCCATGGACGTGGCAGGATGTCACAGTGTGTGCCTCTCCTGAGCCGGAAGCCCACCGAGGGCAAGGCCTCAGCAGCCCATGTGAGCTCTCCCCCACCGCTCAGCGCCAGCCCTGGCGCGACGGACTCACAACGTAAGCAAATGAACAAACTAAAAGTGTGCTATGGAAATGCCGCGTGGCTATGAAGGACACTTACGATATTGTTCTATTATCTGCGTAAAATAAGACCTTCCACTGGTCCTGACTCCACAGAACACTCACTAGTCAGCCCTGTGGCCCAGGTCGGCCAGTGCAGCCGCCGCCGGGCGACGTGGTCTTGGCCTGGCCTTCGCCCCCTCCCCAGATTGAGAAGCGGCTGCTCTGCCCACAGGCGGCAGCCACGACCGAACCTCAGAACGGGAGCTGCAGACTGCCCAGCTCACGGTGCAGGCAGCCAGGGCCCGGCACTGACACCGTCGGACAGACCGACTATCCGTCAGGCGAGGATGAGGCAGGGACTGTCACCCCGTGGGATGTTCAGTGTCGCTGCTGAAAAATGTGCAGGACTGTGCAGAAACGAGAAAACGCTTGTTACAATGTTGAGACAAGAAGCAGGAGTGCAGAGCTGCACTTACAATGTCACTGCAACCCTGAAAAAGAAAATGCTCAAGCAAAGAAGTTCAGCAGGAAATACACCAACATGTGAACAGCAGCTGTCTTTGTGCAATAAGATGACGGGATACTTCTTTCATCTTCCTTTTGCATTTTATACACTATCATGAATGGACATGTATTACTTTTATAATGAAAAAACTAATAGTTTCTTATTTCCTATGCATACCACACTTATCAGTTAGAAACACGGAAGTGAACCACCGTGAACTTGTCTGAAGGGTGTCAGTTATTCTGGACTAAGCTTTCCACTGGCAGTCAGCAGGAGGGGACTAGTCCAGTCGGCTGCATGAATTTCAAGGTGCCGACAGTCAGACCATCCTGCTGACTAGTACCACTTTCTCAAAGGGCACCGCTCCTGGTCATCAACTGAAGGGAGAGGGGAGGGAGAAGCCTTCACCTGAACAAATCCTGACATGACACTGGTCTGACCACGGGGCAGAGGTGCTCAGCCCCAGGTGCTCACTGCCATCCCAAAGCTTACTCCTTCTGTCATGCCTGGGCCTATCCCAGAGGTGCCGACCTGACTGGGCAGACATGTGGCCCAGGCTCTGAGACATTTAAAAGCTTCTGGGCAGCCAGCTTGAGGGCAGCGACTTAGGGAAAAGAGGAAAGGAAGCTGGCAAATCAGCATTTTATTACTAAACAACAACTAGCAACGATGAGTCATACTGTTGCTAAACTGAACTTTAAAGCATGGAGACACTACGCAGTGACATAAAATGTTTGTGTATTGCTGGAGAAGCCCACAATGTATTTTCCAAAGACTAATGCTCACGCCTGGGCAGACACCGCCAGAGACAAGAGCATCACATAAATATCCCCCCGCCCCCGCCACTAAGGCTTGTTCAGCACTCATTCATTCAGTGTTTGCTGAACACCTCTCCTGAGCACAAACAAGGCCCCTGCTCTTACAGGGGGTCTCAGTGCCGCAAGACAGAAAATAAAGTTAAGTGATCACTTCAGGTAGTGACAAGTACTCTATGAACAGAGTAAATGAACAAACAAAACAGAAAGAGACTCAGAGATATGGGGGGAAAAAACTGATGGGTGCTAGATGGGAGGGGTGGGGCTGGGGGCGCAGGGGAAGGGATTAGGAAGCACACACTGGCAGTCACAACATGACCACGGGACGTGAAACGCAGTACGGGAAACATCACCCATAGTGCTGTGAAGACTACGTCAGTCGGATGGGCACCGGACTTACCCGGGGGGCCGCTTCCTGGACTGTGTAGGTGCCTGACCAGTGCGCTGCACACCCGAAGCCGAAGTAGAATAATATTGTATGTCAACTATAGTTAAACAGAAACAGTCACGGGATGTGGAGTACAGCACAGGGAATACAGTCAGTGGTATAGTAAGAGTTCTACAGGATGTCAGAGGGGCAGGAGATTGGGGGGTTATCACTTTGTGATGAGGGGTGTAAATGTCTAACTATTACATTGCTTTGTACACCTGAAACTAATTTAAAAAAAAAGTATTGTGAAGATAATAAAACAGAATGACATGATAGAGATTGTCTGTAAATTACGCGCTCTATATTCCCATACAAAGAGAAATATTTAGACCCTCCCTCTTATTTTTATTTACATAATTTTTAAGTGCCCCCTTGAAGTTGACTATTTAAAATTAGCCACTAAACAGCCATGAATCAAACACTTTCACAGCTGTGTGACGGTGTAATGGAACCTGACTTAAACTCCTCTTTTCCGTTTTCATACTCCACTCTCGACAGTTTATAAAAAATAGTTTGTTTACCTGTCCTACAAAGGATGCTTTAAAGACAAATGGTAGATACAGAATACTGCATTCATAACTTGAGTTTTCTATGGCACAAGTCAACGTCAATCACTTGATTAATAACGGTCAGCACCGCCCCAGTCAGCCACGCTGACGGCTGTTTCTATCTTACACCGCACTCTCTACTCTCCAATCCCAGGAGCACCTTCAGATCTGGGTCCCCATTAAGTAACAGTTTAAATAGGTATTCCTGCTTTTAAAAACCATAAAAATAAAAAAATAAAAAAAAGCATTACACAAGATGGATGGACCACACAATCATAAAATTCCAACAGGTGTACACTGTATATTGAAACATTTTGTAAAACAATTTAGAAAGTTTCTTTTATAGAGAAGTAGAAGAAAGAGAACCAGAGTTCTAGAAAACCTGGTTTCCAATTCTGCCGTCACCACTTGTGACTGAATGGATTTGGGTGAGGGGGTGCACCCCAGTGTCCTTACACCTGTGCTGCCCACCTCCTTGGCAGGTGTGGGGAGCAGGGGGACCCCTCCTAAGGGAGAGCAGAGGAGGGGTGCTCGCTACGCCTGCTGGCCGTCACGGACAACCACCCCCTTGAGCAGCTCGGCCAGGCAGCAGCCTCACCGTGGCACATTCAGAGCCCACCGAAGTCCCCAGCTCTTGTGGCAAGAACCAGCATCTTTTACGTGTGACCCTTGGACAGATGTGTTAATATACTGTCAGCTCCGAGTCTGCTGGTCTCACTGGCGCTTCCTCTGTGATTCCACTTTCCACTTGAGGAGACTAACTCCCCCCAGACTAAGCTAATGCTGCCAGCCCAGCACCTGCCTCTGCCCTTGGGACTTACTGTCCGCCAAACATGCAGGGGTCCTATGACTTACAGAATATATTTGTTCTAGCAAAATGCGGCATCAAACGAATCTCGTCTCCCACCAAATTCCTAGTGTACCCCCTTCGGAAAACAATCTGCTGAGATGCAGCCCAAAGAAAGGTGGACGGCCCCTGAGGGCTGGCTGTCCCTATCCGTTCCAACACTGGGGCGTCACCTGGCTGGCAGCCACCAACCACCTGTTAGCTCTGCTCGTGTCCCCCGACCCTGTTCCTGGGCAGGGTCACTCAGCCCTGCGCCTCAGAGCTTTGCTCCCCTCCACACTCTCTGGAGGCTTCAACTGACCCAGGCTCCTTCCGAGTCCACACCCAGAAGGGCTCCAGAGGCACGTGCTGGCTGGGTGTGGTTTTTTTTTTTAAAGCAATTAATGCATTTTCCTCAAGTTTTCAAAAATAAGACCTACGTGAGACTCTCTTCTCAAATGCCTAATTCTTATGAAAATGTTCTCATCCGTGTGTGCACATGCTCCAGCTCCACTCCCACAGTCGGGCTGGCAGGGTTGGGGCCACAGCGACTCTTACTTACCCCTGAGTTTCCTGTGCTGTAGGGAACCAGCTTTGCTGGAGAGTCTAGGACGGCCGGCTGTCTCCGGGGCCTTCCCAAACACACTTGAAAGAAGTGTTGCACACAGAAGCTTTCAGAGGCTCTCAAATACGTTTAAGAATGGCCGGTCACCATGGAGGGAGTGGAAGAGCCATGCGTCGTCCCCTCCCGGCGAGAGCCTGTGCTGCCCTGCACTCAGGCCAGGCCGGCAAAGAGCAGGGCCGCAGACAGGAGGCCTGTGCAGCCGCAGGCCCTGCCCTTCCTCCTGCACAGCGAGCACCTGGCCTCCTGGACCTCGGCTGGTCCTGGACTCTGGTCCAGCAACTGAAGGGACCAGTGGTGCCAGTGGCTGAGAAGTTCAAAGCCAAATCTGGATTCATTTCCAGCAGTTATAAGTGACCCTGGCCTTATCTTAGTTTCTTACCTTCATTTTTTCCTTTTGACCCAGTTTTTCCTGGTGTCTATTTTCTCCTCTGGTATTGCATGTGTTTTGCAAGCCAACTCCAATCCTTTCTAGAGCAAAGCAGGGCAAATAACTAACACGGTCATAATCTCCAGTGATCACTTGGAGAATCACTGTCCATGGTGTTTGAGGGGCAGCAGCCTACGTACGTGGCTCCCAGCCCAAAGGGAAAGCTGGCCTGAAGAAGTACGGCAGTGCCCCTGGGGACAGCCCTGAGCCACACCCACATGGCTTCTCTGTGGTGCTGAAGGGGCACCGAGGCGGGAGTCCAGCAGGACAGCCACAGGCGTAGAACCCACCCCGTGCAAAGCATGTCACTGTCCACCTGGGTTCTGGGACTTCAGGTTGGTTCTGATTCATCAGAAGCAGTCAGAGATTCAAGGATTTCTATTCTCTGTCCTCCTTCCTTTTTGTTTCTTTTTCTAAGCATGGGAATGCTGGCAACTGACCTCCCACCCAGAAATCCAAGGCACCCAGAACACGGGACAGAACCACGCCGCAGCAAGGCAAGCGCAGCTCTGGCTCTGCGTCCTGATTCAGGCTGCTGAGCAGAGGGAGCTGAGCAAAGAGAGCCAGTTGGCACTGCTTCCTTCTCCGCGGAGACCCACCAGGCACAGCGGTATGGGGAGTAGGGGTCTAAGCTCCTGACCTTGGAGCAGCCAGGACAAAGGACAGCAGTGATCTTTAGGACCCCTGTAGCACCTTGGATGTGGGCTCCTGCCACTTCTCCACAGCCTGCTGCAGGCTGTGACTGGCCCTGCAAATGTGGGAGGGCGGACAGAGCCCTGGGTGGGGGGACAGGCGGCTGCCCTGTCTGCGGGGTTGCCGGCCATCCTCTGACCCACCCCAGCCCCCACAGCCTACACACCGCTGTCCCGAGCACCAACTATGCACCAGGATCACGTGGAGCAGCCGACAAAGGGGAGCCAAGGGCCCTGCCCCAGTGGGGTGGGCAGCCAGTGCACCAGAGACAACGAAACATGACGTGAGTGCAGGTGAGGCCAAAGCGCTGAAGGCATCTCCCGCCCAGAATTCTCGCTGAGCCTCCACTTCTCAGACCTTCTCCACATCTCCACCTGCGTGTCTACTAGACACTTCAACTTGTCCAGAACCTACCCCCAGCTCTGCTCAAACCTGTGCCACTCACAGCCTCCCTCACGCCAGGTGCCGCGCAGCCGTCAGAGCTGTGTCCACTTCTCTCCGACCTGGCCTGTCGCGGTCCTGTGCACTCACTGCGCCTGCACAGCCCCAAACTCAGGTCCAGGGACGTCGCCTGCCACCTGCTACGGGCAGTCGTGTCTCCCTGGTGTCCCTGGGCCCGCCTTGCTCCATACACAGCCAGAGGGTCCCCATCCGCCTTCTCATCCTTAAATCACATCAAGTCCCTCCTCACTTCCTGACCCTCCCCCTGCCTCCCTTGCTCACCGAGTTTTAAAAGCCAGTGGCCCCAAGGCCCTACACCAGTCTACTCAGCATGGCAACAACAAGGTAAGAGCCTGAGATAAAGTTTTTACAGACTCGCACAGCAATCTGACATTGCTACAAAATCTGAACAGTGATACGCAAGTATCAGTCTGAGGTGGATGGGGAATGGGAAGCACCGCTCCCTGCCAGGGAGTCTGAGCAGCGGCCGCACACGTCCCTCAGGCCCGGCCTGGGCCTCGGCCGCGCGCCCTCACAGCTCCAGCCACCGGGCACCGGCCGCCTTCCTGGCGGAAAACACCCTGCGCACCCCCCACCTCAGGGCCTTTGCACTGCTGCTCCCCCCTCCCCCTGAAAGGCTCTTCCAGAGCCTCACCCAGCTCCTTCCCCTCCCCCCATTGTGCTTCAATATCCGTTTCTCAGAGGCTTGTTCTAACCCCCCCTTAGCACTGCAGACCAGCCTCCCTGCCTCTCACACCAGCTGGGTTGTCCTGGGCTGTTGGCTGTTTTGCAGGGCACTGTCACGTACCACGTATAATGTCTTACGTTTGTTGTCTGTCTTCCCAGTAACAGTGAGGGGCTCTGCTCTGTGCTTCGCACAGTGCCTGGCACACGAGGGGACTCAATACACACGTGGTGAATGAACGAGGGAACGTGGCAGCCAGAGTGCAGTGGGGGCGGCGTCACTCCACGCGGTGCCCGAGGCAGAGCAGCAGGCCTGAGCTGGCAGGCGGCACGAAGGGCCACCGGGGAGGGAGCTGTCTGCCGTGTCAAAGCTCTGGGCTGGCCTCTGGAGGGACCCAGACGAGCTTCCTGAAGGCCGGCATCAGGGCATTACTCAGAAAGGCACCCACGGAGGGCGCATGGGAAGAACGGGGAGCCTCACAAGGTAACCAGTCAGAAAGCGGGCACAGATTCACGGCCATGGAACTGGAGGCGGACAGCACTTGAGGGGTTTCCAAGGTCAGCCGTGCAGATGAATGTGGGAGGTGACAGGGGAGGGGCACAGGGCGGACGCAGGACGGGTGGAAAAGGGAGCTCTCCTGCCCCCTCAGCACGACCACTGCGTCACAAGAGCAGCTAAGGCCTCCCCACAGCGCTGGCGACCCCGGAAGGGCCTTGTCGGTGGGGGCCTCCCCCGTGCTCACCAGGCCTCCACTGCGGGGTCTGGGGTCCTCGGCGCGCCCCTCACAGAAGCCCCCTGAATCACAGCCTGCATTTCTGGATAGCTGGCGTCAGTCTGCCTTCTCCTCTGCTGGATGTCAAGCCAGTATGTTCAAAGCAAATCCGCTGCTGAGCACAGATCAAGCACTTGCCTTACACTCAGCACTTCGCTAGGTGCTAAGGAAGGACAGAAAGCAGTCAGTGGACGGGGTCCTGCCCCCCAACGCCCCCCGGCATGGGAGAGTGTGAAGTATGGAAAAGAATGCACACACTAAATGACTGAAGGATTCAACGTGACACCACGTAACACATGTTTGCCCACAACTCATCTAGGGTATGAGAAATTGTCAAAAAACACACAAAACCCGAAAAACAAAAAACCAACTCATTTTTATCCTTAATTTCTACCAGAGCTGAAGAAGAGAAATCCACATGGGCGATACACCTTGAGAAACTTGCAAAGGTGCAGAAGTGGAGGAGACCAGCTGGGGAGCGGAGTGCCAGGTCCCGGGCACAGTGGGAGGCAGTGGCAGGACAGCGGAAACATGGTGCCTGATTTCACTATGCAAATGTCCCAGGAGAGTGGCAGTGCCAGGTGAACACCAAGTTACCCAGACTCAGAAGAGACCTTACTAGTTACCAAATTAGTGCAAGCTGGGAAACACAAAGGGGCAGCTCCGGAGTTCTGGGGAGTACTGAGAACCTGCCAGGTAATAGCCCCCAAAACCTAGTGGGAGAGATGGGCAAGTGACTCAGTACCTCTGGGAGCTCCTTGAAAACACACTTTGACCTTTTTGCATTCTCTACATTGCAAGGCTGGTCCCTCTTACAAAATCCTGTATAAACTGTTAGGAGAAGGTGGGAACACAAAGGAAAATATCCCAGAGTTAAATATAGTGGTCAACAAATGTCCAAGTCAAACAAGCTGTAATATTAATGAGATATGAATGAACAGTAACTGTTTCCAGGGCTGGAGAAAGGCTGGCCACCTTTTTGGGGAGCCCCACAAAAGGCTCTTCATCGGTGCCCCTTCTTCTCTGTCACAGGGCCCCACTGGGGACCAAAAGTAAATTAGATTGCGAGCATTTTCTCATAGGCAACAGTGAAATCTGTTTTCAGTTCACCTGCAACAGCTGTAGACTCTGACGAGGATACATTATTAATCAGTCAAAAGAGAAGCCCCATTTTTAGTTACCCATTGAATTAGGTCTCTTCAAACCCGTGACCTAGAATTGACAGTACAGCTAACTCTCTGTTCACCATGGTAATGGGCATTGCAGGCAGGACAACGGTTAATTGAGAAGCAACAACAATCCCACTTTGTCCTCAGTAAGGCACGTGTCACTGCACCGAGGTGACGGCTCCCAGGCACTGTGCCCGAGGCCCGAGGCCCTGCCTGGCGCTGTGGGATTAAGCCCCACCTTGTGGCTCAGCAGGCCAGCGGGCTAAGCCCCCACCACGCCTGGCCTGGCAGACAGCAGAGCCTCCTGCAGTTTTCCAGGGCGTGGGGGCGCGAGGAGAGCACGGACAACCACGCAAACAGCAGCTCCCCTGTCAATCCTCCAGCAGAGCTTCTAGCAAGTCCTGTGGGATGGTGAGGGGAGCGTGGCCAGGACACGAGCTCCTAAGGAGACAGCAAGGAAGGGGCCCTGGGTCCAGCAGAGGCTGGGCCACGAGGCCCAGAGGAGACAGGCAGAGAGTTGGCTGTACTGACACGACAAGCACACCCCCAGCAAGCTGCCCCGCATGTCTAGGAAGGAGAAAAGCAAACCGCCGTCCCACCTCGGGCTGCGCGGTCACAAGTGAGGCAGGGCTGGGACCAGTCACCATTTGGGCGGGAGGCCGGCCCCAGGTGCGGCAGGAAGGGGTGACGCTGGCTCAGCGGCTGCAGCTCCTCACTCTGACCCAGCGGGGCCCCTGCGCGGTGCTGGGGGCACAGCGAGGCCTCGGGCGCTGTCGGGCAGGGACACACACACACACACACACAGAGAAAGACATGCCATTAGAGGGGGAGGGAGAGCAGAGGCCTGAGGGCCTGAGCCAAGGCCGACGCAGGACAGCGCGGAGGCAGTGAACTGCCTGCTGACCACATCCTGACCCTGAACATGTAGCTCAAGCTCAGGTCTGAGGCGACCAGCAACTATTCGAGTTGGGGCCACGGCAGCACCAGTCAGCCCGCGCACGCCGGGCAGGACCTACGACTAGGCCCGATCCAGACCCCCAGGACTCCCGCACCCCATGGCCTCCCCCTGCACCCAGGACAGCCCACAGACTCGGATGAAATGGGACACTATTCCAGCTCCTCGCCTTGTATCCTCTGGCTCCTGGAGAATGACGCCTGCCAAAGGCAGGCAGAGAGAGGAGCAGCTCCCTGGAGCCACGCACTGCCCTAAGAGCAGGCCCACGAGGGTGGAGGCCGCCGCAGCCCACAGGGCCCTTTCTGGGGGACGGAGAGAGGCTCCCTGAGGGAAACAAACACCTACACTTCTTACAGGGCAGTCTTCATTTTTATGGGTGCACCCTAGGCCAAAGGAAGACCTCTGGAGATTTAGGTTATATTTTTATTTTTTCCCAAGTGCATTCATAAAGGTCACAACCTTTGCTTAAGCAGAACAGTACAAACTAAGTGAGGAAACAAGAACTAGAAATGGGACGAGAAAACACTAACCTCTCTAAGCTTGATAATCATTTAGAATTCCTAGAGGTAGGAAGTCTGACTTTACTATGTAAATCTCCCATTGGACACATTTCTCAAAATGTTGCTGGTGCCTGGACAATGTCAAACTGAAACCTGCAAAATCAGGAAATGTTAGCAAGTGGTCTGGTAACGGAAGCACTCACCAGCAAAAGTTGACAGGGGTTTGTCAAACTATAAACAACTTCCTGAAAAAAAAACACTGTGCTATGCTGACACAGTGTTACTGATTCCAAATAGAAGGGGTAGGAGGACCTGCCCTTTCCTTTTTATGGACAGAAGACACAATTTCTGCATGTCCCCCCCACACACACACCACAGGCCGCCAGGACCACCTGTCTGAGCACCGCACTGTGAAGTTAGGGGGGGGCCCACTCCTGGGACCATTTTCAATGAGCAACCAGGACGCCAATGTGGCTCAGAGACCAGCCCGGAATTCTACTTCTGTCAGGCCCGGAATTCTATTTCTGTTCCTTGAGCTCTCTTCTGAACACTGGGCAAAGACCCTGAGCAATCCGACATGCAAGCAAGAAAACAGAGCAGCCCTACCCAGCACAGACCCGGCCATGCAACCCAACCATCCGCAACTCCCGTCCACATGCTGGGACAGGAGGCCCCGCCACACAAACACCTGCAGAGCTCTGGCCTTCTCCCTCCTGCAGTGAGACAGACACACACCGCCTCGTGCCCTGTGATGCTGAAGGGTATGACTGGGCCCGTCAGAAAACCTGCAGCCCACTTGTTAGAAAATCATTTGCTATGACATTAGAGAAACAAGATTATCCAGAAAGAGCACGTGTTTCCTCCTGGCTACCCAATGCACTGCTTGTGCTGCAAGCCAACGCCTTCACTGCGGCCCTTCTCCAAGCAGGAAACAGGAGACCCGTCTCTATGCCTGCTTCTCCCCGAGGGCCAGTCCTGCCCAGATGTCAGAATCAGACCACAGAACAGCAGAGGGTCTCGAGACCCCCAGGCAGGGCAGCCACGGGGCTGCACGTCCCTCTGTAACCGTAACTTGACAGACCAAGGGCACTGTTGTCTGGGCTGCCAGAAGCTGAGAACAAAGGACAGAGGCGAGGCCTCACCTAGCCCAAGGGCACCCACCCGACCTGTGGCCCAGCGCTCCTGGGTCTGCAGCCAGCAGCCAGCGTGCTCTGGCAAGGGGCGGGGAGCGCGCCCACTACTCACAGCCGTGGTAGGAGGCTGGCGATCCCCCGGCCTTGCCGTACTCCTGCTCCGAGTAGCTGGTGGAGAGGTTGGGCTGGCTGGAGCCGCGACCGAAGGCGATCTGGTTGCTGCCCATGCCGGTGGCGACCTGCGCCATTCGCTCTTTGGTTTTGAGAGCCTGGACCCTCTCAGCCTTCAGCCGCTCCTCGTCCTTGAGCAGGGCCACCAGCTGCTTCGACCTCTCACGCACGTTGATGCCCTGGTCCTTGCCGTCGCGGTCGATGTACTGGAAATCCTTCAGGGTCTGGATGGCGAAGATGTTCTCGCGGCACTGCTGGGCCACGCGCTCGGAGCCCGTCTTGATGAGGTAGTCCAGCAGCGTCAGCGCCTTGTACACGTGCCGCCAGTTCTTGCCGTGGTCGTTCAGCCGCCTCCACACCATGCTCATGACCTCCGAGAAGGCCACCACGTTGTACGTCAGGTCAGCGACCTCCGTCATCAGGGAGCTGGACGGGCCCCACGGGTCGTTGGAGGTGGCTTCCCGGACTTTGATTTCGGCTTCTGAGTAGTTGTTCACAATGTTTTTCATCTGCCTTCTGATAGATGAAGTCGTCATCTTTGTTTTCTTCGTTACAAACGTACAGCCCTTCAAAGAGAGAAACGTTCCTGTCCCGGGCGAGTGTGCACCGTGCAAAGGCTTCGCCTCCGGAACAGATCTGGGGCAAGATCCCGGACACTCATTTCCTCCGCTGCAGCCTCAGGTCCGAGAAGTCGGAAGCCATGACCTACAGAAAGAAAACCACTCACTGTGCCACGAGCTCCCCGGACACAGCCGGAGACTCTGGCGCAGACATTCTGTAACCAGCAGGTGTGACAGGGAGGCAATAAATGGGCCCACTCCAGCCTCCCTGGGGCGAAAGAGATTCCATCTTTCCTTGAAAACGAAGATACGATCAATATTACAGGTTAATACTGAATAAAATTTAAACTCAAGTTTAAGCCTTTGGAAAAAAGGAAGTAAACATTATGACTGTTTTCTCTTTTCGTTCTGTTTTCAAAATGCTTCCATTGGAATGGCTCGTCTACGGGTTGCGTTTTCATGGCACGGCAAAGCCAGTTACAGAAGATTCCTAACATTGGGGAAGGTTGGTCCTGACACATTTTAAATTATCTTCGAGAGCAGGAAAGCCTCTCATTTCAGGTCTATCTTAATGCAAAAATGCCTATCTACACCTTTAAAACTGCTTACCACCTGGCTTCAGTCCAGTGCTTTTAACTGGGATTCTCCGTGAGCGCAGCTTTTCTCCTGATTTTTTACAAAGGTTCCCACCTACTCTTTCAGAGCACAGCTAAGGCTCTGCACTGGGCTTTCAAAATTCTCCAGCATCTGACCCGAGCTGTGCAATGCACCTTAGAACTAATCTGGTTCTGGCGCTCCACCCTCATTTGCATTGGAGGAGACTGAGTGAGGCTCAGGCTTCTGCATAAGTGGCTGACCCAGCCCCACGCCACAAACACACCTACTCCTCTCCCACCCTTAGCAAGCCGGAGTCAGATCCACGCCACCGCCAGTGGGACCCTCCTTAGCCTCGTTCCCTAGGACCACCCAGCACCTAGCACCGTGCTTGACATGGATATAAACTCTTTGAATAAATTTATGAAACAGATAAAACAAAACAAAAGACCATGTGCCTTTCCTCAGGAAGACCACCGCCCAGCAGGGGACGGAGCGGCACAGAGGGATCTGAACAGGCAGAGCCCACAAGCAACCCAGCGGGCTGCTGGGGGCTGCAGGGGAGGCTCGGAACGGGCCTTCTGCCCGAAACAACCCTCAGTATGGTCTTCAAAGCTGAGGAGACCTGCTGACAGGGATGAAAGAGAAGGGGCGACGGAGGTTACCCTTCTCTACGAAATCAGGAAACAGGCCCAGAAGACTCCAGGGCTGCCAAAGAGAAAGCGGCACAGCTGGGCTCCGACACAAAGCTCCCTCACCACCTGCGGCCCCTCCCCAGCTACCTGCTGGGCTTTGCAGGCCAGGCTGTCTCCTCAACCAGGAAAACCTCCTGTGCAAAGATTCTTCTTCCCCTGGTACAGACAGGAACCTGAGACCTGCAGCAGACTCAGTCCCCGGGCTAGGGCCCTCCTGCCTCCTCTTGCAGCGGCCCTTACTCTGCCAAGCTGCTCACTGCTTGTGCTAGAGAAACCATGAGCGGCCCCCACCCACCTTCACCGAACGCCTCTGGCAGGCAATGGGCAAGTCAAACGAATGAATCCGTCCACAGGTGTGGGGAGGGAGGCAAGCCACAGGAAACGCAATCAGGGGTCACTCACCACACTAGCCATACCAATAAGAAAGAGACAGCTCATCAAATTTCATCTGATGACAATCAATACATCTGCTCAGGCCAGCGAGGCTTTCTCTGCGCCCTGAACCCTGACAAGAGTTTGCCTCCAGGGAACGGGACTTCAGCTGGAAGCAGTCACATCCTGCCTGCCTCTCCACTATGTGGCCGGCTCTCGCCAGTCCTCTCACGCCTGTCAGAGGAGCAGGGAGAAAAGCTTTCACGGTGACCTGCACGTTTGATTTCATTAGGTTTTTCATTCACAGAAACATTAGCTGCTGGCAGAGATGGGAGGGAACTGGAAAAGGGAAAAAGAACACTTGGATTTGTAACAGGCATCTCCCAGCTTAAAGCACAAATACTCGTCAAAAGTTACCTTCGGATGAACTTAAAGCCAAGGACCACCAGGCACTTCCACTTGTCAGTCCATTTGGTGCGCTACAGGTACTGTTCTGCTTCTCGCAGAAGCAGGTGGAGCTGGGATCCGTCCCCTAAAGAGACCCTGGGCCACCTTCCTCCAGGGCAGGAAGCAGCTGCAATTAAGCATCAGCGCACACAGTCCTGGTAAAAAGGCCCCAGGGGTTGAGAATATAATTTAAAAAACACAATTTCCTGAGGGAGAAATGATGTACGGGGCTCCGCTGACCCTCCTCTAGTCCTGCCACCTGGGGGGAGGCGGCTAGAAGGGGTCTCCCAGGAAGAGTCCAGGGCACCCACGAGCCTCCCAGGTCTCTGATGGCAAAGAAAAGGCAGCGATTCCTGTGAGTGAGGGGGGTGCCTCTGCCCTCCCAGATACAGGCTGGGACAGGAACTCCGGACAATTTAGAAATGGGGGCTACAGACCAAGTCAGGGGGCTTCCTCTAACAGGCTCAGCTTGCAAAGACATCTGCTAGCAGTTAGAAATAGGTTTTCAGAAGAAGGAAAAAGCTAATAAAATATTTGTCAGAAAAAAAATACATAAAGTCTATGTGATTTGAATGGCTGCCTGCCCTTTTCTTAAAGCTATAGATAAGAGCTGCTTTCAGGACCAACAAATGGTAAGAAGGGCGAGATCTGGAGATAAGAAAGTCCTGATAGGAGAAAGGGCATCAAAGGTACCTCTAAGAAACCATTCTCAAGGCCACCTAGGTTACACTCGAGACTCTGCAGACCGGAACCTCCAATTCCAGCCGCGGTGATGCATGAGTGGGCCGCAGGGCCACAGCCGTGCCAGCCTGGGCACGCGGCTCCCCCAGCGTCCTGCCCGTGAAGACGGGGACCTCCGTGCCTCTGTCACACTTGTCCCTGTGGACGTCACACCTCCTTTTCCCATTTTAAAACTTCTCCTCAACCTCAAGTCTGGGTGGCCAACACTTCAACTCTGCCAGGTGTTCCCCCACAAAAGCCAGCCCCAAGCATACACCACCCTCAGGTACACACCTTGTGTCATTTCTAGTATCTGAGGTTTGTTTTGTTCTCACTGCCCTTTGAATGGTTTGCACGTTCCACTTTCCGAACTTTCCTTCTCCATGTGCTGGTTTTGTTGTTTCCAACTTGCTGAGCCTGAACTAATGTACATGCAAAAGCAACTGAAACAGGATAATGTGTTACCTTCTGGGCTCTTCACTCAAGCGGGGAGAAGTGGTCCATTCATACACATTCAATCATTTACGAAGGGCCCCTCCCGGCCGGCCATGGGGAGGGCGGCGGCACAGGGACACTGGCGAAACAAGCAGCGAAAACACACTTTGTTACAGTACAGACCAAAAAAAAGTGGGAGGACTCATTTTTATAAAATACATACTGACAAACGAAGGGACCACCGCCATTAGAACAGCAGTAACTAGAAATGCCTTTAGAAATCTATTTCTGTCATCACGTATTACTTAGAAATATTTTACCTAAGGGGTAAATGAAGCATGTGAGTTTGTACAATTCTGGTACAGCTTTAAATATTTTTGAACGGAGACAGCAAAATGACTCCAAGTTGGGATTTACTATTCAAGGCAAACAAAGCTTTCTCCCCCGACCAGAGGGATCTGGAGCAGGAAGCACAGGACCCCTACTGATTTCCCTGGATGAGACGACCAGGGGCTCCCAGTCACAACCCCCGCCACACCACCCCACTCCAGCCCCAGCCCTGAAAAAGCCTGTTTTGAAACTGTATTAATAATTCATTTTAAGAATCAGGGTTTCTGATGCACATGAGATAACCACTGGTAACCAGGCTGAGTTGATAAAATCCAACCAACAGCAAAGAAACTGAACCTAACAGCTGGTGTGGGGAAGTGTCACAGTGGGCAGGCTGCACTTCTGTCAGGCATTCCAAAGGGCCCTGGGAACGCTCGAGAGACGCAGGGCAAAAGCCACAGTCTATTCAGTATGGCACAGGACACTCACTTCTCTACAGCTAGTCCCCACGGCTAGGGAAGGTTCTTCAAGCCAGAGTATTTCCTGGAAAGGAATGTGTTGTTTCTGCCTGTGCAGCATCCATGTCCCCTACTCTTGGGAAGAGCCTCGGTCTTCCCTGGAAGAAGTGGCCAGGGACAGGCCGGCCACGGGCCTCCAGCCAGCGCCTGGGCCACAGGCAGGCTGACCATCCAGCTGGACCACCTGGAGACCTCTCTGGATGGGCCCTGAAACTCCTAGGAAACCAGCAGGGCTGCTAAGCTGCTGGAAGCCACCACAGGGCCAGGGTTTACCTCCTAAGACTGAAGCCGACGCAGAAGCAAGCAAGGAACCAAGAGAAGGAGGAGCAAGACAGAACATTCTTTTGAACCTCTGGGTCCACCTGTGCCTGAAGCCTTTAACCTGTGGCCTTCTCAGCTGCATGAGCCGACGTGGTCACCTGTAACCTACAGCAGTGTGTGCTTTTGTCATCTGCAGCAGTGAGCCCTGCGAGGTTTGGGGCGAGGGAGAGACGATTACTGCTATGCCCTCATCGCTGGTCTTGATCCCTGATCCCCGAAAAGCCACGGCCAGAATCTCCTTCGGGATGTGGCGTAGACCCTGGCGGACGGGTGACCGTCTCCGCAGCTCACGTGCAACGAGCGCCGAGAGGAGGAAAGCCAGCACCACAGAGAGCAGGGACCTCCCCAGAGCCTCCAGTAGACGTGCTCAGCCACCTGACCTGCGCGGCCCCAGGCTGACTGGGGCTGTGTCCCTTCCAGGGAGGCGAGTCACTCCTCACAATGCAGGCACCCGCAGCCAAAGTCTGGGATGATCGCTCTTCTCTGAGTGGCTTATGATCGTGGCCATCAAGTAACAGCTGGATGCGGTGACATTGGCAGGGGACAAACTGGGGAAGAAAATTCCGGTATATATGAAAACACATGAGAATTTGAAAGACGGTGGAGACTGGAAATAGACGGAATAAAACAGCAAACAGAACAAAACTAAACAAACAAACAAAAAATTCCAAGGCTAGGGTGAGGCCCCTGGAGGCAAGAAGAATTCCATAAAAATGTGCTCCAAGGGCTTCCAGAACTGGGTGGGGAAATTCCTTCCAAGTCTGGAGTTCCCACTATGGTAGAAAGAAGCAGCTTTCATGGCTGTGAGCCACCCAGATGGGTCCCTGCTCAACGCCCACGTGTCTCTCTGCCAATGGGCTTCCGTGACGCCAAGGCACATGGCTGCCCATGTGCTGCGGAGACGGTCACCCATCCGCCAGGGTCTACACCAAATCCCTAAGGAGAGTCTGGCCGTGGCTTTTCAGGGATCAGGGATCAAGACCGGTGACGAGGGCATAGCAGTAATCATCTCTGCCTCCCCCAAACCTCGCAGTCACAGGTCAATCCATACTGACTACAGCACTGCTGTCAGAACCAATAAATATGACCAAGTGAACGCAACTGAAAATCTTCACTCCACATGGCGCTCAGACTGCCTGTGTCTGGCAGCCGCCTGCGACTTCACAGGACTTCCTTCTTCTCAAGGCAGATGACGGGGAGAGCTGTGGCAACACGGTACAGCCACCTGTCCTGCAGCGTCACACGAGAGGACGCTGCACGCCACGGACTGCACACGCCAGAATCTCCTAGGGACGCTGTCCAGAACTCCAGACATACAGGAACCGGGGACACGACATTGGTCCCAAGCTGCCGTGCTGATCTGTGGGCACACCGGTGCCACGCGTCACTGCGTGATGTGCACAAACACGACATTTGTGGAAAGCTTTGCAAGGCCTGATTAGTTGGCTTTCGTAGTCCTGTGCCTGAGTCCATGACTGAGGACACAGCTCCATCTTCCTACTGGGGAAAGAGCACCAGGAGCATCAGAAGGAGGCTCAGTGGGGGGACGGGTGGGGGGTCTGAGACCAAAGCGCTGGCGCTCCGGGAGACAAGGGCCCCTCAGGACAACACAGACAGTGCCACTGTCTTCTCCATGGCGATCATTTCAGCCTAAAGAGATTATGGCTCGCACCGGCCAAGCTAGCAGTGACTTAGAGCCGGTAACTACTACTCATGCAGACGGGAAAAGAAAAAGGAAAAAAAAAAAAATGATCCTTTATTTTACATACCAGAAAAACAGGGAGATTCAGCCAAAAAAAATCCTCTTCACGAACTGAATGTGGGCATTTCGATTCCAATGACTTCTTGTTGGGTAGAGAATCAAATTTTATATCGCTATCCAAAAAGTAGGCTTTAAAAAATGTTTGCATTCATGTGCTGAAAGAATTTCCAGGGAGAACAAACATTTTAGACCTGACTTGTACACAACAAAGCGGGTAAAGTTAAATTGCTCATGCACTCTCCTGTCTCTCCTGTCACCCGTTAGGGGTGGAAGAGCCCGGGGTCAGGTGGGGACGTAAAAGACGCCTGGCAGTCAACACCCTGCCCCCACGCGGGCAAACGCCACCCTTCACAGAAGGCAGGAGGTCTTCCCACAAAGAGCCAGCTGGGCGGCTGCTCCCAGGATATGACAGTCATTGGAACAAGCACAGCAGAGCTCAAATTAAATGTCAGACTGCCTCCTATGACTGTACATGTCCTTCATTTTTCTAAAAGCAGGAAGTATACATAAGGAATTTCCATTTTCTTTACCCATGTGCGCCGACCATTTAGTCTCTGGGAAGAGCAGCCTGTGGGGGCAGACTACTCACGTGTTGAAATGCAGTCTTTTTCTTTTTAAGTGGTAAGATGTAAACTTTATTAGAAAAGATAGTATACTCCAAAGAATAAGGAGCGGGCCGAGCACAAAGACACGTGGCTCAAGGCTCAAGGTGGCATTATTAGGAGAAAAAGTTCACTTACCTGGTGGGATGCAAAGGGTTTGGCGCCGCCCCGAGCAAAGGCGAGGCTCGAGGCTCAAAGCTCAACGCTCAAGAGGCCGAAATGCAGTCATTTTTAAAAGTCATGTGAAGCAAGCACCAGGGACAGGAGACCTGGTTCTGCCATTTGGGCTGCAGGCTGGCCATCTGATACAGTCACTTAGACTTACTCCCCTGGTCGAGGAAGTGGGGGTGTGACAAGCTTCGAGTCCCCTACAGGGTCAAGGCTCAAAGGCGCTGATGCCTGGACCAAGGGCAGGCACAATCATGCGTAAAGGCACAGAGAATTCTTTAATACCTTCCCCCTTCCACTCTTCAAAGCAGTTTTAATGCAAATGACCAACCATGGACAGTATTCTTTAAAAACCTTGCCAAAAAGCCAACAGTATGGTGTGGTACAGCGCACAGAATCAGGAGGAAAGAAACCAGGGATCTAAGTCCAGAGCTGTGACCGTCTGCGGCAGCAGGCACGCCAGTGACCAGGCTCCCCACTGCCACGATGACAGGTGGACCCAATACTCTCCCCACACCCCTAATTCCCAGACCCCCTTTCTGATAAATGGCTCAATCCCCTGCTGTATCCGGGTTGTCACGGAGAGCCCAAACTTCCGACCAGCCCCAGCTACAAGTGGCATTCCAGCCACAGGTGGCATTCTAGCACGGATTTTTCTCTTGGCCTGTGGAGCTGGGGGGGCGGGGGTGGGGGAGCAAAAAGGCAGCACTTCCCTGGGCCTTTGGGAGTACGAAGAGCAGCCCTCAGAACCCTTCCCTCCTCCAAGGACTGCAGCTTGTGGGCCAGCGAGTCTCCCTTTCTAACACTCCGTGACTCGGCTACCAGAAATACCCAGTAATGACAGATGGCAATGCCACCCGAAGACAGGCCACCATGCAGGGAGGCATCTGATGGCTTTACACCCCCTACCCCACCCTCCCAACGGGCAGGCCCAGCTGCAGGCTACGATTTGATCTGCACAGTTTTCAGCTTGAGACATTTGGAAAAAAGGCAGAGCTGCATGGGAAAACTTGGAATTCCCATGAGTTCATGCTTAATTTAGACCTGCCTGGTCGCTGTGGTGGCGCTAAGTGCTGGGCTGTCACCGTCTCCTGAGGAGCCAGCCAGTGAGAGAGCGGAAGCAAAGGGAGGGTGAGCTGTGGGTCCCTTCAGCCAGGGCACCCGACTTGGTTTCAGGCACAGCAGTGACCTAACACTTCAACTTCACTCAAAAGGAGCTCAGGAGGCTTTGCCAAAAGGAACCCTGCAGGTAAGGAACAGGTATTTCCACACTATGGAAGTATAAAACCAAAGCCATGAGAAAAATGAGTTGTCTGCTCACCTCTGCCCTCAAACCGGGAGTTCCGGGAGGTCATGTCTAACTTTCCCCACAGCGGCTGCGGGGGGAAGAGGCGGGTGTCTGTGAGCGGCTGAGCGAGTGATGGGCGATGTCTGCTGACCCTCACTGGGTGGTCCTGCCCCCCGCCCCGGCCCTGGGCAGCACAGGTGGAGAGCCAGGGGACAGGCCAGCGGCACCCAAAGGGCAAAGGATGAGCCAAATTCTCCTAAATGTGGGCCCAGGAGTTCCCTTGAGAAGGACGAGACTGAAAGGTCAGCTCTCTCTGTGCCACCAGCGAGCTGCACTCTTTTCCAGCCACTTTCCTTATTACTGGAACAATCTGCTCAGTCACTTCAGGGAAGCCAGCACGCCACACTGGCTCCCGCCTCACGCTGCACCCCCGTGTCCTCTGCCTGCCATCCTTCCCAGCAACTGTCACCAGACCTGCCCTTTCTTGTCATTTAGATCCCAGTGTCAACATGGTCTCCTCGGGACCACCAGCCAGTCATTCTAGCAAATCACCAGCTTTCCTTTTCGCAGAGCCCGTCTCTCTACCGGACATGTCCTTCTTTTTATGCTGCTCTGTTTCTGGCCTGTGCCCCCGCGCCCCCACGCCCTCTATGAGAGCAGGGCCCTGCCTGCTTCACCACTGTCTCTTCAGTGCCTACAACAGAGCCTGGCACACAGGGAGCACTCAGTAAACATCTGCTGAGCGAATGAACACAGAGGCAAACAATAATAAAAATTATCCTTCATCTGTCTACTTGGAGACCCCCAGAGTGAACACCATAGGGGCTGTTCTCCTAGTTCCTGCTTCCCTTTCTGTACCCCACTTCCTGTCAGCCCGACACACACGGCCTGAGGATGTGGACTACCCATACCTGATACTTAGTAGGTGTCCACCGCACGAATGAAGAGCTGCCGCAGCCTGGGCCCCACTGGGCGGCACACGTGCCCCAGAACAGAGACCCCTGGATGGCCCTGAGAGCTGGGGCTCAGGAGCAAAGCCAGGGCTAGATGGGTATTTCTTATTCTGACCACACGGGTCTACAATCTGTCTTTCCAGCGGGGTGCTCTGAGGCAAATCAACGAGCTTTTCTGAATCTCTATTTCTACACTGAGGGCTGCTGTGAAGAGGTGCTTAGAGAGGGACCAGGAAGTAACAGGTGTCCAAATATCTACTTCCCCTACCTGGCCCCGTCAAGGTGAGTACGTCTAGAAGGATGTTTCTCAGCCTGTCCCTAGGACAACTCAAAGAGAACTTCCAAGGCAGGAGATGAAAGCCTATCGAAGCACACCATGAAAAACGTGCTGGGAGGTAATCGCCTCCCAGTGTGGCAGGTGGGATCGTCCATGCATCTCTTTCCTGCCCATACATACAAGCTGTTAAGCATGGTCACCAACTCCAGCTTGTTTCCTTCGCAGCTGGCACTTCCAAGAAAGGTCTCTCAGATGTGCTAACTCTTTGATACTAGTAACTGTAATAGGATAGACTTAGAAGAGTAATAGAAAATAGAAGAGGCTCTCTAACTAGAAGCTAGCCAACACTGAGCCCTGACGGCACGCCAGGCATGTTCTAAGGACTTCACATGAGTCTACTCACTGCATCTTCGTAACAAGCCCACAGGGAGTTCTTCTTACCCTCATCTTACAGAGGAGGAAGCTGAGGCACAGACAGGTTCCGTAACTGGCCCAAGCCCCACTGCCAGCAAGTGGCAGGACCAGTACGTGATCCCAGACCTCCAGCCTCTGGTCCCATCGTCTTAATCACTATTTCTTACTCTGTCTGACTTTAGTGCTCAAAGTCATAAGGACAATGAATTCTTCCTTGCTGAATCTGCAGGCCCAGAAAGGCTCCTCTTGTCCGGATGTCTAAGAGGCCAGGAGGTGGCAGGAAGTGGCAGAAGTGTTTTCCCACTCCCTCCTCGCTCAGCTGGACACAGGACACCCTTTCCCCACAGTTCGCTAAGTCAGGCGAGCGGGGAAAGCTGCTGACGCTGGAGGCCTAAGGACCCACCGCGTGCAGACGCCGAGGCCTGAGAGGGTCAGTGCTGCAGGGAACACTTCAGCCTGAAATGTGTACGATTCTACAGACTGCCAATCCAGTGACATCAGTCAGGGTGGAAGTCTGAAATACCAGAGGCTCCAAAACTATTTTTAAAACTGTGTTCTTTAGAACTCACATCCTTAAGAAATGACGTCTTTCTGGATAAAACCGTGTCTTGTACTAAATCAGTCACATCAACTTGAACAACCCAAGAAGCCTGCATTCCTGTGAAATAGCTGTCATCATCTGAAACACAACTCAGAAAAAAAATGGGTCTCGACGCTGAAAGGTAAAGTTCCTTTTTTGGTACAGAATAGAAACATCACTTCCCTGCTTCCTCTTCTGAGGGAGACATTCCCGGCATTTTATTTCCTCTGCCACACTGCCTGGCTGCGTTAGGAGGAAATGTCCCTTCTAACTCTTGTATGTCAGAGTCTGCTGCAGAAAAGGCCTGAGCCAACCCTAGCGTCTCACTGCTCCTCTTTTCTACATTGCTATTATGTACTATCGGGTACATACAAAACCAGTAAGCGCAAAACACACGTGAGGCAGACACGTGTGCCCATCACCCCACGGCCCCTGCCAGGCCTGGCGCATGACCACAGTGCCCACCTAGGGGGTCCTGCCCTCCGCCCCAGGAAAACTGCTCGGGTTCTGGGGTCTCTGGTCCCGTGCTTTTTAAAAAAGAAAATAATTTTATAAAAGTGTTGTAAAACTAAACAACACATGGTCTTCTGCAATTGCTTTTGTCACTCAGTATGACTTTTCTGAGACTCAGCCATGTGCCTGTGTATAGCTAGCTTTGGTTCATCCATTTTCACTACGGTATAACCTTTGACTATGTTCCCATTTAACCGTTTTCCCACTCATTCTCCTGTCAATGACACTTAGACTATTTCCAACGTTTCACTACTACAAACAGTGCTGGTATGTACATGAGAGTGTCCTGGGCCACGTGCACCACCATGTTTTGGAGTATGTGCCTAGGAGTAGACTTGCTCATTTACAGGGTACACAGATGTTCTCTGCACTGTATTTTAAAAATATGTTTGCTGTCCTGTTTTATAACATTTTAGCATTACCGCGCCAGGACGTATCAGTGGCTTCGCTGATGCTGGTGTGACCCTCGGTGTGGCAAGAATGATGCAGCAGGCACGGGGATTCAGGGAAGCACACGATGGGGCTTCCAGCCTGGGCTGGGGGAACAGCAGCCCCCAAGGACGTCAGAAGCAGAGTCCACACGTGGTGCTCCAGGCAGCTCTCCAGAAGATCACAGCAGTGGGCTGCCAAGTGCACCTGAGGCCACGCCGGCAACGCGCAGTGTCTGAGGGTGGGCGGCGGTCAGGCAGAGCAGAGAGATGGCGAGGTGTGTGGGGTGCAGGGTCTCGGGAGACAGGCGCAGTCTCGCTGAGGCTGCACCAGACGGCCTCACTCAGCGCACTGGGAAATCTGGACTTGCCAACCCTCAAGATGCTTCCATATCCTCCAAATAACAACAATGGCTCACACAGGGGGTTTCTATGTACCAGGCACGGCCCTAGGAATTATCTCACTGAATTCTTACTATATGTGCCTCTATTATTGGCCTTGGCATGGGGGGAGCGTCTTTTTGTTTATTTTTATTGAGATACAATCTACACAGCATGTAATTCACCATTTTAAAGTATATAATTCACACGTACAACTTAGTATGTTCACAGCGTTGTACAACCATCAGCAGTATCAAATTCCAGAACATCTTCATCACCCCAAAAAGAAACCCTGTATCCTTAGCCGTCAGTACCCATGCCCCGTCCCCCAGCGCCTGGTCACCACGAATCCACTTTCTGTGTTTATGGATTTGCCTACTCTGGATTCCGGACAGTTCATATATATGAAACCACACAATATGTGGCCTCTTGTGTCTGGCTTATTTCACTTAGCATATTTTAAAGGTCCATCCATGTTACGTTATGTATCACTACTTCATTCCTTTCTATGGCTAAATAATTGTCCATTGTGTGGATACACCACATTTGGTTTTTCTATTTATCAGGTGGAGAACATCCGGGTGCTTCCCACTGTGGGGGCCATCATGAATAACGCTGCTGTGAACTTCTGTGTACAAGTTTTTACGTGGATGTATGTTTCCAGCTCTCCTAAGTGTACACTGAGGAGTGGAATTGCTGGGTCACGTGATAACTCTATGTTTAGCTTTCCGAGGAACTGCTAAGTACGGTGTGGCACTTTTAAGATAAAGAACTATTAAAATGAATGACATTCAACCGTGTACCATTTAAACTTATTTTAGGAAATACTGCTGAAGGCGAAGCTACTCCAGTTGGTTTCTGTTTTGTTTAGGAGCAGAGCACTGACGCTGCGTGGACGGCATTTCTGAAATCCTGGTTACAGCCGCAGTGGGGCGAGAGGCCTGTGGGAAGGCAGGAGGACTCCTCAGAAGCCTGCAACGGGGGAATGAGAGGAGACCAAGGCCTGAATGCAGGTGCAGTGGGGACGGGGAACGGCGGGGGACACACATAACACGGAGCGATAGAACCGACCCGACAGCCGACGTCAGTGTGGGGAGGGCTGGGGGTGGTCAGGAGGGCAGAGACACCTTTCGCAGAAAGTAAAGGCGGGGAGGGCGTGCAGGTCTCAGGAGAAGGAAAGAGGCAGGATCAGCAGCTTCATTTCAGACAAATGTGGCTGAAGACAGGCATGGAGAATGGAGAGGCGAAGCGGCAGACGGAAGAGGGCCAGAGAGGACTGCTGGGTCCACCATGTTCCTCTGGGAGAAGGTGGGAGGACCGGGCAAGGATGGTCGTCATAAGGAGGCAAGCGGCCATCACCGAAGTCCAGGAAGGGCCAGGAGGGGTGGTGGAGAGCTTTCAGGAAGTGACGGGGGTCACAGGAACACAGAAGTGTCCAGAGGATGTGGCAAGAGGCAGGCTCTCAGGTGCCATGCACAGCGGGAGCAGGGGGGGCAGCTGGAGAGCCATGCCTCCTCCTAGGGACCCAGTGAACAGCGCAGATGCCCCTGCAGGGGGCCCCAGGGGGCCTCCCAGGCCAATCAAGGCCGCACTTCACTTCTGTGGCACACCAACTCCACCTCCAGTCTCAGGACCAAAGTGAACCCACCCCCCAACTGCCCGCCTGCCCCCTTCCCCTTTCCTCCAAGGGTGCTCCGCTGGAGGCCCCACCACCTGCTGCCCGCCTGCCTTCCGGCTCTCCCTCCACCTCCCATGACCTCCGGACTGCAGGCTCTGGGGGGACAGAGGCCCCCACTGTCTCTGACTGCGGCCTGCCTCACAGCGCCTGGCACGGTGCCTTGCACACATCTGCCACAGGGAGGAATGACTCACAGGGAGCCGAGTCCACCCCCACCTGCTGCAGGCACCCCATCTCTCTGCTCCTCTCCATCCCCTCACCAAACTTCCAAATCAAGGACCCACAAATGCTCTTAAGGAGTATAAAACACGTCCGTTCAATATCGTCGTAGTGTAAAAATAACACGTCGCTAGAGTGGAAAGATGGCTGCTCTCCCCACCACCAGTTAGTCGCCCGGATTCGCCCGGATGAATCCGTTTCCTCCTCTGGGATGCGGGCGCGGCGGCCGCCGCGAGGCACACAGGTGACGGGCATGAGCCGGGGGCGCTCCGACAGGGTGCACGTTTGCCCACCTGCTTCTGCCGGGCCTCTTCAGGCCCCGCTGGACCTCTCACCACTCCCCCCCTCCAAAAGAAAAGCAGAATGGGAGCAAGCTGACAGGGGAGGGGATTTCTGAGGCGATGTCACACTAGGTTTCACAAGCAGAAACAGCACTTTGCATACCGTCTCATTTTTTTTAATTCTTAAAAGATTAGAATGCTGCCAAATGTCACAACACAAACACTAAACAGAAATGAAAGTTGTTATTTTCCTTTTGGTTTTATCTCCAATAGCCAAATGCTTTTGTTCAAATAATGTTTATCTTGCCATTGTCCTGCTCTGTTTAGAAAAATAATAATAAAGGGCTGCGTTTCCAGCACCGACGACTAAGCGTGTGTGTGCATATCTGCTCAGCGTCTCCACTGCCCAGAAAACGCTCCAACGTAGAAATTCGTTGTGCCAGAGGCCGAGAACTGTTTATTTGCCCAGGAATGCTCACCAAATACGTCAATGCCACCACCCTCCTTCTCAGCCACCCCAGGGGAGCACCGGGCCGTGAGAACAGGGCAGTCCTTCACAAGGATAACAGGAACCGAAGGCCTGGGGAGGGCCAGGCCTGCTCATTCAGGGACCACAGGCTTGGCTGCTGCCGGTTGGATTCAGCAAGGTGACAGGTGTAACTTACTCCGCGCCTACTATGTGCTACAATTCTGCAAGGGAGGCATTTTACAGGTGAGCAGAGAGACGGTGAGTAACATGGAGCAAGTCGCAGAACCGGGGGAGGTCTGTGCACCCTCCCGAGCCGCCAGGCCTCCAGTGAAAACTCAGATGAGCTCAGTCCTAAACCAATTTAGCATTACTTCCACGGGACTGCCCCTTTCCTCGCCAATATCTTCACACACTTCTAAGCTGTTCCTTGAAAGAGTCAAGGTCTTTCTACCAACAAGCTTTCAAGGTCGACCCATTAGTTCTAGGTAATTTCTCCCCTGGAATTCCCACCTTATTAATAAACATTTTCAGAGTGACCTATCCATACAGAATCATTCTCCTGGGTTGCAAGAATGTCCATTTCTCTTCTCCTCTAATTACTTCTACTCACACCAAATATTTCCTGTTCACCTCTTTCTGGGCCTGCCTGTGACAAAACTGCACTTTCCCAGCCCTCTGAAGTCAGCCATGACACTGGCCAGTAAAATGTGACAGAAGCAACGTGTGTCACTTTCTGTCAAACTTTTTAAAAGCCCATGTGTAATTCTCCACATTCCTTTCCCAATGTGGTGGTGATGATGGAAGCCTCTTATCAACCCAGGAGAAAGGAACCGGGTCTACACACAAACTTGTGACCCGTGCTCAGAGCAGCATTCTTTGCAAGAGCCAAAAAGTGGAAATCACTTTGTCCATCAACAGACGACTGGGTGAGTAAAGTGTGATACGTCCACATAATGGAACGTCACTCAGCCTTCAAAAGGAATGAAGTGGGTACATGCTAGACCATGGATGAACCTTGAAAACATGCTGAGTGAAAGAGGCCAGACGCAACAGGTCACATATTATACGATTCATTTCTATGAAATATCCAGAAGAGGCAAGCCCACAGGGATAAAAAGTAGATTGATAGTTATCAGAGGCTGGGGCAAGAGGAGGAAAGGGAATGACTGCTTAATAGGTATAAAATTTATTCTTGAGGTGATGAAATGTTCTAAAATAAGAGTAGGCTGCTGGGTGCCCAACTCTAAATATACTAAACACTGTTAAACTGTGTATTTCAAAAGAGTGAAATGTACTGCACGCTACTTAAAGTATACATCGTTCAAGTTGTTAACAACCAAAACAAGAGGGCGCCTCCGTCAGCCTGGGTCCGTGAACAACTCTGACGACCACACACATCGAATACGCAGCGTGAAGGAGAACTACGCCTTTGCCATGTTTGGGCCACTTGAACGTGAGGGGCTGGTTGTTTTCACAGCATCATCTAACCCATCCCGATACACTCCAACACAGCCATGCCATTTCCTGTTCACGTTGAAAACCTGTCTGTGGACAATTAACTAAGAATCCTGGAAGAAAGCCAAGGTTGTGGTTCTGCCCCTGTTGGCCGCAGACTCTCTCCCCAGGCCGCAGTCTGAATCCTTAAAGGCGGGAGACTGGGTGTGTGTGTGTAGCGTGGGGTGGGGGGTGGGACGGGGTAACTTAAAAGAATCCAACTAGATGAGTAGAATTCCCAGCCTGAAACAATATTTAGAACTCATGACCCAATGGATTACCCTTCCAAAACTATGAAGAGCTCCCAGGAATTGACAAACAAGCAACCAACAACCCAAGAGAAAAGTGGGAAAACAACGGTCCACAGAAAAATATGAGTGGTCCTTAAACATAGGACAACATGATCAGCTCACACTTCAGAAAAATACAAATTAAAACTACACTGAGATAGTCTTTACACCTGTCAGGCTGGCAAAACTCCACTGAGCTACACCTTCTGCCGCGAGGCAGTGAGGACACAGACACTCCTGCTCCTCTCGCTGGTGCGAGTACAAAACGGAACCACCCTGTGGATGGCAACTGGCAAAACCTATCAGAACTACACATGTGCTTCCCCTTCGACGCAGCCATGTCCCCGGGAAGCCACCCCACACAGCCACCTGCACGTGCGGAATCGGTGCGGAGATCAGACTACTCCTTGCAGGTGTGTTAGGAAACATGATGGAAGCAATGCCCCAATGCCTTTGAAAAAGGGATGGGATTTAAAACAAAACAAAAGGCACAACTTCTGTTTCTGCAAAATAAGGAACAACTTCATAATACCAATAGGCCAGAGAGAGAAGGCCAGTGATTCTTCACATACTGATATGCAAAATCTCTAGACTATGCTGATAAGTAAAGAAGCAATGTGTTTCACAGTGGGCTGTTTTTTATTTCACAAAAGGAAGAAATAAGAATATAAATTTTTGTTTGCTTTACTTACATAAAGAAACCCTGGAAGGCTATTCAAACTCCTAAAAAGGGTTATCTGTTTGAGAGCAGAGAGGATGGGGCAGAGGACATCAGAGGGGAAGGGCAAGATTTCTCGCAGCATACTTCAGTATCTTTTCACTGGACACCTGTGTGGATGGACTGCCTATTCAAAAAGCATTACTTACAAAAAAAGTCCCATCCTCATTAAAAAGAAAATAGAGCAGAGCCACATAGGAGTCTTGGCAGACGGGTCTCACACCCGTGCAGCAGGCAGCTCAGGTGTACCTGCCAGCCCAGGCCCCCTTTCCTTCCTCCTGTCAGTCTGGGTCAGCGCCCTCCACCAACAGCTGCAGGCACAGACCACTGGACAGCCCTGTGTCTGTCCCTGCCAGCCCACGGACGTCACACCTGGAAGGCTGCGAATGGCCTGCGGTGGCTTCCCCAGCGGTCTCCACCCCTATCCAACCTGCCATCCAGCCGGTCTGACTTGCCCTTCTCCTGGCACTGCCCCCTGCACTGCCCACGGATTTATGCACCCCCCCCCCCGCCCCGCCATCAGTGCAGCCCTGAGCAGATCTGTGTCTGCAATCACCATGGGCAGGGAAGGGGAGAACAAGCAACTCTGAGCTGCCACTTGTGCAGCAGCGGGGCAGAGGCACAGCACTGGGGACGCATGTCAGTCAGACAGAACCCAGCTGCACAGCTCCCGTGGTACAGCCTACAGGGGGTAGAGAAACCCAGACAGATGACACCCTTTAATGGAAGCCTAAAGGGTACAGGCCAGGCCTGCAACGTGCAAGGGGACTGCTGAGGTGCACAGCAGCAGGCAAAATGCATTCCAGAAGCCAGTCTGGCAAGTAAAGAGAGAAAGCAGCAAGAGGTGAGGCCAGAAAAGAAGACAACAGGCCAAACAGCGATGGGCCCTGGGTGCCAGTGACAGAACTTGGACTCCGTCCAGCCGCTGAGGGGTGCGGGAGCCGCGATCTCACGCCCGTCTGTAAAAGCGCTCTCGTTCGTCCTGGCCCTCACCTGGACCCCACCCCCACATGCTGGTCCAGCACCCCCCCCCCCCCCCCGCCCCCGCCCCGGCCGCTGTGAAATCAGGGAACAAAGTGTGAAGAGGAAAGACAAAAGCTGTAGGTTCAAAGGAAAGGCTTCCGCCCTCAAAAGGGTGCCATTCAGGGACCTGGAATTTCCCTCTGTAGTGACTCAATGTTCCAAAGAGCCAAATCAACGAGGCACCACATTCACATTTAAGAAAAACAACAGCAAAACCAGATTTCCACATCATCTAGTGAAAAGAGAGAATAAGACTGACTGACTCCAAATGATATTCTCATAAGCCCCACAAGGGCAGGTTTTTTAAATCTCTTATTTCTGAGAGCTTGATTCAGAAGCTAGTGTGTTAACGAATGAGTTTTTTCTTTTAAAGAAGACATTTATTTCCCTTTTCAAGTTTTAAACCAATTTTTTCTTCCAGATGAAAAAAACCCTTCAAAATAGCCTTTAAATTTCTATTGAAAGGATTTCTTAAACACCCACCAGTTGGTAGTGTAATGTGGCACGTAAATACAAACACCCATTTGACAAGTCCGCACTAAGCCGTCCGCACCACCAGGCCGGCACTGAATGCTGCACACAGCGGCACCGCTGCCCCCCCCCGCCCCCCCCAGACACCACCCCCCCCCCCACCGCGGTCTTGCGGGAAGGCCGACTCTTCCCAGCACTGCCATGCAAAGAAAAGCTCTGAGCCATCCCAAGACAGTCACATCGGCCATGAAGACCCATGGGTACTAAACAAATACCCAACAACTTAGAGAAAATCAACCAAAATACTAAGAGCAACTACAATGACAGGCAATAGGCCAGGTTCTCGTTTGGTCCTTCTTACCTATATGAATTTTCTAAATTTTCTTTGATGACCATTAAAACAGGCATCCTAAGCATTCTCCACAAGACAGTACAAAACAAAGAACAGCAGCCGGGAAATACTCCATTATACACAGTCTGGTTTGGTAGCGCCAACGTTACACAGTCTTTAGGAATTATTGATAATCAGATGGTGAAGAAAAAAGGTAAGATTGTGTTCAAAGGCAAAAGAACTAAGTGAAAATAATCTGGTTTGGGATTTTTTTTTTTTTTTGGTGGTGGTGGGAGGGAATAATGGGTTTGGTTTGTTTCTTTAAAGAAACATTTATTTCTCCTTCTTCAAATGTTAAAATCTGCTCAACACCTTGCAGTCAGGTTACATAGTGATTTCTTGTGCTATTTGCCATTTTCTTCTGCCAATAGAATACACGCTTTTAAATCAAGAAAGAATGTGTTTTCTTTCATAATTTCCTGTTTCTCTTTAAAGCAGGGAGAGTGCACTTTTTTTAAAGTGCAGGAGGTATCAGATTAGTTGCAAAGACCATGTTTGAAATTTTCTCTTTTATACCCCGGGTCTTCACTAGCAATTACATTTTGTGGCAAATGGCGCTAAGCACAAATTAGGTCCCAAGTATGGGATGTGGGTCCTAAATAGCCCACAAGACCTTGCTATAAGGCTGCATGCACTACCACGAGGCAGGCCCACGATTTCAGAGCAAACTCTCCAGTGGCTCCTCCGGCTCCTCCGCGGTCCTGGCCAAGAGGAGGCCCTCGCAGCTTCCCCCTGGTGCCACCGGCAAGAAAACCACTGGCAGCTACATCATCCTCTTTATTCTGCTTCTCTGAACTCAGACCACTGTCATCTGGGTCAGCTATACTCCCAGACTCCCTCTTTTTCATCTATTTATCCCTGCTTTATGGCTAAAAAGATGTGAAATGGCCTAACGCAGCGGTTCTCCACCTGAGCCCCACGTGCGAATCTCTGGGGAGCTTTGGAAACAGTACTCAGGCTTAGGTCCCATCCCAGCACAATCGAAATAAAGGTGGTGGGGACCAGCGCTGACACTGAAAACAAATCTCCCGGGTGATTGTGATTAAAGTAAACTAGACATGTTGAGAATCACTGGCTTACAGAAACCCAGAGAACATGATGAAAAGCCAGTAAATGAAGCAACACAGACAATAGGGAAATGGAAGCGGGGAAACAGCCAAGTTAGAACCCAAAGTGCAGGCCACACGAGAGCGGGGACGAGCTGCTGGCTCTGAGCTGAGCTTCCTAGTGAGCAGAGCAAAGAGGAGCCCTGTCGCAAGGCAGCAGTAAAACGGGGTCACAGGAGGAGATTCTTTGTGCCCCAGGCCTGAGAGGAACTCCTCCCTCACGCCCTCCGAAAGGGGACACACGGGATGTATGACGCAGTGCAGAGAACGCCCCCCAGCTCCATGACCGTAAGCATCTAAGAAGTGGAACGAGGCCACTTACCCCACACAGCCGCCCTCGAGAAGGGCGTCCACCCGTCAGCACTGGCTACCTGCGGCTGCCCGCTAACTCCCCGCTGGATGAAAATCAGTGTCTGCATATAAAACATGCTACCAAATCCACTTCATTTGCCACCCTGACAACAACGTGTCTAACCTGCCATCCTGCACTCCAGCACGCTGTCACCAAAACACAAGGGCACAGACTCTATTTTACTGACTGTGTAAAGAAAGGCACCAACTCGGTGTCCAGCAAAAACAGCTCTTCTGTCACCGCTGTCATGAAAACACTACTAACACCGAATCTGTCCCCACGTCCCGAGATAGGACGAGGTCCCAGAGACTGCCGAGCATTTCCCTGGACACCAGCGCGCAGGAGGGCCACTGCCACCCTCAGACCTGCGGCTGTGGCCTCTCAGGTCTAAGAAGGGCAGGGTTCGTCCCCGGATGCAGCCTGTTCAGCAGGCCTCACAGCCACTGACGACAAAAAACAACCAGAAGATGCCTCCGAGCCCCTTATGTGCTGACATTATGCACCTACCATGTGCTTTCCTGTCACATACATTACACTTCAGTAGTAAGTTCTTTTTAACTGGGTGTGTTGAAATCAATGAAATCAAGAGGAAGAAATCTTTCCTCAAAGAGGAACCATTCAGTGACCCCAAAGAGGCGGGAAACAGGAGTGTCCCCAAGAGCAAACTCTCTTCCAAGGAGAAGCCACCCAGCAGTGGACCTAAAGAGGCTGCTGGAAGCAAGAGCAGCAGCTCCAAGAAAAAGCAAAAGCTCCGAAAGCTTTCCCAGGAAGACCAGAACGGACAGTACCCTGTGGGCATGACCACCCACCGCGACATTTCCCCACCCAACCCTGTCCCAATAAAATCACATTCACAAGGAAAAACAGAAACAAAGAGTACGTCAGCCCCTTGCCCCCCAATACGTGACATTTTCTTTCTGATCCATGCACCACACCACATGTGAAAGTAAGCCCTGCGAGAGTTAAAATAAAGCAGCAAGTACTCACAATAGCCAAAGGTGGAAACAACGCGAGCGTCCACCCGCAGAGGAATGGATAAACAATGTGTGGTCTAGACACACAGTGGAATATCATTCAGCCATAAAAAGAATGAAATAATGACACGTGCTTCCAGGTTCAACCACGTGGATGAACCTGGAAAACACTCTGCTAAGTGAAAGAAGCCGACACAAAGGGTCACATACTGTGTGATTTCATTATATGAAACGTCCAGCATCAGCAAATCCACAGGGATGAAAGCAGACCAGCGGGTGCCAGGGAGTGAGGGGTGTAGTGACGGCTAAATCACTACAGGTTTCCTTGAGGGGTGATGAAAACCTCCGGAACTAGACAGTGGTGAGGGCTGCACAACATTGTAAATGTACTTAATGCCACTAAATTTTACACTTTAAAATGGTAAATTCTATGTATATTTTACAATGAAAAAATTAAAATAGCAAAACTTTCCTTGTTTTGCCCTAATATAAATGCTAATAAAACTCAACCTAAATCAAGATTTTGTATACAGATGAGTATTCCACAACTGAAAAAAGTCAGTTTCAAGCCCAGAGCATATGGAAATCAGAATCAGGATGGCTGGTGGTCATTCTTCACTGACAGAGAAGGTTCCCAAGATCCACACCTGTTAGATACACACCAAGGCACTAATCACTGAAGTGAAGTCTGGGATTTGCTTTGAAATAATCCAATGTGGGGAGGCGCCAACCAAGACTGCAATTATTGGAGCTGAGGGATGGGGTTCACTGAACATTTTGTTTTTATATGTTTGAAATCCTCCATAATGAAAAGTTTTGCTTTGTTTTCAAGCAAGTTTCTAAAGATCTTTTAACATGCTGGCTAAAGACCTGGACACCCTTTAACTGTCAAATTCTGGGGACTCGCCCTGCTGCCCTCCACCCCGCCCCACAGCACAGGTCCATCCACAAGAGGCCGCACCGAGGGGTCCTCAGAAAATAACCCGGCCCCAGTTCGGACCACCAGTCAGCGGCACATGGAGGCGTCTGGCCTAATTCTTCACACTGCAAACCAATCTGCTATCTGAGCCTCAGAAGCCTGCCCCAAATCAGCTATCAGCTGGGGCCCAGGCAATGCCTGCAGATGCGGGAACCTTTCACCAAAAATGCCTTAACAGACCCCCAGAATCCCCGACCACGACAAACAGAGCTCACCTCCAGGCCAGGGTCCAAGGAAGCAGGACGCTGCCAGACTCTGCCTAAATGCAGATTAATATTGCAATTGCCTATTGTTTCTCCTCCCTGTTCTAGAATTAGATTTGGCGGGGTGTGAGGGAGGCAAGGCAAGGCAGGTATCTATCTCCAGCTCACTCCCCACTGTCTTGTCTAGGAAAGTACGTGGCACACGCACATCCGACTAAATGTTGTGTGAGCCTGATTCGTGATGGATACTGCTCCAAAGGTATATCATAAAGACTTGCCTTTTTACAAATGCCAATACAAGGCATAAAAAGAAAGACACCAGAATGTACTAGTGTTGGGTGCCAGAAAAGGAGGGGACAGGAGACGAGGAGTTACGTACAAACAATACCACCTAAAATAGCATCAGGGATGCTCTGGAATGGAGAGTTCGGGTCAAGGAGAGGGGGGCATGGAGGGGAAGAACAGGTGTGTGCCAGGCGAGGAGGGTACGGCACAGGGTGGGGGCATGGGAGCAAGGAGGAGGGCACTGAACAGGGAGGCCAGCAAGCTCACCACCCTGAACCCCGGACACTGCCATGCGGTCTCTGCATAAGGCCGTGGGTCCCTGGAGCAGGGCCCAGGCCACGAGGGTAACTGAGCGGGCGCCCTGGGAGGGGTGGGGGCTCTGGAGAACTGGTGCGCTGAAGCCCATCCAGAGCCCGCGCCATCCCTGGCGCTGACCCAGTGTTGCCAGGCAACAGTGCAGGCCCCCAGTCGCCGAGTGTTCCAATGTGTCAATGGAGCTGCAAGTCTGGAGTGCTATGTAAGAGCTCCTGATTTTCATGTCGGCAGTTGTGGTCGACAGAATAATGGCCTCCCAAAGGGGTCCCCATGGTAATCCTGGTTACACGGCAAAGGGGAATTAAGGTAGCCGATGGAACTGAAGTTCCTGATCAGCTGACCTTAAAAGAGCGAGACGATCCTGGATTACCCCGTGGGCTCAGGGAATCACAAAGGTCCTTACCTGGGGAAGTGGGAGGCAGAAAAGTCAGTGTCGGAGTGATACGTGAGAAGAGCAGGACTGGCCATTGCAGACTTCCAAGACAGAAGGGGCCAAGGATTAAGGAATGTGGGCGTATCGAGAAGCTGGAAAAGGCAAGGAGCCAGATCTCCCCCGCAGCCCCCGGAGGAACCCAGCCCCGGCTACGCCATGGCTCCAGCCTGCTAAGACCCATGCTGAACTCCTAACCCACACAACTGCGCTGTTTTAAGCCACTGTGTGTGTGGTCATTTGTTATAGTAGCCACAGGACTCTAATACAGCAACCAATTTTCATTTTTAAAAAGACGCATAGTACAGCCCAACAAAACGCATGTGTAGGTTGGATTGGGCATGGACCACTTTTGTGCAGCCCACACTGAGGAGACCTGAGGGTGGGGGCATCTCCTGGGTACCCAGCACAGAGCCTGGCACACAATCACTCTCTGATACACAGTCCAAGTTAACTACTACGCCCCTTCCCTTTACGACCTGGTCATAACATTCTCCAGGGATTTCTGGAAAACAGCACCGCTTGCTGTAAGGCGTTCTATTCCCCAGGGACTGTTAGGCACAGCATCAGCTCGCTGCCTCCACTTTACCCTGGGACCTGAGAAACCGGCTGGGAGTACAGGAGGGAACTGAATCCTTCTCAACTCCCCCTTCTCATGCCAACAGAACGAAGGGAGGGCTTTTCAGGTCCCTGGCGGCCTTGACTCCTTCCCAGCGGCCCCCGGGGCACTCTCCTGCCGCCCACTGCAATGACATCACTTTGGTTTTTTTAAACAGCAAGGGACACTTTTCAAATGAGCTCTTTTTAGTTCCCCATGTTCAGACCAGAGCAGAGCTGCTCTGATTAGAGGCAGCGTGGGGGACCCACGGCCCTGCCCACTCACCACTAAAGACTGCGTGAAAACCACAACCCAGCTCAGTGTCCCCGAGCTCCCTGCCTGGCAGCCTGCAGCGGGGCCTCTGCCGTGTATCCAGCCCTCCCTCCTTCTCAGCCCGAGCCGGACGCTTCACCCTCTGGACACAGCTCTGTTCCCTCGGCCTGCAGCCCTCTGTCTCTGTCGCCCAGAACTCCCACTTCTCCTTCAGGACTCTACTTCCATGAGTACTCCCTCTGAGCCTTCTCCGAACCCCAGGTTCACTCTGCCTGACACCACCTCCTAAACCTCTCTCTCCAGGGACTGACATTACTTGTCCCTACGTCAGCAGCCAGTCTGCAGACCGTAAAGCACTTGAGGGCAGGAATTTACATCTTATCACTGTATGTTCTCAACCTATAGAAAATAATACACATGTGCTCAATAAACATTAAATAAAGACTGAATGAATTGGCCTATAAAAAATGTTCTTCTGTAACTCCTATAAATTATGGTATGGAATATGCATTCAACGTACCAAGTAAAACGGTACTCTTTTAAAACGGTACTCTTTAGGTAATAAAATGAATCTACCTAAATTAGGAACTCTAAATTACAAGTATCTGTAACATAATTACTTTAAGGAAAATGTAGTTTTACATTTCCAAGCAGTGTCTGGGGCAGTCCTTCCAACTGGGAGCATAGGAAGGACCCTGGCGCAGGCTTGAACGAACAGATGAGAACGTGCTGGGCCTGCCCTTGCAGACCTGTCCACAAATCAGGCTGAAGGGGGATTACCAAACGGGTCACACGTCTCCTCCTGCCCCCACTCTTCGCTAAGGCAAACTTCAGCAGCCCAAGTGGTCATCTGACTCCCGCTCACCTGCCAGCCCCGCCCTCCGCGGCACCAGTACCTCACCACTGGAAAGGCGGCTTGCTCTCTCTGGCTCCAGTTCTCTCCCACCTTCTAATCCTGCACTCCCAGCGGCTCCCCTGAGCACACAGTTCAGCTTCTCAGCCCACACAACCATTAGAATCATCTGGAGCACTTCTGAAAGTACTCCCGGCCCCTCCTGCACAGTCTGGGGTGGGGCCCATCACAGGCATTTTAAAAAGCCTTCCCGGCGGGCGGCGGCCCTGCGATCTGCAGGTGCATCCAAGGACAAGAACTTCAGCTCACAGGGCGTCACAGCCACCTCCCGCCAGGCCAGCACCGCGGTCCCCCCTTCACTCTCACACACACCCTTGTGCTGCCTCCGGAACAGGGACCTATCCAGTCTCATGAAGCCAGTCGGCCGGCCTCGCCCACAGAAGTGATGCCACTCTGCAAGGCCCCTGCCAGGGGGCCCCTCCCCAAGCCTCTGCCTCCTCAGAGCCGGGTGTCTGGCCACCTCGGTCCTCCCTGCTCCCAGCAGGCATCCACAGGCAGAGCTGCTCCTGGAGCCTGCACCCTGCACGACCCACAGGCTCGCAGGCGCTGGCCCAGGCCACCCCCAGCTTGTCTCTGGCTGTGCCCTCCATCTGAAATGCCTTCCATCTGCCTTCCGCTGCTGAAACCACTCCCTGTCCTTCGAGGTCCAGCTCAAATCCTGTCTTCTCCCTGACACCTTCCCTCACTCACTCTTCTAGACTTTTCTCCATTCTTGATCTCCTGACAAAGAATCAAAATCACAGATCAACAAACCGCCAATTTCTAATTGTCTCAAAAGTGTTACCTGTGTCTTCTTAATTAGACTAAGTTCTTGGTGGCAAGAAACATGGCATTTTACTTACACCCATCGTTTTGACTCTAGAGTTCATGTGTTGCATATTTTCCAGGCTGACACTGATCTCAAATATTCTGCCCCACTATCGTGAAATTGTCTTTGATTTGATGCTCATAATTCTACATCAACCGGACTGGCTCTCAGAAAGTGGTGTAAAAATTATTTCTGATCATGTTTCCCAACTTTTTGGACCCAAAGTATAGTCATTATACCCCAGGACAGCTCTGGGTATCAAAAACGGGCACTCAGGGAGGACTTGCTTTCGAGTAAAAATGTGACTTTCTAGCCTGTCAGTATTTATTTATTGCTGTGATTATTTGCGGGGGGGGAAGGGCAGAGAAGGGGGCAGACCTTGAATAGCAACTCTTAGCTCTCATGATTTATTCACCTCGGAGTCTTAAACAGTTTACGAAACAGCCCATTCGAGTCCAAACCTCCAGGGCCTCCAAGGAGCAGAGGGCAGGTTCTGACACATAGCTGGTTACCATCCCTGGGCTGGGGAGCCGCAGGCAATTATCAAACCTTGGGAAAGTGCTCACACCCCAGCCTCCTCCTACACTGTAAGACCAGCAAAATGACCCATCTGCTGGAAGTCATGTGTTAATTGCCTCCTGAGGAAAGAGGTGCTTTATTTTATATTTTTACTTACATGTAACTGTTGAAGACTATCAAGTTCTGTATGAATTCGATCATGTTATAAGAACAGCATGACCCGACAATCTGTGGCCCTTAATTCCCACATGTCATGTTTGTAGAAAAAATGTGCAGAGCTTCAGGGCTACAGAGCAAAAAGAAATGGCCCCTTTCCTCAAAGAGCAATTTAGGCAGTTATTTTCACAGGGTTTTACAAACACGAAAACCCTTACCAGCCCACACAGACTTCCTCCCAGCCAACCCAGCTGGGCGCGCCCCCCACCCCCACCCCCAGGTCCCTGTTGTACTCCTCCCTGCCGGCAGCTGGAGGTCCTGGAATTTACTCCTGTGGCCCTGGACAGGGAGGTGAGGTGTTGTGACAGAAACACTCTCATGAGGCTCCAAAATCACAGTCGTGTGACTGCATTCAGGGTGGGTGCACGTGAACAAGTTTGGCCTCTCTGAGCCTCAGCTTGCTTATCTGTGAAATGCCTACCTGCCAGGGTTGTTGTGGGGGTACAGTGAGGCAATGGGAGCACCTGGAAAGGCTAGAGTGAGGTAGTGGAAATAATGTGGTTTTGAATCTGCTGCAGGCAGCGGCATATACCAGCTGGGGCACTTACTGACCTGCGGCCTGGGACAGGCTGCTGAACCCCTCGGAGCCTTAGTTTTTGCATACGCAGAAAGAGAAATGGTGACAGGCCTCGCAGAAGCATGATGGCAATTAAATACTGTGCACAAAGGAGCAGCACAGGACCTGATACACAGGAGACAAAAACCGTCAGGGCTCACACATCCACACCCATGGGTTTGGTGTCGACGAACAAGCTGATAATCACCACTGCAGGAAAAGAAAGTTTTGCCAAACTCTAAACACTAAAGAATATTAAATCAACCTGAATTGTCGGAGGGGGAGGAGTGACTTCTATGAACGCCCAGCCACCCTCCTGACCCTGGGGGCGTCTGCTCAGAGACCAACCCCTCTCCCCCTGCCCTTTCCTGGCTGCATTTCTGAAAGGCTTTGACAGTGAACATCTTGCCTGATGTGTGGGAATGAACTGGCTTTTCAAACAGGATCTTAGATTTATGGCCTCCTCCCAAGGCTCTGGCATTTTCTTTCCCTTCATTGAGGAAAACACAGACTGACCCACACAGTGACAAGGCCTCTGACCACTGTCCAAATCAGAAGCACGTGAAGAACAAAGTGAAAACATCTCTTTGAGAACCCGGTTCCGTGGCCAGTGTCATGCCACCACCTTCTGAGCGACCCTCAGAAGCATGTCAGGGGCAGAAAAGGCGTTTCCGCTGCACAGCAGCCCACGTGGCCCTTACCCACCTTCTCCTTCAGTGCCCTGGGCCAGGGCTCCCAGGGCCGGGCACCAGGCCAGGAGCACCAGCAGCCCCTGGAAACTGGTCACTCTCAGGCCTCCCCCAGACACACTGAACCAGGAACTCTGAGGTGGAGCCCAGTCCTGTGTCTAACACTCTCTGGGTGACTCGCAAGTGCACTGGAGTCTGACAAACACCACGGTTTGCTGTCAAACGGCTATTAGCCCCACTTTAGAGGCGAGGAAGCCAAAGCTCAGTCAGTAAATGCCCGAGGCCCCAGCCAGGAGGCCAATATGTAGCCACATCAGATTCCAAAGCTATTGGTCACGCGGCTTTGTAGCCAAATTGTCTGCACCATTTGTTGCTCTCAGCTCCTGAGCCACAAGGATACAACCAGGAGGCTACCTTCAGAGAGGCGGGAGTGAGAAGGATGAAGCCTGCACTCAGAAGTGACTAATTATAGATGCTTTTAAATCCACATCAGGCATCAGCCCGAGATGGCCAGCCACCCCTCAGGATGAGCCCGCCTTTCCCTGATCACTTAGCAGCCAGGCCGCCACAAAGAGAACGTGGGGGGCCCCTTCATTTACAGTCCTGTGTGCACCCAGCTCCGAACAGAAGAATTAAATGACCTGTTGTCTCCAGAGGGCTTGCAAGTGCAGCCTAGACACTGGCTAGACCAGGACCAACAGGAAGGCTTTTCCGTGCCCAGGCACTGAGCGGGCTCCGGCCCTGGGAATGCTGACAACGAGTCACCAGAGAGAAGCCAAGGGTGTCCCGGGAGCATTTTAACAATGTTGCAGATCTCCTTCAAAGGAGGCAAGTCTTTCTTTTCAATCAAACCCTAAGTGTAGCATCTGTCAGTTCAAGCAGCCTACTGAATTCTACAGCAAGTGCTTTCACAGAGCCGAAGACTTAGGAGAAAGACCGAAATTTCCTCATTCACAATTCCCAGCCTTCTAAATACACGTGGTGGTGGTTTGCAGATCACGAGTTTACCCTGTAATTTAAGTGAGTACCTATTACACTGCGGGGCTTCCTACAAGGAGCTGGTGGAGTCAGGGGAACCCAGGTTTGGGAATCACTCAGACCCGCATTTAAGTCCTGGCTGTGCCAGTTCCCCTGCCTCCAGGACGACTTATTCACACGCCAGGCCTTTACTGAGCACCTACTACCATGCGTTAGGCGGAGACTGAGCTGGGTGCTGGAGAAGTAAAGAAAGACAGGGCAATCACTTGTCTCAAACTGTCACAGTGTCACAAGAGCCCCAGATACATAGACCAGGTGATAAATGCTCCAAAAGCCTGGGGTGGTGAGGCTTAGAGAGCAGAGTTAGAGGGGCCAGACACTGGTGGGGTTGGCTGGCGAAGGCTTGACACACGTTTGTTGAAACTGAAGACTGAATGGAAAGCGCAGCAGAGAACAGGGAGCAGGACTAGACATTTCCCCATCCCCTCCCCAACCTCCGATTCCCCCAATCCAAGCCCTCTGATTTTTCCAAGGCCCAGGGTCATCAGGCACTCATGCCGTAAAATGACAAGCCCCATCCAGACAGGAAGGCCCTGGGGAACAGTGAGCACAACTGCCAAAAAGCTTTGAGAACTTCAACGCACTTTCCAAGAGCACTCATATGACAATGCCACTCCCACGCATGAGAATCTCTTAGCACTTTAGCCACAAAGAACTGAAAGGTGTCACTCCTCCTAATGAAATCTTAAAAGAAGCCGCCGCCATCTACCCTTTAAATTCAGGAAAAGCAAGTTTATTAAATCAGAGCTCCCAAAAGTTTTCAACTACTTTTGCAGGACTCATCAGAATCCCAACTCTCAGGAAATCCACACCTTATTACGGAACACATAAAGAGGCTACTATTTCTACAGAGAATTTCTACAAAGGATGGGTCATTTTTCAAGACTGCATACACCACGCTAGGTATCACCACTTGAAAGTTTTACATTTCTTCACACCTCACAAACGTGCTTGGCACAACACACATTGCTAGGACACAGTTCTCCACTGAGCTCCCCACCTGCGAGACTCAAGGTTCAGGGAGGCAAAAAGCCTGTGTAAATCAGAAGCACTCAATGACTATCCACAGGATAGTCATGCCACAGGACTATCCAAACTTGCTCCTGGTCCAGCGACTTGTGGGATGCAGTGTTGAATCATGATTTACAGTCATTTGCACTTAACCAAACTCTTTAATATCCAGTATCTCATTCAATGCTTATAAAAGAATAGCCCAGTGAAACTGGTAAGGATGACTAACCCAATATTAAAACTAAAGAAACAAATAAGCTTTTAAAATGTAAACACAAAAATACAGATAAATAAAAGATGAGAAGATTTTGGTGGTTTCTTCAACACAATCACTGGAAGAAGTACTATTCAGAAATAACTGTAGTTCCCTTTGGTGCACATTTAACTACAGATGAAAACTTAATTATCAGTGCAAACTCAATCACTGCTGTGCACGATTCAGGACATGATTTTTGTCAGCACCTGTCTGTCATCTAGTATCTAGAGCTGTAAGATGCACAAGTTTTCTGCCAAATCTTCATTATCTTATGTAATTGGGAAATGGGAAGGGGAGAGGAGGGCATGGATAATTAAAATTCACCCTTTAAAGTCATTTTAACCCCTATTCCAATCCCTTCTTTACAGAGCATTTTCTGGAAGTGGAAATACAGACTCGTACTTCTCATCTTTTCCTGCCCATTGAGTGAATGTTAAAAATGAGAGCCGAGGGGGACAATCCTGAACATCTCTCTAAAAACAAAAATTCTAAAATGTCATGGAGGGCCCTGGAGACCCAGCTTCTAGTTCTGGCACTGACACATATTGCTGTGTTACCTTAAGCAAATCACTACATCTCTGAGCCTCAGTTTTCCCCATCTGATGGTTAAGCCCCATCGTCTCTTCAAGCACAGACTTCAGGTGCTGTCCTAGGGGAGCAAAACTCTGAAGGGGCCCCATACGGAGCCTCCGGGTGGAGGAATAGGCTTTCACCGGCCCCTGCTGGGGTTTCTGGGGGGGCGGGGGGGACTGCCTCTCCTGCAAAGCCACTTGGCCAACTCCAGGTCGCAAAAAAAAAAAAAAAAAAAAAAAACCTGTTGGCAGCGACTCCTCTGGGAAGGGCCAGCCTCTCCCAACGCGCTCGGCTCCTGGGGAGCCGCCCCACCGGGAAAGAGAGAAAGGGTCTCGGGAAGAGGCCGGCCCCCACGCACCCATACACCACCCGATTAGCCGAGCAGGACCGTCGGGCGGGGTCTCTGCCATCCCACGCGGAACAAAAGGCAGCTGGAGCCTGGCTCCGCCGCCCCCGTCCCCGCTGTGCTGTGGGGGGGGGGGGGGGAGGGAGAACCTGCTCCCAAGGGAGGAGAAGGGTGCCCCGCTCCAGCCCCAAGGACAGCGGGATCCTGGCCACAGGGCAGCCCTGCCCCGACTGCTGGAGGGCACGGGGGCTGGGCTCTGACCCGGGGGGGGGCTCGGGCTCGGCTCCGGAGGGAACGGGCGCCTGGCCCGGGGAGGGGGAAAGTGCTCGGGGAGGACGGCAGGGGCTATTCCAAGCTTTCAGGTGGAGGGCGAGGGCCTGGGGCGGCTCCCGCATCCGGGGTGCGAGGAAGGGGAGCCCCGGACTCCGAGGATATACACTAAAAAGGGCTCCCAGCTCGGGAAATGGGGGGGGGGGGGAGGTGGGTCCTTGCAGCGGAAAGAGGGACCCAGATGCGGAGGAGCCACGCTCCAGCCCGTGGGGCGGGGCCCGGGTGGAAAGCTGGGGGTCCCGCCCGAGGTGCAGACTCGGACTGGGCAGCGGGGGTGCACGCGGTGCGGGGCTGCCTGTGGGGAAGCCCGTGTTCTGGGGGCGTCCGCCCTGGGAGGGGGGAGGGTCCGCGCCCCGGGGCCCCATTCTGGTCCCCGAGCCCCGCGGGCCCCGGCTCACCTCCGCTCCTCCGGGCCGGCCCAGGTGCGTGGCTGCGGCCGCCAGTAGCGCTGGGGAGGCGGGAGCGACGCGAGCCCGCGGAGCCGCCACCGCGTCCAGCTCCGTTTGACACCCACACACCAGCCAACATGGCGGCCGGGAGGGGGCGCGCCGGCTGCGTGCGCGCGCCCGCCGGCCCCGCCCCCACCAGCCCGGGCCCCGCCCCCACCAGCCCGGCCCCGCCCCGTAGCCCAGCCCAGGCCCCGCCTCCCGCGGCGTCCACGGCAACCTGCCCACGACGCCCCGCGACCAACGCCGGAATCCCCTAAACGACTTCCAAAGCCCTCCACAGGGGCCGCGACGACCTCCAGCCGCCACACAAACCCTGGCAAATTCATACCCGAACCCAAGCACTCGTCCACCTTCACTCAGACCCCCCACAAATACCCCCCACCCCATACACATCCCGCAACTTCTCACACACCTCACCGCCCTCCTTTGCACACACAGACCGCCCCTTCCTCAGCTAAAACTCCCGTCCTTACCCTCGCAGTATGCACTTGTAAACCTTAGTCGGGGGCTCCTCTGGGGGGGGGGTGGCCCCTGGAGGGGGCGACGGCGCTGCGGGGGCTCTGGTCGTGCTCGGTTTCCTGAACTGGGTGCTGGGGTCACAAGTGTGTGGACTTTGTGAAAATTCACTGGTGTACACTTCAGATGTGTGCACTTTAATGTAAGTGTGTTATACTTCAATAAAATTATTCTGAGAAGGGATGCACAGGCTTTGCTAGACTGTCAAAGGGGTGGTGGCACTAAAAAGATGGGGCTCCTTGGCTTACCATAGCCCTGACATGAGGGATTATTAGACACCCGAGGTGCAGGCTCACGCCTTCACGCGTCCTCACACTCTCACCAGAGTAACAGGAACCGTCTCTTCCCTTTGGATCAACCAGTTCCCACAAGGAACCTACTATGTGCCAAGCACTGCGTGCTTGGCACAGAAGGAGACAAAGACAAAGCTGGAGGAAAGGCAGACTCTGGAGCGCTTCCCAGGGCCTCCCAGCTGACTAACCTGCTCCAGTCAGGGTGAGCTTGAGCAGAGACCCCCTCACAGCCGGGTCTGGGGAACTGGATCAGGTCTTACTAGGCTGTCACACAGCACCATGCCTGTTGCCGTGGTGACATCAACACTACGCCAAACTCTGGTTTCAGGGAAGTTGGAACATTCACTGTGTCCTCACTAGCGAAAGGACCTTAGGCAAGTCACTGCGTTTCTCTGAGCCTCCTTGCCTCCTCCCCATGAAGGAGCCAGATGGACCAAGTCATCCCTTCTGTTCTCACAAGCTGGGATCTAGACTTCCCTTCTCTGGCAAAAATATGAGTATAAGAGGGAGAAGAGAGAGGAGGAAAGGAAAGGGGAGGGAGAGGAGACAGGAGGAAAAGGGAGGGGAGGGAGAAGAGACAGGAGAGAGAGAGAGACACACACACACATTTGCAAACCCACAGGCCATATTTTTCTTTGAAAAGCCCCACACTGGTTCCAGATGCTATTGTAGAAACCCCTCCTGACAGTGCGCTGCCCTCCCGCTGCTCCATGTCCCTCCCACTGCTCAGTGACCCTTCTCCACTAGGGGAGTGAATTAAGCCTTCTGTTGCCTGCCTTGTGGCAGGAACCTGAGCTCCCTGCTTTGAACTTGGTCCACCCCCATCCCAGACAAGTCCCTTAACCAGTGCAACCCTCTTTGTGAGCTAAAAGTTCTTTGCTGGGCCTTCCTGGGACTTCCAGGAGAGCATGAAATCATGGCCCCGGCCCCAAAGAGTTGGCAGCTTCAGATGAATTATGCTGACATAGTGGGTACCTGGTGTAGGATTGAGTGTTTTATATAGATTACCTAAACCAGTGCCGCCCAATCAAACTTCCTGCAATGATGGAAAAGTTCTCTTGCTGTATCATCTACATGTAAGCACTTGATATGTGACCAGTGTGACCAAGGAGCTGAATTTCTAAGACCTTATTTAACTTTAATAAATTTAAATAGCCACATGTGGCTAGATGCTGACACAGTGAACAGCACTGGCCTAAAACCTCAACACAGCCCAATAAGGTGAGCGTTCTAATGTCCACATTTTATGGACAAAGAAATTGAGGCCTGGGGAGATGCCAGGTCTTGGTCACCCAGGCCAATATTTCTGCATGCTGAGCCATTCCTTTCCCCACCCAGCTAGCAAGTCTGTGCAGTCATAGAGCTAAGATGCACGCTTTGGAAAGAGAACTGGATGCAGATAAAGAGATGATGAACTAACTACAGCCCAGGAAGTAAGCTGGCGTGGGCCAGATTGAGCCAGGCTGGGGAGTGAGGGAGGCCTCCTGAGGCGGGAAGACCATCAGCATGTACAAGGTCAGAGGGGACATTCCTGCATTTCTTGAAATCGTGTCTCATTCCTGCCCCCCCTTTGAAGCATGTCACCCTCTCATCTCTCTCTCTCTCAAATGCATCCTCATGAGGAGCCCTTGAAGTCAGCAGATCTATTCCCATTCTACAGATGAAACTCAGAGGCAGCACACTGCAGTGCTGAGGTTCAAACCCAGGTTCTGCGGAGTCCACAGCATGTAAACGGTCTTGCAGAGGAGGGTAGAGGATAAGCCAGACATTTTGCCCAAGCCCAAAGCAGTCCCAGGGCACAGGGCTGGAACAGACAAGGTCATCTGCCCTTCCTAGGATTTGGAGGTTGCTTCCGGAGGCATAATGAGGTGGAATGATTGGGGCTGGCTGGAGTGGAGTGGAGTGTTTCAGAAGCAGAAAGAGATGGCTGTGTGGGCCAAGGATATCTCTGGAGTTAGGGAAGGAGGGCTTCAAGGGGGGTGGCACTTCGGGCAGGGAGAGATTGAACAAAAAGAACTGCTGAGTAAAGGTAGAAATGGAGGTCCCAAGGGTGAACTTGAGATTCGAAACCATTTGTCCAGCAGAAAGAGCCCTGTGCTGGGACTCCAAAAACACCTAATTTCTTGTCCACTGATTTGTTGCTTGACCTTGACCGTGTCACTGCTCCCTCCAGGCCTCAGTTTCCACATCTGCAAAGTGGGAATAACAATCCCTCCCACCTAGTGGGATTGCACTTCAGTACAGAATGAAAAAGCAGAGGAGGAAATGTTTTGGAAACTGTGAAGCCCTAGACAGGTGTCAGCAGTGATTTTTATTAAGATACACAGATGAAGCTATCCCAGCCCCTTTGGAGCTGGAAATCTAGAAAGGCAGAGGAGTCATGAACATGAGCAGAAACTGAAACATGGAAATTACATAGAAAATCACAAGACAAAGAGCTGTGAGAGCTCAAGAAGGAAGTTTCCTTCTAGTTTGTGGGGATGGAGTGATGAGGGCGGACTTCCTGGAAGTGGAGGTACCAAAGTAGTGAGCACTGTGCAAACACTTTGCATGGATTATCTCATTTTCTCCTCATCAAAACCCTGAATTTGAGACCATTATTATTCTTAATTTACAGATGAGGTTCAGAGAGATTCAACTATTTGCCCATGATCACAAAGCTCAAAAATGGCAATGCTGGAAAACCCAGGCCTCCTGTCTGATTTCAAAGCCAGACTCTTGAAAAGAACTTGAATAGGCTGAGGGGACATATTCCCTTATCCCCTTCAGTCCTTTCCCCATTAGGGGCAGGTGTATAACCAAGGCTGAGCCAATCACATCGCTTCCTGATCACAGTGATTGGTTCAGGAATGGGCACGTGACTCAAGACAGGCCAGTGAGCCTCAAGTCCAGGACTTCTGTAGAAATCATTGAAAAAGAGACACTTCTCTTCCCATTAAGGCGCTGAGCTAGTGTGACATAAGCCTGGGGCAGCTCCACATTGGAAAAGCCAGGCTGAGAATAAAGCCAACACAGAGAGGGGCAGTGATGAGAGAAAAGACCGATTTCTGCTGACATTGAGCACCTTGAACCAGCCATGCCTGAAGCTCTCATCCTGGACTGTTTAGCACATGAGCCAATATGTCAGGTGGAACTGCTTTGATAGGAAACCCAACTCAAACTGGCTTCAGTGATAATTAGAATCAAGTGGCTCATTTAACTAAAATCTCCAGAGCTCAGGCTTCAGGTGCAGTATGATCAAGGTCCTGGCTCCATTTCTTTGACATGTGCTTCCTAGATATGTCATCATTTTCCTTGGCTGGTGTCTTGACTGGCTGCAAATTGGCTGCAGCAGGTCCATGCCTCACGTCTGTAGCCACACCACCCAGAAGCAGACTCTCTTTCTCCCAACTAGCAAACTAAAGCCTGAGATTTGCGCTAATTGGAAGATCTTGGACAGCCTGCCCGTCCCTGAGCCAACCCTGGGGAGTGTGAGGTGAAGAATAAGTGTGGTTGGCCTAAGCCAATCAGGGCTCACTCCTGGAGTGGGGGGCAGAGTTACGGGAGGAGAACAAATGCTGAAAGGAGTGCAGCGATGCCCACCGCTCTAATAAGCTCCCTTTTCTCCCTCACCCAGTTGACTTAGTTTTCGTCACCGGGTACCCAGATTCCTAACAATAACGATCACCAACCCCATTTCCAAAGAGTTTTCATTTAATTCTTTTGACAGCTCCAGGCTTTATACTTACAGTATTTACTAACTCAATCAATAAACTCATAATTCTGCTTGGGATTTACATAATAAATGCCTTCTTTCCCAATGTGGGGACAGAGTCCCAGAGAGCAGTTTCCAGGCTCTCGGCCTCATGTGGAAAGGTGCTGGCTCGGGTAGTAGATGGCCGTCAGCTGTGGCTAATTGACCATCAGCTGTAACCAGTGAGCCATTAGCCACTGATATAACTGCCGGGGCTGCGTTGGTTGGTGAGTCGGTGGACTGGCAGGCAGAGAAGCGGACAGCAAGTTGCAAGTCATGTGGAGCCAGCTTCCAGTGAGACTACAGTGGTGTGACTCCCCTATCTATGGCTCCATGGGTGTTCCTTTTTGGCCTCACCATATCCTGCGTTCTTACATGGGGAGTGGGAGCAGAGACCCCGCAGGCCGCCCCGCACCACAAATGGTGCAGCGAGCAGGGTCTCCCGCACGACACCCAGTCTTATCACACCTCAAAAACAAGTTTTAATGACACGCATCAGTTTTCCTCCCTAGGGCAGCATATATAACTAAGGAAACATAACATCCACTTAATATATAGTTTCTACTCTTATAACACATTTCTGTTCCTTATTGACCATTACTCTTCACGTTTTTTCCCTCTATAGTGGAGAAATTTCCAAGCAAGAGAGGCCATTTGTGGGGATAGAGCCAGGAGTGCAGTTTCCAGGCTCTCGACCTCACATGGAAAGGTGCTGGCTCAGGTAGTAAATGACCATCAACTGTGATTGGATGGCCATCAGCTGTGGCTAGTTGGCCGTCAGCTGTAACCAGTGAGCCACTGGCCACTAATATAACTGCCGTGACTACACCAGCAGAAAATGGGGGCTAGCAAGAAGATGGTAGCTGAGCTAGCAAGCGCGGATTGCAGTTGGCACAGCAGATTACAGCCAGCAAGTGAGGTGGGTTGGCAGAGAGAAGTGGACGGCAGGTTGCGGACAGTGTGGCTCCTGCTTCCTGTGTCTCCAACCCAGCCGCCACCAACAATATAGTGGTATGACTCCCCTACCTATGGCTCCGTGGGTGTTCCTTTTTGGCCTCACCATGTCCTGCGTTCTTACATGGGGAGCGGGACCGGAGACCCTGCCTGACGTTCTGCATGACACCATTTTTTAAATGTTTTCTTGAATCGACATGGATTAACCATCTCACATGCGTTATATTTCAGGAAACAGTCACCACCACCATGTGAAATGGGTACACTTGTTACCATTTTACAGACGAGCAAAGTGAGGCACAGAGAGGTAAAATAGCTGCTGTCCCAGCTGGCAAGTGGCAGAGCTGAGCTTTGCACCCAAGTCCGTGGGAGTTAGGGGCTGGCATCTCCCCCGGGCACACCACTGTATCCCCCCTCAGAGAACTCCTCCTCAGAACGAAGCATCCTACTTTTCTCCGAGAACTGAGACATGACCTAGAGGTGCCAAAGCACCTCTCTGGCCTCAGAAGGGCACCACACTTGCTTCTTCAAAAAATTTACAGACAGGGTGGCCAGGTGGCTCAGTTGGCTAGAGCGTGAGCTCTGAACAACAGGGTTGCTGGTTCGATTCCCACATAGGCCAGTGAACTGCACCCTCCTCAACTAGATTGAAGACAACTAGCTGCCGCTGACCTTCCAGAAGGGTGGCCGGATGGCTCAGTTGGTTAGAGCGCGAGCTCTTGACAACAAGGTTGCCGGTTCAATTCCCGCATGGGATGGTGGGCTGCTCCCCCTGCAACTAAGATTGAACACGGCGACTGTGCTTTAAGCTGAGCTGCGCCCTCCACAATTAGACTGAAGGACAATGACCTGGAGCTGATGGGCCCTGGAGAAACACACTGTTCCTCAATATTCCCAATTAAAAAAAAAATTTACAGACAAGTTGGACATACTCCACCTTCACAAAGCTTTCAGCTGGGGTTGAGAATTGAAACATAACCATTCAAAATGATAATACGAAGAAGTCTGCCCAGAAGAGCAGCATTTGCGCTGAGTCTCTAAGGATGCCTAATTACTAGCTATGCGGAAAGTGGAGGAGAACAACCCAGGCTGGGAAACAAGCTGAGCAAAGACCAGGGGCTGGGAAATCACAGGTCAGTGGTGCAGTTCAGCTGGACGGCAGGATGCACAGAAGTGAGAAGCAAGGGGTAAGTCAGGAAAGACTATCTGGAAGGTGCTGTGGACATATATGTCTGCCTGCTCTACAGCTGTGGAGAGCACCCCTCCTCCTGAGCAGTCCAGGGGTGGGCATATCCCTGGCTGGCCATTGAGAATGTGCATCTTCATGGCGATAGTGATTGGTTCAGGGATGAGCATATGACCAAAGCCCAGCCAATAAGAGCTTTCTCCAGGATTTTAGCTAAAACCATCAAGAAATTGGCCCTCTCTGTTTCTGAGATTGTCGGCGCCATAGACCATGGAAGACTGAAGCTGCCAGGAGCCGTCTTTTTCACCCCACAGAGACAATTTTTAACACCTCCAGTTCAGACCAGCTCAGAGAAAGGGTGACCAGAGCTGATGGGTCAGGCTAGCCTAATCCCAGTTTTCTAGAATGACACATTGACTACTGGCACAAGCAAAGTTATCTTTTGAGAGAAACCTCAAAGCCTTTGTTTCCTTTTTCTCTTCTTTCATTTATTCATATTCCTTCTCTCTTTCTTTCTTTTGTTTGTTCATTCTTTCCATATGTCTTTTTCTCTATTTTTTAATAAATATTTTTTAAATAATCTTTAAAAAATACACGCGTACATTCTACAAATACATGACCAGTACTCTTCAAAACTGTCAAGGTCGTGCAACACAAGAAAGATCAAGAACCTGTCACTGACTGGACACTAAGAAGACAACTCAATGCAATGTGGTATCCTAGATGGGATCCTATTACAGAAAAGGGAGGTTGGTAGAAAAATTGGTGAAATCCAAATGATTTCTGTGGCTTATTTAATAGTATTGTACCAATTTTAATTTCTTAGTTTTGACAAAGGGACAATGGTAATGTATAGTAATGAGGGTATAAGGAGTCGAGGGGAACTCTCTGTGGTATATCTGCAACTTTTCTATAATCTAAAATTACTCCAGAGTAAAAGCTGTTTTTTTTTTTTTTTTAATACATGCACAGAAAAAGTTCAGGCAGTACACCCAGACATACAATGAAAAACAAGCGTCCCCCCAGGCCTGCAGTCCCCCGCCCTGGAGAAAAACACTGTTATAGTGTAACGGGGATTCTATGCGTACTTGCAGGCTTATGTGTATCTACCCCCACCTTGTTCTACACACATGGTAACTTCCTGTTTTCACTTAATAGTGTATTTCTTGGAGTTTCTTCCACTTTGGCGTAAAGAGAACTGCCTCACTGGTAATGGCTTAGTGTATTTAACCAGTCCCCAATGAATGGTGGACATGATCCCCTGCGTCCTGTTTCTAGAAACAACGTTACATACAATGTATATCCTTGGCATACGTATGACTTTGATGCCTGCAGTTGCCTTATAGAGGTTCTCGAAGAGCAATTGCAGAGTTTTGCCTATAGGTTACTGCCCGGCCAGGTAACCCCAACCTATACAGGGTTCTCAGACTCCAAGACAAGATTTGCAGCTTACTTCAGCAAAGTCACTTCTTGTTCAGTCAGGTCCCACCGGCGCGCTGTGGTGAGATCTCTGGAGGTTCCGACGCCGTGGGCCAACACCCCAGCCGCCTGGAAAGGCCCTCCATGGACCAACTGCCTCGCATCTGCCCTCTGTGGCACACATACAGCAGTGTCGCCCCAACAGCTTGCTCACTGATTCTTGCTTCTGACATCCTGGAGCTGCCTTCGGGGTGGCTTTTCCAAGCCTTGCCTTTGATGCTCTGAGCCACTCCATTTCTTTCCCACAGATTTAAATTTTCTTCCACTAAATTTCCTTGCATTTTTTTTCTTTAGTTAACCAGAATCCACTTCCATTGCTCTCACCAAAGAGCCCTACCTGAAACATCTCCATCCTGTACATCATGCACAGATCAATGAACGGCTGTCATCACCTTGTGACTTCATTGACTAAGGAATGTAACAAGACTCTTACTTGTGGCAATACCCTCCCCATTCTGAGTGCTTCTCTATTATTTCTTTATATCGATTCAACTCTGGATAAATATTTGTTGAAGTCGTGCTTAAATCTTAGCTTTATTCAGCCAGGCCCTCCAACCATACTATATGTGTAATCGCAAACCACTGTCTGCTTGTATTCTAAAGATGCTGTTGTCTTTGATGCTGAGGCACAAATAGAAAACGTGTGACCATGCTGATCACTCCCAGTCTGCACCACACGCTTCTGTCAGCATCAGCTGGTCATGGGCAAAAAGTCCAAATGGAGACTGAGACGACAGCCCTCTCTCTAGGTGTGTGGTCCCCTCCAATGCCAACAGCATGAAATTGGGAGTCTGAAAGCCAGGGTTCAAACCCCAGCTCCTCCACTCATGAAGCAATTTCACCTTTCTGAGGGCCTAAGTTTTCCCCTCTGTCATGTATGTTTCTTAACCCAAAAGCTGCGCCCATCATTCCGTCTCTGCCAGAGACACGTGAGGGCAATGGGGGGAGGTGTTCGGCTGCCCTATCACTCTGCTTCTGGCTTTCTGCTCTGTCTCCAGAGTCCTGACTCCCACCCATCCTCCCAGAGCAAAAATAGGTGGGCCGGAGTAGAACACCTGCAGCCTAGAGGAATCCAGAGCAACCTGGGAGGAGGGGGCTGAGGAGACTGAAGACAAGTTGACACCATAGAGCTCTGTGCAAAACCACAGAGATTCGGAACACCTAAGGCCAGAGTGCAAGGGAGGGCGTGGCAGCCGTGTGACCTCAGGGCACATCACTCTGCCTTTCTGAGCCTCAGTTTTCTCGGCTATGAAATGGACACGGTGGTGATAACTCCTGCCTTGTCGACTTCAAATGGTGGTAGTGAGGCCCAGATTATACAAGATATAAAGGTCTGTGCAGCCAGGAAGGGCATGTGCCTGTGTGGGGCTGTGCAGGGCTTTGGGACCCACACCCCTGGCTCATCCCCAGAGAATCAGGAGCACCCATCGTGTTCAGGAGGCTGGCCCTGCCCAAAGTGTTCTCACACAAGAGGAGGAGGCCACTCAGGGTTATGGCCTATCTCACAGGTGAAACAGTCAAAGCCCTAAAAGAATCCAGGACTTTTTGGAAAGGGAAGGAGAATAGGATCTTCTGATGTGTTAGGAAAATTGCTTGAATTCTCCAGCCTTTCAACTTGGACGCTCTTTCCTTTGCGGAGATGTGCCTGGTCCCTTATAGGGCCCAGACCGGTGGTCAAAAATACTGATCCTGGGAGCAGGAGGCCTGGGTTTGTTTGAATCCAGACTCGGTCTCTTCTCAGCTGGGTGACCTCGGACAAGTCACTGGTCCTCTCTGAGCCTCAAGCTTCCTTGTCTGTAAAATTGGACCAGTGATACCACTTCACAGCACTGAGATGATGGCCGGAAAGCAGGTAGTCCAGGCCTCGCACAGACTACACACGCATACATTCGTAACTCAGTGTTGGAAGAATCCAAGAGGGCCAGCTGGGGTCTGGAAGGGGGCGGAGGCCAAGGGCTGATAGAGTGGAGTATCGGGACCTACCAGTGTGTCCAGAGACTTTGAAATGTGTCTCCAGACTGGTTCTCCCTGCCTCCTTCTCCTCCCACTGGCCTCCGCTCATTCACTCAATCACCAGTTGCCTGAGCCCCTACTGGATGATACTGAGGACTGAAGTTGAAGCAGGACTGTCCCAGGAGCCACCAGGCTATTGGGGAGGCTGACATGGACACAGGCATTAAAAGGCCAAGACGCGGGGGTCCCAAAAGAGGGCAGGAGGTCAGAGACTCCAAGGGGTGAGAAAATGCAAAGTTTGGGGACATTTTAGTCCAGAAAAAGGCAAATAAAATTATTTCCCCAAATCTTTTGCTTTTTTCTGCCTCTATTCCCCTTCCTTATCCCCCCCCCTTCCTCTCTACCTCCCTCTCTTCCTTCTTTCCTTCTTTAATCCAAAGGAAATACAAGTTGAGGACATAAAGCTAATATTGTCATACAGTTTGTAAATGGGCTTATCTGAGAGGCACTGAAAAGAAAGATGAGAACAAAATTTCATCTCTAGCCGCTTCCGCCGGACTGCTGGATCTGCACTTCCCACACACTCAGACAAAGGGAGGAGGGACAAGTCGGCCAGCTGGGCCCAGCCTCACCCCTTCCCGTCCCTGGTCTCAGGCCTCCTTGTGATCACCCCTGAACACACTAGGAACTGAGCTCCAGCCTGGGGAAGGCACTGGCCTCTCTGGGCGAAGGTGTTGGTACTGCACCCCCACCGCCCTGCACTGCAGCCCCACCAATCACCTGGGGGCTTTTAGGCGGCCTGTCCGTGCTCACCTCTGAGCTTCTGTTTGCGCTGTTCCCTCTGCCTGCAGCTCCCTCTCCACTCCTCAGGCCTGTGCCAGCAGTCGGCCCAGCCTATTGCTAACAGACTTGGAGGATTCCGTAGGTATCCTGCCCTGGGAGCCTCCTCTGATGGCCCTGTTCAGGGCCTTCTCTGGCTGCTCACCATCCCAGCACCTGCCCCCTGGATGGTGACAGACAGTTTAGGTCCTGCCCCCTGTGGTCTGGCAGTTCTTGAGCGAGCGCTGGGACTGGCCCTTACTTATCTCTGTCTTCCACCCCTGCAAGGTTCTGATCACAGAACACAATGTCGGAGTATGTTTGTTCAGTAAAGGACGGAAGACAAGACGTCCCTGGAGGAAGCCACTGTGTCAGCCCCTGGTTTACTGAGTATGGTCGGTGGGGCGGAGCAAGGAGCTGCAGCATCTCACACAAACAGCAGACTGGGAGGTGGGTGGGCGCCAGGTTCAAGCTGCGGCTCCATGCTGGTGATGAGAGATTCTGACGTGGGCAGGGCGGCTCCCCGGTCTCAGCTTCCGCTGCAGTTCCGGAAGGTGCTGTCCCTTGCCGGCAGAGCACGTTGCTGGGAAGACCAAATGAGGCCGTGTCACCCCCTTCCAAAGCCTCCAAGGCCTTTGCATCACACTTAGCATCAAATCCACAGCCTCTCCCATGAGGAGGAGGCCCTGCTCGCCCTGCCCCTGCCCCTCCCACACTCACCTCCCCCGTGAGGCCCCTTGCTGTTCCCTCTGCCTGGAATGCCCTTCCCCACTCATGCAGTTGCCCTTCCATTCTCTCCAGTTCATCTCTCGCCCACTGAGATGGTGTCTTCCTTCCCCTCCCCTCCCCCTGCAGCCCTCTCTGCACCCTCCCTGCTTTTGTGGACTTTGCAGCATTGATTACTGTTAAGACAGGGGGATTGTCCCCTCTGAGAGGGCTTTCTGTCTGTCTGTCCCAGCACCTAGATCATGCCCGGCACACAATGGGTGCTCAGCAAAAATTTTTGGAACCAATGGATCGATGACCGGTCCAGAGAAGTGCCCCGGGCCACGCCCTCTGATCCCTGTACAGGCAGCACCCAGGAGTCCAGGATCCTTCTGATGGGTGGAGTCCAGGGTCTGGGCTGGAAAATGTCTGCTCATTAGGCAGATGGGCCAAGGGGACGTTCCTGCTGCTCAGGATGTGCAGGCTCTGGAAAAGGGACGAGCCACCAGCTCCTGTGCACAATGTGTGCTTTGCCGGCCTGGCTCACAGACAGAGGGTTCGCTGGTCACAGACACCAACGAGCCTTGGGGGTCCGGGCCCTCTCTGGCCTGGGCTATGGCTTCACCCGGAGCCCTCCAAATTCTGAGTCCACGGACTGCCAGACAAAGCGGGCCAGGGGACCCACTTGTGCCAGCCACTTGCCTCTCTCCCAGAACCAGAGGACTTGGGATGCCTGTGCCAGCCTGGGCACCCCCTATACAGCCAAGGTGTGAGCCCAAGTTGCAGCTGTAGCCAGGCTGAGGTGTCAAGGTCCAGGTTGGAATCCAGCTGCTGCTGCAGAGGCTACACATTTCCCCACAGTCTTATCAAGCTGGCTGAGGTAAGTGGCTCCCGGGCCTTGTCCTGGGCTACTTCTTGGCTGCAATGGCCCCAACCACACCACGTACAGACTGTACAGACCATTGCCAAGTGCACTTCCATTTCTGAGAAAACAGAGGTCATGGATTCCCCTCCATGCCTGCTTACCTTACCCTCCTCCCCCTCTTCCTGTAAACTTGAGTCACAGCTGCCCTGTCCTGTGGGGGAGGTGTGTGTGGGTGGGTGGGTGGGGGGAAGCCGGGGGATGTCTGAGTCAGCCTGGCCCAGGTTCCAGTCCCAAGACCACCCCTTACCAGCTGTGAGACTCTGGGCAACCTCTCAACCCTGGCCAGCCTCCGTCTGGCATCTGTGAAGCAGAGGTGTGAAAGTACCTGCCTCATCAGGTGGGGTGGCTGCAAGGATCAAGCAGGCCTCACAGGTTGACTTCTCTGTGTAGGGTCCTAGCTTGGGGAAGGGGCCCAATAACAACAGCGATGCCCACATAGAGACCACCATGCAGCCCCTCGCCTAAGCACTTCCCTGTGTTATCTCATCTAACCTTCACACCAATCCAATGAGGAAGGTACCATCATGATCCCATTTCACTTAGTGAGGAAACTGAGGCACAGGAAGGCGATGTGACACAGCTCAGACTGGGTGGGTGGTAGATCCCAGAGTCTGCTCCCTCCACATACGTACAGCTCTCTTAGATGGAGCCTACAAATAATACACCCAGAGCCCGTCCTGTGTGCCTGGGGACAGGGCTCAGGTTAGGAGCCCAATCATGTTTGAAGACTGACTGGCTGAATGTTTTCATTTGGTACCCCCAGAAGCCCACTGAGAAGAAGGACTCAACTGCAAGTGGCTTATTTGGATGAGACCCTAGGAATCACCTTTAGCGGAATTGGAGGAAATGAGACAGAAGGGGAGGAGCCGATAACTGTGGATGCTTCATGCAGCCCATCTGCTGGGTAGTCCTGGACCTGCCACTGTCCCTCTCCGAACCTGAATTTCTCCTTCTAAAAAGCAATGACAGCAGCTCCACCTTCCCAGGAGAGAAAGAGGGTATTAGGACTCCAGGGAACCAGAAGTGTCTCGTCTGGGCTCCCAGCCCCAGCCCCAGCTCTGGGAACAAGAACGTGCCCCAGTGAGGGCTCTGTGGGTGAAGAAGCCACATGAGGCGGGCACAGTGCCCAGGTTCTTACCACAGGGACCCTGGAGAAACCACATCATGGCCACCACAGTCTCCACCATCCCACGACCATTTCCGATGCTGCCTCTCCCAGGGCAGCAACTTCCACCAGCCGTTGGCTGTTCCCACTCTGTGAGTACCTGCCCCTGGTGGTCCGGCAACCTGGCCATGGCTGCTTCAGGGGAGGTTGGCAGCAGTTCCTGGAGAAACGGACAGCAGTGGGTCTGTTTTAAAAAGCCATGTGGTTAGGAGCTCGTGTCCCTGCTTTCCAGGTTCAACTCCCAGCTCCACCACTTGTAACCTTGGGCAAGTCACTTCACTGCCTTGATTCTCACTGGCCACATTGATCAAATGGAGCTGCTAGTCTACTGTCCCTGGCAGGCTCAGCTCCAGCAGCGCCTTCTGTATCCTCCTAACTGCCAGCCTTTGCATTTGCTGTTCCCTCCATCTGGAACCCCTTTCCACCTCTCCCTCTGCTTAAGCAACCCCAGCTTATGCTTCAGCAGCCAGTTCAAAGCCCTCTTCTCAAGGAAGGGAAGCCCTTACTGACCACCTCCCTCAGAAGAGCACAGGGACCCTTTTGCCTCCCGCACAATACTCTTCCTCAGTAGCTCTGAGTCCAGTTGGTGAGATGGTATTCACTCTTTTGCCTCCTCCTCTGACTCTCCTGCTGCAAAACACACTAGAGCACAAACTTGTATTGCCTCCTGCCCAAACTCTAGGACCTAGCACAGGGAGTGGCACAAAGTAGGTGCTCAATAAGTGTTTGTTGAATAAATGAGTTATTGTCTGAAACACTTGTCCTTGGTTACCTCCTTGCTCTCCCTCCAGACTTAAATACCACCTACTCTAGGCAGCCTTCCACGATTCCTCCTCTGGGTTTCCAGAATTTTTCTGCTTACAATCACCTTGCCTCACAAGTGTAGCAGCCCAGTCACTGGGACCCCAGCGCCTCCCCTTCAATGGGTCTGGAAGCCTCATGGTGGCCGGTGAGTCTCGAAGGCCCCGCCCAAGAAAGCTGGCACTTCGCTCCGGTAGAGATTTAAGCAAAGGTTAGTGGAGGTGGAGGTGGGGTGGGCAAGGAGCTGGACGGCAGCTCCCCAGACAGTGACACGAGGCCCCGCGGGACCGCATGAGGTGGGGGTCTGGTATTTCCTGAGGCCCGCCCGGAAATAGGTGGGGCTGGAAGGAGGGTGGACCCAGTGTGGGATCCGCCTTGGGAGGGAGGGCAGGAATGGTCCCCGCACTTCCTGCAACGTGGTTCTCTGGGGCTCCCCGATCCCAGCACCCCGCTGGGGCTTTGTGGTCACCCCTGTGAACCCTCTAAACAGGCTTCGGAGGTGCTGTTCAATGTCCACTTTCCAGAGGAAGAAAGCTGAGGCACAGAGCGGACCAGCGGGGTTACACTGCTTCCAGCATTTCAGCGACCCACGCTCCAGGACCAGGCTGCTCCCTCCAGGTCTCCGGCCCTCATCAGGGCTGGTCACCCACAAACCCCTTCTGTCCTAGTGGTGGCTGCTGCTCCTGGCAGTGTTCCAGGAAGGGAGGAGGGGCGTGGAAGTGGAGACTGAAGGGGAGGCGGTCGCCGGACTGACCTCCAGCCCCATAGAGGGCAGACCACCGTGCCTGACCACTGGGCCAGCAGGTGCCAGCCCACCGCGCTGGCACATCTCAGCCCCCCTTCTCCCTGCAGTGCCATCCTCTCTGGCTTCAGCCCTCACAAGGGTGCTGCCACAGAAAGGTAGGTGCTCTGTGTCCCAGCACATAGGTGAGACAATCAGCCCCATTTCACACTTCGGAGACTAAGGCCCACGACCAGCAGGGACACTCATTTATTCTCATACTTATTCACCCAGGACGTTGACTGAGAAGTCAGAGCCCATCTTTGGCTGGACTCCATCTGCCCCAGTTCAAATCCTGCCTGCACTGCCTACTAGCTGTAGGACTTTTGGACAAGTTGCTTTGCTTTTCTGGACCCAAATTCCCTCTTCTGTATGATGGGGGTAAGGCCGGGCCTGGCTCAGGAGACGGGTGAGAAATAAGTTTATCGGTGTAAACTACTGTGCCCGGCACATAGTGTGAGTGTTGGTTATTACATAGTGATATTACATAGTGATATTACATAGTGAGTGTCGGTTATTACAATAGAAACATGCTCAGGCCTCCCCCACCTTCAAACCAAAAGTCTCTCCCCTTGACCTTTACCCTCCACTGACTCCTGCCCAGCCTCTCCTTTTCTCTCCTCTTCTCAATTCTATCAAATACCTATCTTCTGTAAAGTTAGGAATGTGTTCGACTACAAAAAATAGAAAACGGATGACAGTAGCTTAGACGAATACGAGTTTATTTTCCCCCGTTCCAGTGAGCTTGGAGATCAGCAATTGCTGGCATTGTTTCACGAGGCCAAAGGTGTCAGGGCTTGTGCCTCTTTGATTCTCTTGGCTTTTTCCCCCAGCTTGCAGGATGGCTACTGTTGCTCCAGCATTGCATCTGTGTTCACATTAAAGACAGGAAGGAAGAGGAACAGTTAATTTTAGGGTTAACTGGAAGCATTTGTCCCTTTTATCGTGAAGAGAAATAATTTCCCAGGAACTCCTACCGTCCCCCCCCCCACCACCACTACGTAGATCTAATCGGCTAAACCTGTATGACAAGATCACTCCTAACTTCCAGGGAGACTGGGAAAGTGAGTCATTTCTCTTTTCAAGCCTCTGTACTGGAAGGCAGCCGGGGAGAGGGGGACTGGGAAGGCCGCCAGGTCAGTCAGCCAGTGGCGTCTGCCACGTCTTTCCCTCCGTCTCCCTGGAGCTGCGCCACCCCAGGCCATGCTCTCCATAGTCACTCGACTTCCTCCCTCATCCAACCCCATTTCCATTTCTCTTTGGCAATCAGAAGCTCTGACAACTCTAGGCCTGCACTCCTACAGGGCAATAATCTGTTAGTACAGGGTAGGGCTGCCCCTTTAGGTAGGACACAACGGTTTGCCTCAGTCGCCACCACTCCCTAATGTCTCACAGTTGATTATTTCAGTCATTCACATTTCTTGCCTGGTCCTTGTTGGTGCTGGAATTTGAACCCCTGGATGAATGTATTTATTTCCCTTCCCTGCCCTCATTTCAGGGCGTTAACACACAAAAATATCCCTTTTAGGTATTTCATAGCAAAAAGTTTCAACCACAGACCCCTAGGCACCCAATTCCCCTTTCTAGGGGTAAATGATGTAATCAATCCCTTGTTAAAACTAGAGATTTTATCCACTTATAGGCAAATCTACCTATATTTTCTATCCTCCTATCTCCTTTTCAACTCAAATGTTCTACAGGTGATGAGACTGACGCCTGGGGAGAGGCACCCCGCCACCGCTCGGCCGCTCGGCTCCTTCCCGAATGACGCCCGCCTGACTCCTCCCGCTCGGGCTTCGTGCACCGGCAGCGCCCTCTGCTGTAGACGCCCAGATCCCAGCGCGGTCTCCCAACGCTGAAGGCCCATCCCTGCCCGGGGCGCCCGCCCGTCAGGCGTCTGAGGGTCCAGACGATCGAGGAAGGCTGGGAATCCGGGAAGAGCGTCGGAGGGGCCTCGGCTTTGGGGCCACAGACCTGGCCCAAATCCCTGTCCGGACTTGTCTCCTCCACGGAATCGGGCAAATAGCTTCCCTCGCAGCCTGTTGCCACTTCTGCAAAATGTCTTCCCCAACGATTTCCCGAGTCTCTACTGTGTGCTAAGTACTGAACTGGGCACTGGGACTACCGCAGTGACAGCGATGAGCAAAGTCACTGCCTCAGGAAGCAGACGGAGGGGACAGGCAACAAACAAATAAAAACAAAGTATAACGTCAGTCCTACTGCACAGGGTGAGTGCTGTAAAGAAATAACCTGGGAAGGGACCAAGAGAGCCGGAAATGATACTTTGGGTGGCATGCTGTAGGTGGCCTGACCAGGACGTGATGGACATCAGTGTCCCCCCAATGGGCTGCCGTGGGGTGGCATGGGTGTGCAACACGCCGTCCCTTACTCCTCACAGGGGTCTCTGCTCCCAGTTCTCGGGGGGGCTCCTCCACTCGTTCCTCCTCTCTGACCTGTTAATGTCGGGGCACCGCGAGGCACATCCTGGGCCTTTTTTCTGTCCACACTAACTCCCAGGGTGGCCTCAATCTAGAGGCTTTAAACGTCAGCTATGCCCTGGCGATTCCTAAAATGTCATCCTCAGACCTGCTGTCACCCTTCAACTCCAAGCTCGTGCTCCTAAATCTCCACATCTGAAAGCAAGGTCCATCTCTCCCCTAGACTCATTCCACCCTTCGTCTTCTCCATCTCCGTAAAACTCCCTCCTGCCAATTGCTTAAGGCAAGAAATCTCTCTTTCTCTCATTCCCTGCATGTGATCTACCAGCAAATCCTGTTGGCTACCTCTGGAATGTACCCCCACGAACCCCCAGCCCCCGCCCTCCTCCAGACCCCTGACACCTCTTCCCTGGACAAGTGCAGCCCCCTCTTCACCCCCGTCCTTCCCTCCACCTGTGCCCCCAGTCTGATCCCCACGCCAACCCCACGTCCCTCCTCTTCTCAGGACCGTTAGGGCTCCCTGCTCACTCACAGCCCTACCATGGTCTACAGAGCCACCCCTCAGGGGCAGAGCCAGGCTTCAAGGGGCTAAAGCTTCTGTAACGTAGGAGGCCCCTTTAAGAAAAAAGAATACAACCTTACAAATACAAAATGAGAAATCTGGAGTGAAGGGCAGTCAGAATTGAAGGGAGTGGTCTTAACCAATTGTGAGTAAGACAGCTTGTTTGTCTGGTGTGACCACTTTGGAAAGCAGCCCGTCGAAGTAGATAGAGCACGTGGCCACCACCCCCAGAGCCAGGAATGTGCAGGTGTGTGCACCAAAAGGCAAGTTCTAGAATGTTCCCAGCACTACTCAGAATAGCGCCACACCGGAATCAACTAAATACCCATCAGCAGAGGAGGGCAGGTGGGTGGTGGCCAGTTCATACCACAGATGAAACAGCAATAGGAACGAGTGATACCAGCAAGGGGACAATTGCACACTGTGATTCCACGCGTATGAAGTTCAAAACCAGACGAGCTAACCTGGGCTGTGGGAAGTCCGGATAAGTGGCTGTCCCTGGGGTGCACTGCTGGGAAGGGTGTCAGGGAGCTGGTCAGAGTCTGTTTCTCGATCTGGTGCTAGTTCCTCTGTGAAAATTCAATGCGCCCCTTTCTGTTTGCATATTATACTTCACTAAAAAAGTTTCTTAAGAGAATAAAATGAATTAAATATAGTAAATTAATGAAATGGTATGAAATGAAATGAAACATATTACATCTCAATAACTGACCTATGTTTCTTGAAGATGTTTAAATTGGCCTTCTGATGGTTTGGCATAAACCACATGGAGTTTTAGAAAAGGATTAACTTACTCTTTTCACGTTTACAAAAGCATGTGACCGTGTGACCACACTGCAAGGCTTCTGCCAGTGCCCTGGACACCTGGGCAGGTGAGGGGACTGCAGCTGAGCTTCACTAGCTTCTCAGTGAACGTGCCCCGTCACCTCCTGGCTCCATCTCCCACCCTCACCCCTTCTGCCCCGCACCCGCTTCAGCCACACTGCCCCTCACACCGCCAGGTACACTCCTACCTCAGGGCCACTGTACCTGCTGTTCTCTGCCCAGAACACCCTTCCCCAGATCTTCTATGGCTCTCTCACCTCTTTCAGGTTTCTGCTCAAATGTCACCTCTGCAGTGAGGCCTTCTCTCACCACCCTATTTACGATTATACCCTCCCCTTCTCCTTACCTCCTCTCCCTGTTTGACAGTTCTCCATGGCACTTATTGTCCCTTGCCAACATCTGATTGTGTTAGATGTCGCGCGGTCCATCTGCCGCGCGAGAAGGTATCCCTGTGAGTGCAGGGAATCCATCGGTCTTCTGCACAAACAGTAGGTGCCCCATGAGTGCTGGGTTATAGACGTCTGAGCTGGCCACGGCCAGTGCCAGGCCTGGGCAGAGTGGTGCTTCTCACTCAGCCACCCAGGCCTCCACAGACACATCCAGATGTTGGCTGTGCCCTGCACGGCCATCTCATGCCGGTCCCAGGGGGCACCCCACCCCCTGAGACACCACGGATAAAAGGGGGCTACCTGGGAGGCCATGGAGTCCGAAGCCTGGGGCGGGTGTGGGAGAGGCTTTCTAGAGATGGCAGCACACATGGACCCAAGACTTGAAAATTGGCAACTACAAGGAGGAAGGGTGTTCCCAGCAGAAGGAACAGCAGTGGAAAGGCATGGGACATCGCGGTTCTTCAAGCGGTTCAGGTGGCTGGAGAATATAGTGCGAGTGGCAGGATGAGGCCAGGCAGGGACCAGGTTCAAAAAGACTTGGGGACCAGGCCAAAGGGCTTAGATTTCGTCCTGGGGCTGGAGATGGGTTGTACCCTAGTGGTTAGCACACGGGCACTGAGCCGCAGCCCCCAGGTGGGAACCCTGCTTCGGTTGCTTACCAGCAGTGAGATATTGAGTAAATGACTTGACCACTCCATGCCTCGGTTTCCCTACCTATAAAATCGACGTAATGACACCTCAGAGGGATGTTGATGAGCAAGGACATCTAGAGCACATATCCAGTGCATGTTCAATAAATGGTGGCTGTGATGGTTACGTTCAGGTTTACCTTTCTCCACTGGGAGAAAATGTGGGGGGATAATCACAACTATCATTGTAGTTAACCTTCAGTGAGTTGTTAGTGTCTCAGTTTGGGTTCTGCTAAGATGGACCCTGAGACAAGAATGTGAGTGCAAGGAGTTTCTTCGGGAGGTGACCCTCAGGTGTGGGGCAATGAGATGAGGGCGGCAGGAGAGCACAGAAGGAGCAGGTCCCTGCTGCAGGCACGTGCGTCTCAGGGCCACTGGAGGCCCGAGTAACCAGTACAGCACACCTCAGAATCATTGCATCGAGGGCTGCACACTGTGCAGCCTGTGCACACTGTGATTCCACGCGTATGAAGTTCAAAACCAGACGAGCTAACCTGGGCTGTGGGAAGTCCGGATAAGTGGCTGTCCCTGGGGTGCACTGTCCTCAGGGTAGCATTTGTCCTCATGGGCTGAAGTTTGCTCTTTTGCCCTTCTCCTGGGCTGAGCATTCTCCTGCAGCCAGAGGAAGCCTTCAGCTGCTGGCTATAGGAAATAAAAATACAGGGCCCCCAGTTCAATTTGAACTACAGGTTAACAATGAATAATTTTTAGTATAAGTATGTCCCGTGCAATATGTGAGACATACTCAAAGAATGACTCATTGTTTGTCTGAAAACCAAATTTATCTGGGTGTCCTGTGTTTCATCTGACAACCTTTTGAGATGGGAAGCCATACGAGTGTATGGGAAATATGAGGTTGGCAGGCGGGGTTGGCTGAGGCTGTTAGCTAGCAGCCTCAGTTTTCTTCCATGTGGCTCTTTCCACGTGGCTTCTTGGGCTTCCTCACAACATGGCAGCTCATTCCAAGAAGCGGGAATCAGAAAATTCTAGTTCTCTTGATGTCTTGACTCAGAAGTCCCAGAACATTACTTCTGGTGCGTTCTACTGGTCTGGTCAAGCCCAGATTTAAGGGGAAGGGAAACAGTCTTCATCTCTTGATGTGGGAACCGCACGTGTGCCCAGGAAGGAGAAAAACTGCCGATGGCTGTCTTGGGAGACAATCTACAACGGGAAGGCATTTCCTTCTTAATTCTCCAGTCTGTTGCTGTCCAGGTGAAATCTCTGCATGGTATGAGGGCAATTATAAATCTTCTCCAAGTTTTTCCAGTTATGGGTTGTGACCCCTTAGTGAGTTATAAAATCAATGTACTGAATCCAAACTAGTAGTTAAATTTTTTTTCTTTTTAATTTGCAACTTCTGAACATGCAGAAAAACCAAAAGTATTGTACAAGCCCCCATGTACTGTCACTCAACTTCAACCCCCTACCGACATTTTTTATACTTCTACATATACCTGCATTTGAGTATTTTTAAAAATAACATAGATTGAATAAAATATAATACAAAACATCAGAAAAATAAGGGTATTATTTGTGAAATTTCTGTTTCATCTTTATATGTGTCTCCTGGGTGGAAAAGTAAATGTGTTTGGAAAACTGACCTCTGATACTCGGCTAATCTCCCTTCTAAACAAAGAGCAGGCCATGCACAGCTTTTGTGAGAAGCATTTAGTAACATTGCCTTGTTTTTTTGTAGTTTCAATGTTATTCTGTATAAAGTGACACAAATTTCCCACTTAAGAGAAGCGATAGGCAAGTTCTTCCTTTAAATACATTTATTGACATTTTAAAAGACGTCCTTGCAAAAAGTCCTGTCGGTAGAACAATTTTTAGTTTTCTTACATAGCATTAGTTCAGGGAGGTGAGGTGAAGACCCTAGAGCCGCAGAAGAATGGGGTGAGGGAAAGGCTGCCGGCGCTGGCCTGGCTCAGGCCTCTGTCTGGGAGCCCCCGACCCCGCTCCTGTCGCCTGGCCCCACACCCCGCAGTGAAGCAGGATTCTGCAGGCCGGGTTCCAGACCTGCCTCTGGCTCTGCTTGCAGTCGGCCTCCGGGCAGATCTCTTCCTTCTGCCGCAGTCTCTGAACATATGGGAAGCGGAGAGTGGGTGGGTTCAGTCCTTTTCTTGGGTGCTGTGTCTGCGCGGCCGGGGCACTGAGGAATCCTTCCTTCCTAGCGAAGCCTGGTCGCCCGCCGACCCCGCACTTCTGCCGCGAGGAGACCTGTGTAGTTCCGCGACGCGCCGCAAGAGGGCAGAGGCGGCCACCAGCTGAGAGGCTGCTCGTAGGCCCTGACTGGGGACCCCGACAAAGAACCAGGGAGCCCTTGGGAAGAGCCTCACGTCCTGACCCCGCAGCGACGTGGGATGGAACTCTCTCTTCCACTGCCTAGGCTGCCTCCACACCCCCTGTCCCGAGTAAAATGGGTTACTGTAAGGATTAAATAATGTGAATATAACGTTCCTAGTTTATGAGCCCGTTTTCCCCCAACTCCATCCATCTCAGGTCGGAACTGTGGGCCTCCCACAAGGGCTTTGGGCCATTTAATGAACTAGAAGAACTTAATGAATTTTTGTTTAGAAGGTGCGAGCCATGGAAAGCTTGTGAGCAGGGAAATGATATGATTAAAAAGGCGGGGGAAAAGAAAGAAAAAGAAAAAAATGCTCTTTAAAAAAAAAAGCTACCTATAATCCCATTCCTCGTCAATAACCACAGTGGGTGTTGGGATAAAGCTTTGCAGTCTGCTGTGGGTTTTTTCCCCACTGAGAACACATATATACAAATATAAATATATGACTAAATATACAAATATAAATATATGCTCACAAACTCAGGGGTGCAAGAAATGTCACGTTACTTCATTTTCAATTTTTTTAAACTTTAAATAGTGACTGTCGCTTTTATAAAACTAATACACGCTCAACAGAAAAAAAATCCGAGCAACTGACAAATTACAAAGAAAATAAGCAATAGATCATCATAAGTGGGATGTTCTATTTCATGAATATCACTGTAGAATTCTCTTTGCACAGCCTCGTCTTATCTCTACAGAGTAAGTGGATAGATGCACAGATATGATTATTAAGACTGAGATCATGATGCTACCTTGTTTTCTATGTACAGTTAGTGGCTTGCTTGTGTGTGTGTGGTTAAATTAATACTTTGCGGGGGGCAGTTTTAAGTTTAAAGAAAAACTGAGCAGAAAGTATAGAGAGTTCTCATACACTTATTTTCTTATTATTAAAATTTTACATTATAATGTGGTACATTTGTTATAATTGATGAGCCAATATTGATATGTAATTATTAAATAAAGTCCATAGTTAACATTAGGTTTCACTCTTTGTGTTGTACATTCTGTGGATTTAGACAAATGTGTAATGACTTGTAGCTACCATTATAGTATCATACAGAATAGTTTCAATGCCCTAAAACCCCCCTATGTTCCATCTATTCATCCCTCCCTCCCTCTGAACCCCTGGAAACCACTGATCTTTTCACTGTCTCTATAGTTTTGCCTTTTCCAGAATGTCATATAATTGGAAAAGTCAGCTAGATTCTTTTCCTATATCTTCTAGGCAGTTTATAGCTTTACGTTTTACATGTACGTCTATCCTCCATTCTGAGTTAATGTCTGTGAAAGGTAAAGGTGTAAGGTCTGTGTCTAGGTTCTTTTTTCTTTTCTTTTCTTTTCTTTGCATGTGGATGTTCCAGCACCATTTGTTGAAAACACTTTCCTTTCTCCACTGTATTACTTTTGCTCCTTTGTCAAAGACCAGTTAACCATATTTGTGTTGGTCTATATCTGGGCTTTCTATTCTGTTGCATTGATTTATTTGTCTATTCTTTTGCCAATGCCACACTGTCGTGATTACTGTAGCTTTATAATAAGTCTTGAAGTCAGATAATGTTAGCCCTCTGAGTTTGTTATTTTCTTTCAATACTGTATTAGCTATTCTGGGTCTTTTTGTCTTTCCATGTAAACTTTAGAATTAGTTTGTTGATATCCACAGAATAACTTGCTGGAATTTTGATTTGGATTACTATGAATCTATAGACCAAGTTGGTAAGAACTGACATTTTTACAATATTGAGTCTTCCTATTCACGGACATGGAATATCTCTCCTGTTTTGTGCCAGTCTCAGTCTGTTGATAGTAACAGTATCGACTAGAAATACCTGGATGGGGGAGGGGCACTCACCTGGACCTCAGTGAGCTTCACTCAGACATCCCCCCTTTCTAAATCAATGCTACAACTGGATGAACTCCTGTAGTTCTTTCCATGATTGCAAGACACCTTACAGGCTTATTACGTACTTACAAGACCTGGAAATAACACAGCACACATGATTTTTGTTCTTTAGCTTATTGATATGATGAATTACATTAATTAATTTCTGAATGTAGAAGTTCCCCAAGTACCTTAAGTACTTGGGGAAAAATCCCATTTGGTCATGGTGTATAATTCCTCATGCACGTTGTTAGACTTGATTTGCTAATATTTTGCTGAAAACTTTTGAATCTGTGTTCATGAGAAATATTGGTCTTTTTCTTTTTTCTTTTTTTTCTTGTATTGTCTCTGTCTGATTTGGGATTATGGTGATGCTGGCCTCATAGAATGAGTTGGGAAGTATTCCCTCTGCTTCTATCTTCTGAAAGAGATTGTAAAGAATTGATATAATTTCTTCCTTAAACGTTTGGTAGAATTCACCAGTGAATGCATCTGAGCTGATGCCTTCTGTTTGGGAAGGTTATTAACTATCGATTCAATTTCCTTCGTAGATATAAGCCTACTTAGATGATCTATTTCTTCTTATGTGAGTTTTGATAGATTATGTCTTTCACGTAATTGATTCATGCCATCTAGGTTATCAAATTTGGGGACATAGAGTTGTTCATAATTATTTCTTTATTCTTTTAATGTCCCTGGGATCAGTTGTGATGGCCCCTTTCTCATTTCTAATATAAATTTCTGTCTTCCCTTTTTTTCTTAGTGAACCTGGATAAAGGTTATCAATTTTACACATACTTTTAAATAACCAGCTTTCGGTTTCATTGATTTTTCTCTATTGATTTCCTGTTTTAAATTTTATTGATTTCTGCTCCAATTTTTATTATTTTTTTAATGCTTACTTTTGATTTAAGTTACCCCCCCTTTTTTTAGATTCCTAAGGTAGAAGCTTAGATGATTGATTTTAGATCTTCTTTTTTCAAATAACGTTTTAGTTTTCAATTACATTTGATATACAATATTATTTAGAGATGTACAACACAGAGATTAGACATTTATATAACTTACAAAGCAATCATTTTGATAAGTCTAGTACCCATTTAATACCATATATAGTTATTGCAATATTGTTGACTATATTCCCTATGAGGTGCGATAAAAAAATACAGTGAATGCTGCTCCATCCAACGGAAAGGCAGGGATCTTCAATACGAGAAGCGGCGGGTCAAACCTTGGTAACAGTGTGACAAGTTTCAACTTGTTTGGTGCAGTCAGTTGGGTGTGGGAACAATGCATTAACATGAAATTTTGTTTCAAACTGCAAAAAAGTGCTAAATAAATACAGGAAACGTTAAAACTAGTTTATGGTGATGCTGCAGCAACCATGAAGACGGTTTACAAGTAGTTCAAGTGATTTCATAATGATTGTGAATCAATTGAAGAAGAGGAGAGATCAGGATGACCTGCAACCTCAAAAACCCAAGAGAATGTTGAAAAGGTAAGTGAAATGATTCCATCAAACAGGGAAATTTCTGAGGATCTGAACATCTCTTATGGTTCTATTTAAAGCATTTTAACAAGATTTGAACATTAGGCAAGTGAGTGTGAAATTTTTTTCACACCTTTTGACTGTCGAACAAAGCAACAGCATTTGTCAATTTCGTTGGAGTTGTGCGATTGTGCCACTTCAGAGTCCGGCTTTTTAAGACATGGGAGATGAAACTTGGGTCTATGGTTATGATCCTGAAACGGTTCAGAGTTCTCAATGGAAATCACCACCTCAATCAAGATCTACTTGTAGCATTGAGGTGATTTTAATTGTGTTTTTTGACCTTCATGGAATTGTGCGAGCTGAATTTGTACCCAGGATCACTACGGTGAACTCTGAATATTATAATATAAGGGCTTATTTGAGCGTTTAAGAAATGATAAGTGTAGAAAACAGCCTGAGAAATGGGCAAACGGTTTCATCCTCCATCATGACAACGCTCCGTGTCACACATTGCTTCTGGTATATGGCAATTTCTGTCAAATAAAAACATTACGGTGTGTCCTCATCCACATTATTTACTGGATCTGGCACCGTGTGACTTCTGGCTCTTCCCCAAAGTCAAAATGACCATGAAAGGAAAAAGTTTTGAATCGATTCATGATATCGAGGCAGCCACTACAGCGCAACTAAAGACACTCATGAAAGAGGACTTCTAGAACTGCTTCAAAAAGTGGCAAGAACAATGGGATAAGTGTGTTGGAAGCAAGGGAGAGTATTTCGAGGGGAATTAATGGCAATGTGTCTTTTACTGTAATAATTTTTTTAATTTAAACGTTCACCATATTATTTGATCATACCTTGTATGCTGTACATTACATCCCCGTGACCGTTTTATAACTGGCAATTTACACATCTTAATCCCTTTCCCTTTTTCACCCCTCCCTACAACCCCCACCCATCTGACAACCATCACAATTTTATCTGTATTTATGAGTCTGTTTCTCTTTTGTGTGTTCATTTATTTTGTTCTTTAGATTCCACATATAAGTGAAACCATATGGTGTTTGTCTTTCTCTGACTTATTTCACTTAGCAAAATATCCCTAGGTCCATCCATGTTGTCACAGATGGCAAGATTTCATTGTATTTTATAGACAAGTAATATTCCATTGCATACATGTACCACCTTTTCTTTATCCATCATCTATTGATGGACATTTAGGTTTATTCCATATCTTGGCTATTGTAAATAATGCTACAACAAACATAGGGATGTATATGTCTTTTTGAATTGGTATTTTGGGTTTCTTTGGGTAAACACCCAGAAGTGGAATTGCTGGTCCTTTTTGTCTCTTGTTATAGCTCTTGTTTTAAAGTCTATTTTGTCTGATATAAGTATTGCTACCCAACTTTTTTTTCTTTTTCTTTTTTTGAAATATTTTTCTCCATCCCTTTACTTTCAGTCTTTGTGTATCTTTCAATCTAAAGTGGGTCTCTTGTAGGCAGCATATGTAAGAGTCTTGTTTTCTTATCCATTTAGTCACCCTATGCCTTTTGATTGGAGCATTTAATCCATTTACATTTAAAGTAATTAGTGTTAGGTGCATAGTTATTACCATTTTATTATTCACATTTTTAGTTTTTTTTTTTTTCCCCCTTCTTCTTAAACAAGTCCCTTTAACATTTCTTGTAACACTGGTTTGGTGGTGATGAACTCCTTTAGCTTTTTCTTGTTTGGGAAGCTCTTTATCTGTCCTTTGATTCTAAACTATAGCCTTGCTGGGTAGAGTAATCTTGGTTGTAGGTCCTGACTTTTCATCACTTTGAATATTTCCTGCCAGTCCCTTCTGGCCTGCAAAGTTTCTGTTAAGAAATCAGCTGACAGTCTTATCAGAGCTCCCTGGTATGTAACTAACTGCATTTGTCTTGCTGCTTTTAAGATTTTCTCTTAATCTTTAACCTTTGGCATTTTAATTATGATGTGTCTTGATGTGGGCCTCTTTGTTTTCATCTTGTTTGGGGCTCTCTGTGCTTCTTGGACCTGTATATCTATTTCCTTTTCCAGGTTAGAGAAGTTTACTGTCATTGTTTCTTCAAATAGGTTTTCAATCCCTTGCTCTCTCTCTTCTCCTTCTGATACTCCTATGATGCAAATGTTGGTACACTTGATGTTGTCCCAGAGGCCCCCTTAAGCTATCCTCATTTTTTTGGGGTTCTTTTTCTTTTTCCTGTTCTGATCAGCTGTTTTCTGCTACTGTGTCTTCCAAATTGCTGATTCGATCCTCTGCTTCATCTAATCTACTGTTGATTCCCTCTAATGTATTCTTCATTTCAGTTATTGTAGTCTTCATTTCTGACTATTGTTTTTAATGTTTTCTATCTCCATTTTTGTGTTTCCTATCTCTTTGTTGAAGTTCTCACTGAGATCAATGAGAATCCTTATAACCAGTGTTTTGAACTGTACATCTGGTAGATTGCTTGTCTTCGTTTTGTTTAGTTCTTTTTCTGGAGCTTTGTTCTCTCATTTGGGATGTGTCTCATCTTGCCTGCCAACCTATGTTTGTTTCTATGTATTAGGTAAAGCCGCCATATCTGTCTCGGTAGAGTGGCCTTGTGTAGTAGGTATCCTATGGGACCTAGGGACACAGTCTCCTTGGTCACCTGAACTGGGTATTTCAGGTGTGTCCCTTGTGCGTGTCCTCCTGTTGTAGTTGAAACTTGATTGCTGTTGCACATCAATGGGAGGGACTGACCCTCAGACTGATGGACTGTGAGGACTGGCTGTGACTACAGAAAAGGAGCTGTTGTGCAGGAGACGACCCCACAGAGCAGGATTCGCTTTAGTGGGGCTCTAGTGCCAGCCAAGTCTGCCCTTTTGGTGCTTTCATTTGTGGAGGTGTTTGGGTGTTGCGCTAATGTAGTCTGAAGCTGGCCACTGGATGTGTTCATTCTGGGGACTTTTGGGAGGGGCTCCGGTGCAGGCCAAGGTCAGCCCTGCCTGTCCCTGCCTGGGGCCACCTGGTATGAGCTACAAAGTGATCTGCAAATGTTGCCACTTGTGCTGGGTTTGGAGGTGTCTGGAAGAGGCTAAACTGGAAACCAAGGCCGGCTGCCATTAGTGCAGGGTGTAGGACTGCTTAGCAAGAGATACCTGACACACTGAAGCCAGATGCTGCTTGTTTGGGGCTTGTGAACCTTTGAGAGATTTTATGAAAGTCATCAGCACAAGCCAAGACAGGCCAGGCTTTTCGTATGGAAAAGCCACTAAAAGCAGCTTGGATGGTCCCACAAGTTGCGTGGGGTCACTAGGGCAGGACGAATGGTGTTAGCCAGGTTGATGGAGACTCAGATGTGGTGGTCACTTGCAGGTTGAGTGGAGGGAGGGCTCAGCAAAGGAACAATAGTTTCTGTCAGCCCTTCAGTCTCAGAGAAAGCTGCCCCTCCAGTCCTCGCTCTGCAGCCAGACAGTTCAGTTCTTTCCAGTATGTCTCTGGGCTCCTTGAGCTGTTGCCCCAGCACTGGAGCCCAGAGTGAGTGAGTCTGTCAGCCAGTAAGTCTGGGCATGGGCCCTTTCAGAGGATGCCTGGATCTCTATGCACCCTCCATCTCCCTCAATCCCCGCTGGTTTCCACATCCAGAAATTATGGGGACATCTCTTCCCAGCACTGGAACCCTGGGCTGGGGAGCCTGGTGTGGGGCTGGGACCCCTCGATCCTCAGGGTGGACCTCTGCAGCCAAAAAATTCCTCCTGATTTTTAACTGCCACACATGGGTGTGGGACCAGCCTGTTTCACGTTGCCTCCCTTCCTACCAATCTCGACATGGTGACTTCTGTTTATCCTCAGTTATAGGACTTCTGCTCAGCTAGACTTCAGGTGGTTGTCAATGGTGGTTGTTCTATAGTGTAGTTGTAATTTTGATGTGGTGGTGGAAAGAGGCGAGCACAGCATTTACCTACTCTGCCATCTTGACTGGAATTCCTTCTTTTCTAATATATGTGTTCAATGCTATAAATTTCCCTCTCATTATAGCTTCTGCTGCATCTCACATGTTTTGATGAGTTATAGTTTCGTTTAGTTCAAAATATTTAAAATTTCCCTTGAGAGTTCTTCTTTGAGTGTTATTTAGAAATCTGTTGTTTAATCTCCTGTATTTTAAGGATTATACAGCTATTTTTCATTATTGATTTCCACTGTGGTCCAACAGCAGACACTGTGTGATTTCTATTTGTCAGGATGTATTTTATGGCCCAGAATGTCGTATATCTTGCTAAATGTTCCATGTGAGCTTGAGAAGAATGTATATTCTGCTGTTGGATGAAGTGTTCTATAGATGTCAAGTAGATCCAGTTGATTGGTGATAGTATTCTGTTCAACCACGTCCTTACCCATTTTTTTGCCTGCTGGATCTGTGAAGTACTTACAGAGGGGTGTCGAAGTCTCCATATAATAATGGGTTCATCTATTTCTCCTTGAAGTTTTATCAGGTTTTGCCTCGTGTATTTTGATGCTGTGTTGTTAGGTACATACTCATCAATGAATGCTATGTCTTTTTGGAGAATTGACCCTTTTATCATTATACAATGTCTTTCTTTATTCCCAATAATTTTCTTTGCTCTGAATTCTGCTCTGTCTGAAATTAGTATGCCCACTCCAGCATTCTTTTGATACTGCTAGCATGGTATCTTTATCCATTCCTTTATTTTTAATATCTCTGTCTTTATATTTAAATGGATTTCTTGTAGACAAAATATACTGGGGTCTTTTTTATCCACTCTGACAGCTTCTGTCTTCTAACTAATATATCAGACCATTAATATTTAAGATGATTATTGATAAAGTTGGATATCTACTGTATTTATTACTGTTTTCTATTTGTCATCTTTCTTCTTTGTTCCCTTACTATCTTCCGATTGGGTATGTATATATGTATGTGTGTATTTATATTTTTGCAATTACAGTTAACATTCAATATTATATTAGTCTCAGGTGTACACCATAGTGGTTAGACATTTATATGACTTAGAAAGGGATTCCCCCAATAAGTCTAGTACCTACCTGGCACCATACATAGTTATTACAATATTATTGACTACATTCCCTATGCTGTACTTTACATCCCTGTGACTATTTTGTAATTGCCAATTTTACCTTTAATTCCTTCACATTTTCACCCCTCCCCCAACCTCCTCCTATCTGGAAACCATCAAAATTTTCTCTGTATCTATGAGTCTGTTTCTCTTTTGTTTGTTTATTTTATTTTTTTAGATTCTACATATAAGTGAAATCATGTGGTATTTGTCTTTCTCTGTCTGACTTATTTCACTTAGCATAATACACTTTAAGTCCATTTATGTTGTCACAAACGGTAAGATTTCATTCTTTTTAAAGCTAAGTAATATTCCATCATATACGTGTGTGTGTGTGTGTGTGAGTGTGTGTGTATACATATATATATATATATGCACACACACACATTTTCTTTATCCAGGCATCTATTAATGGACTTTTAGGTTCCTTCCATATCTTGGCTATTGTAAATAATGCTGTAATGAACAGAGAATCATATGTCTTTCTGAATTAGTGTTTTGGATTTCTTTGGATAAATACCCAAAAGTGGAATCCCTGGGTCATAAGATAGTTCTATTTTTAATTTTTGAGGAACCTCCATATTGTTTTCCACAGTGGCTGCATCAATTTACAATTTCACCTACAGTGCACAAAGGTTCCTTTTTCTCCACATCCTTGCCAACACTTGTTTCTTGATTTTTTGATGGTAGCTGTTCGGACAGGTATGAGATGATATCTCATTGTAGTTTTAATTTGCATTTCTCTGATGATTAGTGACATTGAGCATCTTTTCATATGAATATTGGCCATCTGTAGGTCCTCTTTGGAGACATGTCTATTTAGGTCCTCTAATCATTTTTTAATAGGATTCTTTGGTTTCTTGGTGTTAAGTTGTATGAGTTCTTCATAAACTTTGGATATGAACCCCTTATGGATGTATCATTTGTGACTATCTTCTCCCATTTGGTAGATTGTCTTTTCATTTTGTTGATGGTTTCCTTTGCTGTGCAAAAACTTTTTAGTTTGATGTAGTCCCGTTTGTTTATTTTTTAATTTTGTTTCACTTGTCCAAGGAGACAGATCCAAATATATATGTGTGTGTGTGTGTGTGTGTGTGTGTGTGTGTGTGTGTGTGTGTATATATATATATATATATATATATATATATATATATATATATATATATATATTACTAAAAGCAATGTCAGAGTTTCCTGCCTATTTTTAGTTCTAGGAGTTGTATGTTCTTGGGTTTTAAGTTTTAATCCATTTAATCCATTTAATCTTTAAGTTTTTAATCCATTTTGAGTTTATTCTTGTGTATGGTGTAAGAAAGTGATCTAGTTTAATTTTTTTGCATGTATTTGTCCAGTTTTCCCAACACCATTTACTGAATAGACTGTCTTTACCCCCATTGTATATTATTGTCTCCTTTGTTATAGATTAAATGATCATATAGGCATGGGTTTATTTTTCAGGTCTCTATTCTGTTCCACTAATCTGTGTATGTTTTTATGCCAGTACCATACTGTTTTGATGAGTATTGCCTCATAGTATAGTTTGATATCCAGTACCATGACATCTCCAACTTTGTTCTTCATTCTCAAGATTGCTTTGGCTATTCTGGTTCTATATACATTTTAGGATTATTCGTTCTAGTTCTGGGGAAAATGCCAGTGATAGGGATTGCATTAAATCTGTAGATTGCTTTGGGTGGTATGGACATTTTAATGATGTTAATTCTTCCTGTCCATGAGCACCGTATATGCTTTCATTTATTTTTGTCTTCAATCTTTTCCTTCAATGTCTTATAATTTTCCAAATACAAGTCTTTTGCATACTTGGTTAAATTTATTCTTCGGTATTTTTTTTATGCAATTGTAAATGGCAGTGCTTTCTTAATTTCTCTTTCTGATAGTTTGTTGTTCTATATAAAAATGCAACCAATTTCTGATTATTAATTTTGTGTCCAGCTACTTTACTGAATTCATTTATCAGTTCTAATAGTTGTAGGGTGGACTCTTTAGCGTTCTCTCTAAATAGTATCACATCATCTGCAAATAATGACAATTTTACTTTTTCTTTTCCAATTTGGATGCCTTTTATTTCCTTTCTTGTTTGATTGTGGTGGCTAGGACTTCCCAGTTGGGGATTTTATATGATTCCATTTTTTTCTTCTTTCTTAGCATTTTAGTTATGCTTCTTTTTAAAACCGTTTTTTTAGTGGTTGCCCTAGAGTTTGTAATATACATTTACAACGAATCCAAGTCTTTGTTCAAATAACGCTGTATCACTTTATAGGTGGTGCAAAAGCCTTATAACAGAGCATTCCCAATTCTTCCTTCCCATCACTCATAACGTCGCTGTTAATCATTTCACTTATCCATACACTATAATCACCGAATACATTGTTGCTATATTATTATATAATAAATAATAATTATATAATAAATATTTTATTTTTCTTTCATTGATTCCTTATGTAAGTTTCTTCCTTTCTTTATGCACAGCCAAGTTTGTGACCTACATAATTTTTCTTTATTCTGAAGAATTTCTTTTAACATTTATTACAAAGCCGATCTACTGGCAACAAGTTCTCCCCCCTTCTCTCTCTCTCTCTCTCTCTCTCTCTATATATATATATATATATATATATATATATATATACACACACACACACACACACACACACACACAACACACACACACACACACACACACACTCTGGGAATGCCAAATAAATGTCAAACAAATGGACACTTTGGTCAATGTTGCTCAAGCAGTACTTCGCCGTAATCAGAAGTGTCTGGATGCTGATTGTAACCACTTTGAGCACCTCTTGTAATTGCAGAAGTTAAACATGACTTGTATTCATCTTTTGTTATTGGTATACATTGAGTATTACAATTTTAATAGTTTTTCCTTCCTTAAAATGTGCATATATTTTTTGGCACCGTGTGTGTGTGTGTGTGTGTGTGTGTTTGTGTGTATGTATATGTGTGTGTATATATATATGTGTATATATGCACATATATATATATATACATATATATATATATATATATATATTCTGACAATTTAAGTTTGCGAACTTGTTGCAACAATGTTACTAATATATTTTTTTTTTAAGATTTTTTATTGGGGAAGGGGAACAGGACTTTATTGGGGAACAGTGTGTACTTCCAGAACTTTTTTCTAAGTCAAGTTGTTGTCCTTTCAATCTTAGTTGTGGAGGGCACAGCTCAGCTCCAGGTTCAGTTGCCGTTGTTAGTTGCAGGGGATGCAGCCCACCATCCCTTGCAGGAGTCAAAGGGCAAACTTGTGGTTGAGAGGATGCGCTCCAACCAACTGAGACATCCGGGAGCTCAGCGGCAGCTCAGCTCAAGTTGCCGTGTTCAATCTTAGTTGCAGGGGGCGCTGCCCACCATCCCTTGCAGGACTCGAGGAATTGAACCAGCAACCTTGTAGTTGAGAGCCCACTGGCCCATGTGGGAATCGAACTGGCAGCCTTCAGAGTTAGGAGCACGGAGCTCCAACTGCCTGCCCTGCTAATCTTTTTGGATATCAGAAGTATTATTCATTATGAATTTGTACCAACTGGATAAATAGTTAACTAAGTTTACTATTTGGAAGTGCTGAAAAGCCTGCATGAAAAAGTTAGACAACTTGAACTTTTCACCAACAATTCATGGCTCTTGCATCATGAGAATGCACCAGCTTACACGGCACTGTCTGTGAGGGAGTTTTTAGCCAGTAAACAAATAACTGTATTGGGACACCCTCCCTACTCATCTGATCTGGCCCTCAGTGACTTTCTTTACCTGAAGATAAAGGAAATATTGAAAGGAAGACATTTTGATGACATTCAGGACATCAAGGATAATACGATGACAGCTCAGATGGTCCTTCCAGAAGTAGAGTTCCAAAATTGCTTTGAAGGGTGAACTAGTGCTGGCATCACTGCATAGCTTCCCAAAGAGAGTACTTCGAAGGTGACCATAGTGATATTCAGCAGTGAGGTATGTAGCACTTTTTCTAGGATGAGTTCCTGAACTCAATTGTCAAACTCGTGTGTGTGTGTGTGTGTGTGTGTGTGTGTGTGTGTCTGTGTAAAGGACGAAGGAGAACATTTTTAAGCATGGGAATCATTGCTGAGCAAAGGTTCAGAGCAGGGTTTATGAGTATCCCATGGAGCCGTAAAGAGCTGCAGGGAAGAATCAACAGGGGAGTGTTTGAAATATACCCATGCCTAGACCCCAGTGCAGACTAAATGAATTAGCATTTCTGAAATAGCAAATTCCCTCAGTTTTTGTTTGCTGAGAAAATCTATCGCCTTCACTCTTGAAGGATAATTTCGCTGGACACAAAATTCTAGGTTGGTGGGTTTTTTCGTTCGATATTTTAAATATTTCACTACACTCTCTTTTTGCTTGCATGGTTTCTGAAGAGAAGTCCAATGTAATTCTTACACTTGTTTCTGTATAGGTAAGATGTTTTCCCCACCGTCTTTGGTTTCTTTCAAGATTCACTTTGATTTTTCTGCCATTTGAATGTGATATGCCTAAACGTATATTTGTTGGTGTTTGTCCTGCTTCATGTTACTGAACTTCCTGGGTCCGTGGTTTCCATCTGTCATTAATTTTGGGAAAGTCTCAAGACATTATTGCTTCAAACATTTCTTCTTTCCTTTCTCTCTTTCTTCTCCTGGCATTCCTATTTTGTGTATGTTATACCTCTTGTAGTTTTCCACAGCTCTTGGAAATTCTGTTCTGTGTTTTTACTATTTGCATTTGAGTTTTGGAAGTTTCTGTTGACATTTCTTCAAGTTCACTGATTCTTTCCTCAGCTGTGTTCAGTCTATTGATGAGCCCATCAAAGACATTTTTCCTTTCTCTTATTGTTTTTGCTTTCTAGCACTTCCTTTTGATTCTTTCTTAGAGTGTCCATCTCTGCTTATGTTACCCATCTTTTCTTTCATGTTGTTTAAATTAGAGCCCTTAGCACATTAGTTATAATTGTTTTGAATTCCTGGTCTGACAATTCCAACATCTCTGTGTTATTTGAGTCTGGTTCTTATGCTTGCTCTGTCTCTTTAAACTGTGTTTTTGTCTCTTAGCAGATCTTGTAATTTTTTTGTTGAAAGCCAGACATGATATACTAGGTAAAGGGAACTGAGGCAAATAGGTTTTCACTGTGAGGTTTTATGTTTATTTGGCTAGGGGTTAAAGTTGTGTTTACTGTGTGCTGTAGCTCTATTTGTCAGAGGCTAAAATTTCCTTGTTTTTTTCTTTTCTGTTGTATTTAGGGTTCCCTAGAAACTTCTTAAATAAGGTCTGAGATGTGTAGTTCCTTCCATTGCAATCCCCTGTTATTATACAGGAGCCTTTCTGATAAGTGATAAAGCATTGTTAAGATAACAAGTTATCTTGTCAAGAAGATCAGAACGTTCTGGCATATTTCAAAATGACTGCTTTGCTCTCTTACACGCACGAGGCAATTATTCTCTAATATTCACTGTCAGAACACGTTCAATATCCTGGAGGTAAAACTCATAAAAATGTGGAGGCTCCCTGATGACCAGGTCCCCGTGGAATTTTGAACTCTCAAATTTGTCCACTGGGCTCCAGCAATTCATCAATTACAGTTCAAGTTTCCCTACTTTTGTAGTGGGTTTCTGCTACCTGGGCTTCTGCTCCAGTAAGTTGTGGTTTTCTGTATCTGTCTCTTTATCTCTTCAATTTTGAGGGTCATGATATTTCCTGTGACCTCAATCCTCTGATGGATCTAAAAAGAGTTGTTGATTTTCAGTTTGTTCATCTTTTTTCTTGTTGTGAGATCAGGCGTGGCAGTAATGACTTCTGAGTTCCTTACATGCCCAACTACGGACCAGAATTCAGCCTATGCTGTTCTTAAAAATAAAAGCCTTAAAAATAATTTTATTGGAATTTGGAAGATAAAGAGTAAAAGTGAAACTGAATAAATCCTGGATTTGAGGTAATTTTTTTAACCACAAAAATTTGAGTTCCTTTCAAAGAATCCCTATATGGTTAAGGTAGAGTTCATGAAAGTCATTAACAAGTTGGAGTCATTTTCTTTAACCATATGTTTAAAATTTAGATGATGTAAATGGCTCTCTGCAACAAAAGATAAGGTGATTGGGTTGTTGTTGTTGTTTTTACACTGAGCCCTTGTGATTTCTATTGCTTTTAACTCTGCTAACATTTATAATATATTCACTTTCTGTTCTGCAGTCATAAGTCCTCCAGTTTAGTTTTAGTTCTGTGTAGAAATGGATTAAATACTCACATCCAGTCCTTTCAACATGGATTTTCTGTTTTTGAGTTCTTTATTTTAATTCCTCTGTAGGTTAGCCAGATTTTATTATTGAGTCATATTTTCAAAAAGGTCTGAAGGGTGCAGTATTTACTGAATGTAGCAGTCCGGGTCTAATCAGGACATTGGACACCATAGCTTAAACAGGAGAAGTTTGATGTAATGAATTACTAACAATGATGAAAGTGTAACTATAATATAATGGAACTGTATATGGTAGATCCCCTAGTGCTGAGGGAAAGAGTACTCAAGATGCATAAACTTGGAAGGGGTTCAGACCTCACTGGGGAAGTTGTGGTTCAACCACTGGATAACAGAGAAGTTCTCTGGTTTAGCCAGACTGGAACTGGTCTAGGGCTCCTTGGCCAACAAGACAGCACTCTTTTTTTTTTTTTTTTTTTTAATTTTTATATTTGTTTTTCAATTAAAGTTGACATACAATATTATATTAGTTTCGGGTGTATAGCATAGTTATTAGACATTTATACAACTTACGAGGGCATTCTTTCTTTAAAAAAATTTTTCTTGTGATGAGGACTTTTAAGATTTACTGTCAGCAACTTTCAAAATATGCATGGTAGTATTATTAACTATAGTTGCCATGCTGTACATTACATCCCCATGACTTATTTATCTGATAACTGGAAGTTTGTATCTTTTGACCCTCCGCACCCATTTTGCCCACCCTCTCACATCCCACCTCTGGCAACCACCAATGTGTTCTCTGCATTTTGTTTGTTTGTTTGTTTTGCTTGGGTTTTTTTGTTTGTTTTGCTTTAGATTCCACATGATAGATTATATCATATGGTGTTTGTCTTTCTCTGTCTGACTTATTTCACTTAGCATAATGTCTTCAAGGTCCATCCACATTATCACAAATGACAAGATTTCTTTGTTATGGCTGAACTTCCATTGTGTATATTAATATACAGAGGGTGCCAAAAATGTATGCACATTTTAAGAAAGGAAAAAATTGTATTAATTGTAATGCTCAATATATACTGATAACAAAAGATGAATACAAGTCACATTTGATTTCTGCAACTACAAGAGGCTCAGAGTGGTTACCATCAGTGTCCAGACACTTCTGATTATGGCGAACTACTGCTTGAGCCCAGATAACACCTCTTAAAATGTGTATATAATTTTTGGCATCCCTGATATGTATATATATCATAAGTCATAAGTGTCATATATATATATATAGAGTTATATATAAACATATATATAGTTATATATATAAACATATATATAGTTATATATAGAGTTATATATATATGTATATAGTGGTTAGAAAACATACTTTTTTATATATACTGATATATATATATGTATGTATCTATGTATCAGCTGATTTCCTTATCTTCCATCTCCCTTTCCATCCTGTCTGTCATGTAATCATCTTGTCCATATTCTTTTTTTTTTTTTTTTAAGATTTTATTGGGGAAGGGGAACAAGACTTTTATTGGGGAACAGTGTGTACTTTACAAGTCAAGTTGTCCTTTTAATTTTAGTTTGTGGAGGGTGCCGTTCAGCTTCAAGTTGTTGTCCTTTCAGTCTTAGTTGTGGAGGGCACAGCTCAGCTCCAGGTCCAATTGCCGTTGCTAGTTGCAGGGGGCGCAGCCCACCATCCCTTGTGGGAGTCAAACCAGCAACCTTGTGGTTGAGAGGACGTGCTCCAGCCAACTGAGCCATCCAGGAGCTCAGCGGCAGCTCAGCTCAAGGTGCCGTGTTCAATCTTAGTTGCGGGGGGCGCTGCCCACCATCCCTTGCGAGACTCGAGGAGTTGAACTGGCAACTTGTGGTTGAGAGCGCACTGGCCCATGTGGGAATCGAACCGGCAGCCTTCGGAGTTAGGAGCATGGAGCTCTAACTGCCTGAGCCACCGGCTGGCCCCTCCATATTCTTATTAAGTTATTTTCTAGACAAGACATTCATGGAGAATCTTCTGCTTTTCATTGGTTGTTTTTTCTCAGACTAATAGGTTTTGTGTTTGTTTCTTTTGTTTTAATTTCTGGGTTGGGCACTGATAATGTACAGCCTTCCTGGTTGTGTAACTCTGCCATTTCTCTTCATCTTGGTCATAAGTGTCTTTCTCTGTGCAAACTTTCCATCTGACTCCCCTAGGGGTCTCCTGCTACATCCCTTCCCCTCCACTGTGAGGGAGGGAAAGATCCTTCCACCATCTTGAGTCTGAGATGGACAGCTGTGAATCACCACTCTTACTCAAGCTCCCTTTGGCCCCTCTCCTAGCATAAAAAGCTTTCCTTTCTCCCACCCTTGCTCTTCCTGCTTGTACCACTAAATGCACTGACCTCTTTCCTTTTCTCTAGATATCTATCATAAGCTCCTGCATCAATCCAAATGTCAGGAAGAGAGCCCACTGTCTGGCTTTGACCCTCAAAAACTGCCCTAAGGTAATTTAAGAGCCTAGCATCGTTCTTGGAAAGAAGGGGCATGGGGGTGCTGAAAACAAACCAAGACTCAATCATGTTCAATTAGTGAGGTTTCAGGCATAGTGACCACTTGATGGAGGGATAGGGGAGCATACGAGGGTGTCTAGGTCTCTACTTGAGCAACTGGGTGGGTGAGGAGCCTTCAAAGCTGGAGAATCTGGGGGAGAGAGCTGGAAGAAGGAAAAGTGATGCATTCTAGCTGGCTGTGCTACATCTCAGGAGCCTCCAGGGGATGAAATCCAGGAGGCAGTTGGAGCTCAGAGGAGAGATCAGTCAAGAGTTTTTCTTCTTCTATTTTTTGGAAAAGTTTGTGAAGAATTGGTATTAATTCTTCTTTAAATATTTGATAGAATTCCATGATGAAGCCATCTGAGCTTTTCTTTGTGGATAGTTTTTGTTTTAGATTTAAAATTATTACTTTGAATACTTCATTTGTTATAGGTCTTTCAGATTGTTTATTTCTCCTTGATTCAATTTTGGTAGTTTGTGCCTTTCTAGGAATTTGTGCGTTTCAGCTAAGTTATCTGATTTGTTGGTGTACAATTGTTCATAGTATTCCATCATCATCTTTTTTATTTCTCTAAAGTCAATAATAGTGTCTGCTCTTTCATTTCTGATTCTAATAATTTGAGTCATCTCTTTTTTTCTTGGTCAGTCTAGGTAAAGTTTTATCAATTTTGTTGATTTTTTAATGGGAGAAAATCAATTTTTCTTCCATTAAAAAATACATGTGCATGAGGAATTCACATATACATGAAAATCCCCTTGTTGATTTAAAACAAAAACAAAAACAAAAACAAAACAGCTGTTTGTTTCCATTATTTTTCTCTATTTTTTCTATTCTTTACTTTAATTTCTGCTCTAATTTTTGTTATTTCCTTGCTTCTGCTTACTTTAGGTTTGGTTTGCTCTTCTTCTTCCAGTGTCTAAAGGTGGAAGTTTAGGTTACTGATATCTTTCCTCTTTCTTAATATAAGCATTTACAACTATAAATTTCCCTCTAAGCACTGCTTTAGTTGTAAATTTTGACATAACGTGTCTTCATTTTCATTCATCTCAAAGTATTTTATGATTTTCCTTGTAGTTTCTTCTATGATCCACTGATTATTTAAGGGTATGTTATTTATTACTATATATTTGTGAGTTTCCCATTTTTTTCCTGCGATTGATTTCTTATTTCATGCCATTGTGGTTAGAAAATATACTTTGTATTGTTTCTGTTCTTTCAAACTTGTTAAAGTCTGTTTTATGGCCTAGCATATGGTTTATCCTGGAGAATGTTCTGTGTACACTTGAGAAGAATGTAGATTCTGCTGTTTTTGAGTGCAGTGTTCCATAGATGTCTGTTAGATATAGTTGGTTTGTCTAGACAACTAGTGTTGTCTTCTAGTTCTTAATGGATCTAGTTGTTCTATCCATTTTGAAAGTGGGTTATTAAAGTTTCCTAATTTTTTCGAAATGTCTATTTCTCCCTTCATTTCTCTCAGTTTTTGTTTCATGTATTTTGGTGCTTTGCTATTAGGTGCATATTTATTTATAATTATTATACATTCTTGATGGATTTGTCCTTTATCATTATAAAATATCCCTCTTTATCTAGTAACTTATTTTTTGTTTTGTTTTAAAATCTATTTTGTCTGCTATCTCAGTAGACACTTCAACTGTTTTGTGGTTATTGTTTGCATGATATCTTTTTATTTTTACTGTTTACTTTCAATTTATTTGTATTTTTGAATAGAAAGCATGTCTCCTGTAGACAGCATATAATTAATTTTGTTTTTAAATCCAGTCTGACAGTCTTAACTTTTTAAGGTATCTTAATCCATTCACTTAGTGTTATTATTGTTATAGTTGGATTTAAGACTGCTATTTTACTTATTTTTAAATATGTTTCATGCTTTTTTTGATCGTCTAGTCCTCTCTATGACTTTTTTTGCATTAAGTGAAAATTTTCTAATGCAGCATTTTAATTATTTTTTAAAGGTTTTTAGTAGTTGTTTTACGGTTTGCCATATACATCTTAGCTTATCTGAATCAGCTTCTGACTTATATAAGCTTAATTCCAGTGATATGCAGAAATGGTACTCCTATTCCTCCCCCCTTTTGTTGTATTATTATGTGTATTGTTATATTACATCTATTAATGTTAAAAAACCAACAATATATTGTTATAATTATTACTTTGCCATCTGTAGTCATTTCCTTAGCCCAACACAGCTTTACTCCTACCTACCTTCTTTGTGCTGTTATTTGCAAATGTATTGCACATATTACTTTTTTACATGTTATAGCCCCAATAATACATTATGTACATATTTTTATACAGTAGCTTTATAAATAAGGAGAAGAAAGGAGAAAAATGCACTTTTATTTTTTATAATTACATACCTGTGTTTTTTGTTTATTTGTTTTGTGGATTCAAATTGCCATCTGGAATCACTTGCTTTCAGCCTGAAGAGCTTCCTTTAATATTTCTTGTAGAGTCAATCTGCTGGTGACAAATTCTCTCATTTTTTTGTTTATCTGGGGAAGTCTTTATTTCACTTTTATTTATGAAAGATAGCTTTGCTGGATACTTGATTCTTGGTTAATGGCTTTCTTTAAGTGCTTTTCATGTTTTCCCACTATCGTCTGTTATCCATGGTTTCTGTTGATACGTCAGCTATTAGTCTTATTCAGGTTCCTTTGCAGGTAATTAGTTGTTTTTTTCTTGCTGCTTTGAAGATTTTCTCGTCTTTGACTTTTAGCATTTTTGCTGTGATGTGTCTGTTTTTGTGTATTTTGTCTCTTTGTGTATTTATCTTACTTGGAATTTGTTGAGCTTCCTGGATGTGTAGCTTACTACGTTTCAATAAATTTGGTAAATTTGACATTATTTCTTTAAATATTTTTCTGCTTATTTCCCTCCCTCATTTCCTTCTGGTAATCCCATTATGTGAATGGTGATGTGCTCAGTGGTATCCCACATTTCTCTGAGGCTCTCTTCATTTTTGTTCATTCCTTTTTCTCTCTGTTCTTCAATTTGCATAATCTCTATCAATCTATATTCAAGTTCACTTAGTCTTTCTTCTGTCGGTTCAAATCTATTGTCAAACTCTTCTAATTAATTTTTTTATTTATGTTATTATACTTTTCAACTCCATAACTTCCATTTGGTTCTTTTTCATAATTTATTTCTCTTTATTGGTATTCTCTATTTGATGAAATGTCATCATAATTTCCTTACTTAATCATGGTTTCTTTGAGTTCTGTGAACATGTTTTAAATGACTACAGTACTTTAAAATCTTTTCTTTTTTTTAAATATTCAGATATCTGGTCTCTCACAGGCAGTTTCTGTTGCTTGATTTTTTCCCCAGTGTATGGAATGGGTCATGCTTTCCTGTGTTTTTTTTCTTTGCATTTTTTTCTATATATATATATATATATATATATATATATAATGCAAATATATATCATGTAAATATATATATTCAGAAATTGGACACTTCAGAATTTCAGATAATACCTTGTAGTAACTTTAGGTATGGATTTCCCTACCCTGGGGCTTGTTATTGTTATTTTCTTGTTTACTTGTTTTGTGACTGACGGGATTCTTTTAGGAAAGTCTTTCCTCCCCATGAAGTCCAGCCTCTGTTGTTGTTCCTTGGAGAAGCTCAGCTTTGGGTATACCCACACCCTGGGATGACAGTGGTTTAGGTAGGGTTCTCTTCTTCTCTTTTCTTTGGCCACACCCAGTTAAGCTCTATTAATTTCCCTCTGATTTCTGTACTGTTTTCAACAATGACCTGAGGGCATAAATTTCTCCACAAATTAATCCGATCAACTTCTGGCTCCTTTGAAGGAATAGTGTGAGGTCCATATTTAATATTTGTTCTGACCATAGGAGGGCTCTTCCTACTTGTATTATTCCCTTGTTCTCTCCTGGAAACTATCCAGCCTACAGGTTAGCCTGTATCTTGAATATCCTCCAAATGCCTTTCTCCAGAACCTCCACTATTCTTGAGAACAGCTTTAAGCTTGAGCTTCTTCGCTCTCTGTTGCAAATGAGGTCAGTTCCTTTTGGCAAAAGAGTAGGAGCTATCTGTTTTATGGCTGGTTTCTATTGTGGGGGAGGAGGAAACTCTCCTTTACACTTAATGTACTTTCGGCTGATCTAATAAGGAAATAAACCTGAGACAGATTGACAAGAGAAAATAATTAAATTTAATACACACGTATGTATGGTAACTCTCTCTCCTGAGAGAGTCAGAGACTCTCCACAAACGAGAGGTTCAGATACAGAAAGGGAACATAGGTATATAAGACATTCTGAGCTAGGGAGGAGGCAATGCACCTTGGGGACTCTAAAGAAGCATTGCAGGATGATAAGAGCAGATGTTTAGTAAATAGAAGTTTGTCTTGCCCTATAGATAGGTCAACATGTTATCTCTGATAATCTCTTATTATGGGCAAAGCCCCGAATTCAAGTTCTTGCAGGTAGTTAATGGCGAGGAGGCAGAAGTTTCTCTTGAGCCTGCAGCTAAAGTTGCCTTTAGCTCAAAACAATCTGCATATGAGATGAGATATACATCTTGGGGTGACTTGTTCTGAACCCAACTCTATCACCAGGCAAAATCTCTGAGCCAGAGCTCTGGAGCTGGGAGTGGGACAATGGCAAACTTCTCTCTGAGTGATATTCTTCCTTTAGGAGCTGAGCACTGGTGGGGAGTAGGGGTCAGTATTAGCCTGAGATCTTCTTGGCTTGCCTCTCCTAGTGTGAAATCACTGCCTCATGAGCCAGGGTGGGGTGATCAGGGCCTCAGTTATCTCAACACACTGCACCCAAGGTAGAGCCTCTATCCCATGAATCGGGGCTTGGCAGAAGAAGTGAGCCCCCCACCTCTCAACTATACTCACCTGGACTTAGTCTCATCAAAAGGTAGATGGTGTAGGTGGTAAGGAAGTCCTGTGCTTTGGTGGGGGGGGTGTTGAGAGGGAGCCCTGTGTTCTTGGTCCAGGAAGAGGGAGCCTGTGTTCTTGGTCTGGGAGGGAGGGGCTCCTTTTTTTCATCTGAATGGAGGGCGCTATGTTTCTGGTCTTGGAGGAGGGGCCCTGTGTTCTTGGCCCGGGGGTGAGGGGCCATGTTATTGGTTCGGGGAAGAGAGACCTATGTTCTTGGTCTGGGTGGAGGGACCTTGTGTTCTTCTCTGGTTGGAGTGCCCTACTTTCCTGGTCTCGGAGGAGAGCCCTGTGTTCTTGGCCACAGCAATCTGGAATAGAGTCCGCCTCACTGAGCAAGGAGGCAGGTCAAAGGAGGGAAAAGTTTTGGTTCAAATACCATAAACTTGCCTTTCTTACCAAATTTTCATAAGTGTTCTTCAATAGATGTTTTTTCATTTTCTGTCCCATCTTAGGACCATTTCCATGAGTATTAATTATTTGCTGTTTGTTAATTTTCATCAGTTTTATGGGGAATTTGTCAGCAGAGCTTCTCATCCTGGACATGCCAAATGTTGGTCTTGAAAGGCAGAGGGGAGATCCAAGATGGCAGAGTAGATAAACACTGTGCCTGCTTCCTTCCATGAACACATTAAAATTACAAGTAAATTATAGAACAATCAACCTGGAGAATCATCTGAAGTGTAGCTGAGCAGAAGTTTTATAACTAAGGATATAAAGAAGAAGCCACGTGGAGACTGGTATGAGGGGTGGAGACACGAAACAGGCTGGCCCCAAACTTCCGTGTGTTGGTTGAGAATCAGGAGGGGTTTTTTGGCTGTGGAGGTTCCTCCCAGAGAAGTGAGGGATCCCAGCCCCACACCAGGCTCCCCAACCTGGAGTAATGGTGCTGGGAATAGGAGTCCCCACAACATCAGCCTGTGAAAAACAGTGGGGATTCTGACCTTCCGGTTGGGCTGGAAGGCTGTGCGAAAACAAGATGTCCTCTAAAAGGGCCCGTGCACAGACTCACTCACTTGCAGGCACTCATCCTGGTCTGTGGCAGAGGGATGGTGACTCAGGGGGCATCGAAGGCATATGTGAGGCAAACTGAGGTCTGTGGCTTTGGGGTGAGGGCTGAAGGACAGTCACATGGGGTCCTTCTCCCACGCAGCTGGCAGGCAGGTGACATCTTTTCTGAGTTGAGCCCTTCCTCCATGCCCATGGCCATATCTGAATCTGAATTGATCTGGTGAGCTCAGATGAGACCCGATTCACCCAACTCCCCCAATGCTGGAGGCACTTTCTCAGAGAGCAGTCAGCCCCACCCACATTGCACTTTTTCTTGGAAAACTATTGGTGTCCATGGGCCCCAGGCAGACCGCGACTGGCCTCAATATACCATGCAACTTTTGCTGAGTAACTTCTGACTCATCACTGGCACCAAACAAGATATCTACAATAACCTGATGACCACAACTCTTCCCACTATAGTGACTTCTTGAGACCCTGCCTCACCCAACCTGCATACCACTTGAGGCTTTATCAGTCGTTGAACCTTAAGGGAGACAGCAGGTGGCAGCAGGTCTGGGTTGTCCTGGCTTTTTGCCGAACTACCCCAGGCCTGGTACTGGTGGCAGGCATCCTCAGTTCACAGAGTGGTTCTCATCCTCTCCCAAGTGCCTCCAGGTGTAGCACAGGCAGAGAATAACCACAGATTGCTGTGTAGCTCCTACCATGTACTCCCACCAGTCACAGGCAGTGGGTGACCTGGGCCTTCACTGGAGCCCCTCCCGAGAGGCACCAGAACCAACATACTTGGAGGTTGGCTTCAGACCACAGCAGAGCACCACTCAATTAGCCGCACAAGTGGCACACACAAAAGGGTCTCAACAGGCACCACAGCCCTCTGGGACGAATCCAACTGAGTGGGTTAAGCACCCCCCACACACACACACACACACAGCAGCTCGTAAGCTGTGGAGGTGGCCAAACCCCACAGCCAATCAGCCTGAGGGTCAATCCCACCTACTGACATGCCAAAAACAATCAAAGTTGAACTATAACAGGAGGGCACACACAACCCACACAAGGGACACTCTTGGAGCACTTGGAGCAGGTGATCAGGGAGACTGTGCTAGGGCCTCACAAGGCACCTACTACATAAGGCCACCTGGTCAAGACTGGGAGACATAGCAGATCTATCTAATACATAGAAAAAAACACAGAGAGGCAGCCAAAATGAGGAAACAAAGAAATATGTCTCAAATGAAAGAACAGGACAAAACTCCAGAAAACGAATTAAATGAAATAGAGACAAGAAACCTACCAGATACCAAATTCAAAACAATGGCTATAAGGATGGTCAAGGAACTTAGGGAGAACTTTCTTTTTTAAATTTTTTATTAAAAATATAGCTAACATACAATACTATATTAGCTTCAGGGATAGACCACAGTTTTTCAACATTTATATACCTAAAGAAGTGATCACCATGGTAAGTTCAGCAACCACCTGACACCGTACCATGCTATTACAATATTAGTGACTGTATTCCCCATACTGGATTTCACATGCTCATGGCTATTTTGTGACTATCAATTTGTACTTCCTTATCTCTTCACCTTTCTCCCCCATCCACCAACCCCTGCTCATCTAGCTACCATCAGTTTGTTCTCTGTATCTATGTGCCTGTTTGTGATTTGTTTGCTCATTTATTCTGTTCTTTAGATTCTCTCTCCACTTTCTTATTGAACTTCCTTGCCCCAGGATGAAAACTTAGGGAGGTCCCTAAGATTTTCAGTCAATCTGGGTGGTAAAAAATACCCCCCTACCAGCCTCTTCGGAGTGTTCAAAGGTCCAGTTTCGTCTAACAATTACAGAACTCCAACCTTCATTGAAATTACAGTCCCCGATGCCCTCCCCTCCACCTCAGCTCTGGCCCTGGAATGGGAAGTCATGGTCAATTTCTTCTCTGTCTCCATTTCCTAGTCTCAAGCTGCCATTTCTGAGAGTCACCCCCTTGGGCTCAGCCCAAAGGAGAGGGGGTGTTTTTGTTTTCTGTGGCTGCTGTAACAAGTCACCACAAGTGTAAGTGGTTTTAACAACAAAAATGATTATCTATTTTTGAAGTTCTGAAGTCCACAGCCACTCTCACTGGGCCAAAGTTGGGGCATCGCAGGGCTGGCCGTTCGGGAGCCTCCAGGGGAGGCCCATCGTGCCTCTCTCAGCTTCTACAACTGTGCTCCTTGCATCCCTTGGCTCGTGGCCCCTTCCTTCATCTTCAAAGCCAGCAGTGTAGCATTGTGCTTCAGTCACATCACCTGCTTCTTCTGTGTCCAAGCTTCCTCTTGTGAGGACACTTGAGATGACATTTAGGGCCCCCTGGATAATCCAGGATCATCTCCCCATCTCAAGACCCTGACCTTGTCGTCGTAGGTGAAGAACAAACGTTCCTCTACCCTCGTGGTTCTTTGGGCTGGTCTAGAGATTATCAAGAGGAAAAAAACCAAATTGCATACACACCTATGTATGGGAACCCCGCATACATGAGGGTCAGTGACAGGAGAGGTTCACAGACAGGAAGGGGGATGTAGGTATGTAAGACATTCTGAGCCTGGGATGAGGCAATGCACCTTGGGGGCTTCAAAGGGTCATTGCAGGATGATAATAAGGGCAGGTGTTTAGTAAATAAAAGTTTTCTCTGCCATACAGGTGGGTCAAAAAGATATTCTCTGATAATCTTTTACTAGGGGCAAGACCCCTAATAAAAGTTCTTCTAGGTAGTTAAAGGGAAGGGCAGAAGTTTCTCTTGAACCCAAAGCTAAAATTGCCTTTAGTTCAAAATAATCTGCATACCACTGAGGCACATCTTGGGGTGGTTTGTTCTGAACCCCCACACCATCTAAGGGGATGTTCACAGGTTCCAGGGATTAGGACTCGGATGTCTTTGGCCCGTTCATCAGCCTGCACAGGGGGTTAGGGACTAAGGACATGGCTGGTTCGCTGTGGCCAGTGACCAGTGGCCAATGCTGAGTTTTTCCTCCTGTGGCAGCTTTGGAGGGACCGCCCATGGTGAGCCCAGCTGCAGCTGTGTTATGGGGCTAGGTGCTCCCCCAGATGCCAACTCTGAGGCGCCCTCCTTCTAGGCCCCGGCACCCACGCTCAGTTTGGGTGCCTGAACCTCTCAGTCAAGTCCTATTGTGTGGTCCTGGAACTGGGCCCATTGGCCCGCCCATGAGGATGTGCTGCTCACTCCCGCACGGCTCTCTTGACTCACTGTCACTGTGTGACAGACAGCGCAGGCTCCAGGCGGGGGCCGCGTGGCACGGGGCTGTGTCACGGGCCTGGGCTCACGTCGGCCTGGATGTGAACCCCAGCCCTGCCACTCACCAGCTGTACGATCTTTTTATGCATGACTTGCACAGAATAAGTACTTTGAAAAACATAGAATGAAAAAATAAAATAAAAAACATAGAATAAAACACCCACCTGGTTCACAAGCCCCAGAGGACACATGCTCAGCTTCATAAAGGGAGCCCCTGCTTGCTCGCCTCCAGGTGCCTCAGATTTAGGGTGGAGTGCGTCTCAACCCCCCGATAGCACCATTCTGAGGCTTTGAAACCTCAGCTGAAACTGAGCCGGAAAGAGAAGCCATATTACATCCTGTCACCCTGGGGTCTGGGGCAGGCAGAAGACAGGAAGGGGCTGGGAGCTGAGACCACGTGAGGCTCTCAGATGGGCCCAGCCAGGCTTGGGAGGCTATTACCTCGCCACCGGGGGGCTCCAGGCGACGAGTTTCTGCCATCTTCCTCTTCTTTCCTTGCAACTGAAAAACAAAACAAAACAACAATAACAACCTAAACCTTTTATTTTGAGATAACTGCAGATTCACATATATCTTCTCAACTTTTTATAGAGAAAATTTTCAGATCTTCAGAAAATCTGTAGGAACGGTGCACAGACATCCATCCACCCTCACCTAGGTCCACTACTTCATGTCTGACTGAGTTCATGGTTTTCAGTCTATTATCCATAACTGTATACACACTCATAGAAATAAGTATAGAAATATGGGCACACTCTGTCTTTTAGGAAATATAGTTCTTCCAAAAACTCATTATATACATATGTATACATACTTGTAGTTTGTATATATAATGAGTTTGTGTGTGTGTGTGTGTGTGTATATGTATGAGTTTATATATAGCACATATATAATGAGTTTATATGAAAAAATGAGTATGTTTATATAAATGAGTATATATATATATCCATATATATATTTTTTCTTTAGCTCTGTCTGCAGGGAGGGTCTACACGCAATGACAGCACCGCAGTAATAAGCATACCTACCTCCAGCTCAGTCCTCATTTCTAAACACCATCCTCCTCCAAACATCTTCCATCTCGTTGGAGAGATGGATGATTTCAGGGCTGGGGCAAAAACAGTCCCGAGCGAGCCTGAAACACGTTGTCGGAAAGTTAGGACGTGCTCAGGGAACGATGGGACTTGTCAAAAGGACCGGGAGGCAGCTTGCAGGGGGCTCCGCAAGCCAAGTCGGGGACAATTTAAGCATCAAAAATAAATCGTGATAGTAATGGATTATTATCCATTGACTAAAATATAAAAGTATAATATAACCATACTGATATAAATGAAAGAGGAAAAATTGTATTTTACATAAAAAATTAATCTTGCTTCACACTGGCCCATCTAATTCCCTTCCCATCTAACACCACAGGCTTCTTCCTCACTTTCCACTTCCAGTTGTGTGTCTCCTTTCTTCCCTGGGGAGAACAACATCACCGTATTTATCCGTGTATGCTCTTTGCCACAATACTCACATAATCAGAATTGCTATCCCAGTACCACTATCCATAACAAACCTACTGAGGAAGGCTCAAGATTTATTTGCAGTTCTTTTTGACTGTAGGGTCTCCATCCCACTGAAGATGCCCTGTGTCTAAACCAGAAGAAACACCTTCTGAGCTGGGCTTTGATGGATGAATAGGAGTCTCTGGTAGGAGAAAGAGGGCGAGGACAACAGGCAGAGGGACATGCGTGGGCAAAAACCTGGGAGATGAAATGAACGTGTGCTGTGTCCCCAGCTGGGGCTGAGCCCGAGGTTTGTTTACAAGGAAGGGGAGTAACAAAGGATGAGCCGAGTCTGGAGAAGGGTGTGGTGATGCGTGGAGGCAGTGGCTTGGGAGGGCCTTGAATGCCAGGAAAAGAGATTGGGGTTGATGTTGTGGACATCGGGAGTCAGGGGAGGTATCAAAGTCTAGAAAATATGATGGACAGATTGGCACAGCGGTGGGGGTCGCGGGGACCACAAGATACGATGCTTGAGCTGGCAGGACGGCTTTGCAGCATTCTCCTCAGGAGACCTCAGTTTTATCATCTGTAACATGGGGACAAGGAGGGAGACCCATTCCCAGGGCTGCCTGGATACTCCCCAAGGGCTAATCTGGCCTCTGGGGTCTGAGGTGGGGCCAGGCCTGCTCCCACACCCTCCGTGCGCTGCGACAGATCTTTGCTTCCTGTTTCCCCTGTCAGGGGCAGTTTCAGTCTCAGCTTCAAAAGAACAAACAAGCTCTCAAAACAAAGGAAGACGGTCCTCCACTGCAGAGGAAGCAGGAAGCTGCCAGCCCTGCTCTGAGCCCAGTGCTGGGGCTCCAGGACAGCGGGATGGAGTCTGTGGCCCTGTACAGCTTCCAGGCCACGGAGAGCGACGAGCTGGCTTTCAACAAGGGGGACACACTCAAGGTAGGGTGGACAGGGCGGGCTGAGTGGGCCCCACTTGGGGTGGGGGCTTTAAGAACCAGGGGCCCAGGAGAGCCCCCCCAAACAGAGTCCAGTCTCTGGAGGACAGGCCCAGCTTCTCCAGTCATCAGCTGTGTGATTCAGGACAAGCCACTTCGCCATTCTGAGCCTCAGTTTCCCCATCTAGGAAACAGGGAGATAATTAGTGATCCGTTTTGGGGGGCCATTGTGAGGATTCAAGGAAACATTAGCACAGTGCCTGGCAGGAGCTGGTTCAGCACCCAGTTTTCCAAAGAATTTGAGAAGACAGTTGTTGAGATGAGAGAGACAGAGAAAGAGAGAGTAGGGAGAGGGAGAGAGAGAGAGGAGAAGGAGGAAAGGAGGAAGTTCTTAGAAAAGAAATAAGTACGCACACTAACCTATTAAGATAAAAATAGCTGTGATTTAAGTGTCAGGAATGAGCTTCCCAGCACCATGGAGAAAAAAGAAAATAGAGTCCTGCCACAGCTCATTTCTCCTTGTCTGGGGCCCTTTTAATGAACATTGCAGCCTTCCAGGGGCGTTCCAGACAGATGGATCCCTGAGATCTCTCTCTGGAAATGTCCTTGCTTACAAGTTTGCATACGAAAGCAGAGCTCAGGGGCTGGATTCAAGAGTGGCCATGGCAAGCCTTAGGCGCGGTAACTGCCACTAACTCATGCTGAGAAAGTCCCTCTGTCCCTGGGCCTCAGTCCCTGCACTATAGCTGCAGGCATTAGCACGGATGTCGCTCCACGCTGAGCCCTGGGCCCTGTGCTTGGCCCGAAGTTTCAAGCACAAGAAGGGATAAGAACTCCCATTAGCTGGCATCCTGCACTATCCAGTCCCAAGCTCAGCAATGATGTATCTGTGTCCCATTTAAGCTGTTGAGGTGGGGAAGATTGGCATCCCCATTTCAGAGGTGACTAAACTGAGGCACAGGAAAACGCCATGACTTGCTTGGTATGGGGTCAAATTTGGACCTATGTCCTTTGACTCTGAAAACTGTGTTCTGTCCTCTGTGAGGCCAAATGGGCTGGGCTGGGGGTTTGGGGAGGCTGATGTCCCCCAAGAGGAACCGTGTCCCCTTGAGAAACCACTTTCTCTATGCCAGATGCTGGTACCTGTGTGCACCGGAGCTGCTGGTTGGGGGCCCCATGAACATGTGGCCAGCTGGGGATGGGGCGGGCTTAGCACCGAGACTGTCCAGGCAGGGCATGCCACCGAGAGCCAGTCAGAGGCCTCACTTACTGTCTGAGAGCAGCTTCGGGTCTCTGAAGCCGGACCTGAGGCTTGGGAGGGAGCGGAGCAGTGAGGGAATAGGAACGGGGAGGGCTCAGAGTGGACGGAGTGGATCAGCGAGGGCTCTCCAAGGCAATTTCAAAGACGTCACATCGCCACTTCCCTCCTGGGCTCCTGCGCCCACCATCCCCACCCCTAGATTAGTCAGGTTTTCCACTAACCTTTGCTGTAGTGTCAGCCAACTCCAGGTGTGTTGAGGAAGGAGTGAGCTCATGAGGGCAGGGATCTCGCTGGAGCCCCAAGACATGAAACAGTGCCTGGCATATAGGAGGCTTTCAATAAGACAGAGAGAAGGAAGGAAGGAGGGAAGGAAGAAGTGAGGGAGGGAGGGAGGGAGAAAGGGGAGCGGGAAGAAGGGGAGAGGGAGGGAGGGAAGGATGAAGGGATGAAGGGAGGAAGAAAGGAAAGAATTAAAATGTTAGCTGAAACTAGGGTATCCTCCCAGTGGGACTTGTACCTCATGTCCGTGGAGACCGAGGAGGGGACCTTTAAAGCTCAAAACATGAGGGGCTGGAATGAAGGCAGAGGGAGGGGCTGCCTTTTCCTTCGTTCAACACTTGTTGAGCTATTTTTTCTAGTTTTATTGAGATATAATTGACATATGAGATTGTATTGGTTTAAGGTATGCAACATAATGATTTGATACATGTCTGTATCACAAAATGATCGCCACTGTTAGTGTATTTAACCTGCATCACCGCACATAGTTACATTTATTCCCTTTTGATGATAACTTTCAAGATCTACTCTCTCAGCAACCTTCAAATGCACAATATAGAATGATGAACTGTAGTCACCATGCTGTACACTACATCCCTAGAGCTTACTTATCTTATAACTGGCAGTCGGTGCCTTTTGACTGCCTTCACCCAGTTCCCCCACCCCCTGCCTCTGGTGACCACCAGTCTGTTCTCTGTTGAGCTATGGAGCACCTATTCTGTACCAGGCATTGTTTTAAGTGCTGAGGATGCAGCAAAGAACAAAGCAAAGTTCTTGCACTTCTGGAGCTGACGATCCAGAGGGCAAGTGACATCAGGAGGTGCGAGGTGGATTGAAGAAATCAACATAGGGAGATGGAGTACAGTGACCAGCAGGCGGTCAGGGCAGTCTCTCAAAAGAGGTGACCCCTGAGCTGAGGACGGGAGGATAAACAGGAAACTACCACGCAAAGAGCCAAGAGTACCCGGCTGGGGAAATAGCTGGTGCAAAGGCCCTGAGGCAGGGTCATATTAATATGCTTGAAGACTTGAGAGAAAGGTCTGCTTGAAGAGCAGTGAGTGAGAAGGGTGAGGTAAGGATGAGGCTGGTAGGTAGGCAGCAGTGAAGGATTTTGATTTCATTCTAAATGTGACGTGCACTCACTGAAGGATTTTCATCAGGGAAATGGCTTGGTCAGATTTATGTTTTAAAAAGATAACACAGGGGACAGGAATGGAAGCAGGGAGGGGCTGTTGAAATCTACTGGGTAAGAAATGAAGGTGGCTTAAACTAAGAAAAAATACATGACAAAAATGTCAAACTATTAATGTCCTTAATATGTAAAGCGCACCTTACAAATCAACAAGAAAATAAAAAACAGCATAATAGAAAAATGGGCAAAGGATACGAACAGGAAGACTACCAAAGAAGAAATGCAAGCATGTGCCCAATTTCACCAGTAACAAAAGACGTGAGACTTAAAGCAAGTATGTTTTCTATTTGTCAGATCAGCAAAATTTTATTTTAAAAAGAATCTTCAAGGTTGTTGAAGGTGTGAGAAAATATGCACTTTTATATGAACAGGTGAAGTGACAATTATTTTGAAGAGCATTTGGGAAACATATAAAAAGCCTTAAAAATCTCCATGCCCTTTGACCCAGAAATTCTGCTGCTGGTTAACTGAGACATAATCAGAGATGTCTGTGCATTCAGCCGTGAAGGACTTGGGAGCGTGCAGTGTGTCCTGATCCTGGCCTTAGAGAATCAGCAGGGAGAAAACAGACACAGTTGCTGCTCGTGCAGCTGATATTCGGGTGGCGGACATAGGCCGCAAACCAGATAAATAAGTAAAATGCAGAGTTTGTCAGGTGGAGGTAGTACATGGAGAAAAATGAAGCAGGTGGGGGATGGGGAATATTGGTGAGAGTTTGCAATGTAGAATCGACCTAGTTCAGTATCGTACAAAATAATATATAGCCCTAAAAATGCTATTTGGAGAAGGTGCTTAGTGACGTAAAAATGCTGCAATGTTAAGTGGCAAAAAACAGAACGCATACGTATTTTTTAGACCACTTACCACTACATTAAGTTACCTTGTTTACTTGTTTCCTTCCTCATTTGTTGTTACCTTTGCCCACTAGAATGCAAGCTACTTGTTTCCTGCTGTATTGCTAGGGCTTAGCATAGTGCCTGGCACGTAGTAGGTGCTCAGTAAATAGTTGATGAGTGAGTACATTGACCAAGGCACAGAGGAGTAGACAGCACTGCGGGGGCAAAGGCTTGGGGGCAGCCAGAGTATGAGTTTCACCAGGGAGGAGCAGCTCTCTTTTTGTGTGTGTGGGAATTCCCAGGTCTCAGACAGGCTGGGGCTTTTGAACAACATTAATGGTAAGAATTCAGCTAATATGAACAATGAGAACATTTCTGGGTCCTTGGAGTAAAGACAGTAGGAAAAAACAGGGATTAGATACATTACATTCACATGTCTGCACTGGAGTTTGTTGTTCACAAGACACTGCCAACTTCAAGGTAGGCCATAAATGTGCCCATTTCATAAATGAGAAAACTGAAGCCAAGGCTATGGAAAGAGTTAGGGGAAGAATGATCTAAAGCCCCAGACTCCAGGGCATCTTTCTTGAA